>NC_137502.1:29047055-29327055 GCF_041902795.1 Electrophorus electricus | reverse complement strand
TTACACACACACAAGGCCCGATAAACTTGTTTTACTGCATCATTAGCATTCCTGTGTTGCTGTGCTGCAACTTGTGTAAATATTGCTAATGGTTTTCTCTGGAGGTATGGCATTTCCAACGGCTTCATATGTCATCAGTTTATTAACTTTTACTTTCACAGCTACAAATCCTAACTTGCCCCAGAATCATAATGCATAAACTGCTATTGTTTGCTTGTATAATCAGTTCTAATAGTGAAAGCAATTTATTTGATTGTTCTATGAACAGTTGTATACTAGGAACTGCTAGGAACCACCCAGTGCACTGTTTGTTAAGGTATAATATAGATTTTTAATACAGTTTCTTTTTCAGGACTGTCAGCATGATCATGACAAACCTTCAGAGCTGCCAGTCCTTGAAGGTATTTGACCTTTTGATCCTGTTTTGGGCCTCACGATTGACATAAATGTCACCACGTGGAGGCAGCAGAGAGTTGTTTTGGCGCGTGAGGTTACATAACTTGGCTGAGTTTCAGTTTCGGAAAACCTCTGGGCCTTTAAGAGTCGGGTAAATTACAGAAGCTGGCATCCTCTATCTTGTAAAGTCTGATTCAATATAGGCTTATCAAAATGTTAGAAATGTAAGACAATGAAAGCTCCCAGTACAGCTTTTTTAAGTCTCGGATGGTTGCGAATAAGAACTCATTTCTGGGTTTTTAAAACTACAGGATGGATTGACGGATAGTGCGGATATGATTGTAAAAATGTCTATTCAACTGGGTGTTTAAAGTCCCTGCGTAGCCGCTAGAGGTTTAACAGCGATGCTTGGGAGAGGGTAGACACGAAGAGCAAGGCTGGGACTGTAATGCGCCCTGGACAGGACTACAGATGAGGACACGCAAGCAGACGTAACTTTGTACTGGAACAGACTTTGAAAAACACTGGACAACTGCGTGCTGGGCAATTAAAATGGGAGCAGTGAAGGTCAAAGTGAATATCATTCCAAGCAGGTATACTGCCAATGTCCACTCAGAGTGTATACTCTAAATCTGAAATGTAGCAGTTGAATGGGGGATACAGTAAAATGCCAGGAGAACATTAAAGGCTCAGTAATTATACCGGATAGGAAAATGACACCTAGTCAAAAAGACTGAACTATCTGGTAAGATGTAGCTAATTATTTTGCTTTAAGTGATGACTGAATCCTTAGGCCACATCAGGTCATTCGCCCTTATGTTGTTTTTGATGGCTGATAGTATAACATGCAAATTGTTCAGTGGGTGAAGGGCACATCAGAAGTTTATACCAGGATATAATAAAAGCACCATTTTTTTGGTTTTGTTTTGATTTGTTTGTGTGTGTGTGTGTGTATGTTTTGAGGTGAGTCGGAAATAGGATTTAATTCTGTATGACAATTCACAAAGTAACATTAGACATTAGGGCAAATAGAACTGGCTCTTCTCTGACTGGAGACTGTTTATTTTAAGTGTGTCTGGAGTTCAAATGGTGGAAGCCGCCACACACTCCACACACATTTTACACCACTGTATGGAACTCCACACACTCCACACACATTTTACACCACTGTATGGAACTCCACACACTACACACACATTTTACACCACTGTATGGAACTCTACACACTACACACACATTTTACATCACGGTATGGAACTCCACACACTACACACACATTTTACACCACTGTATGGAACTCCACACACTACACACACATTTCACACCACTGTATGGAACTCCACACACTACACACACATATTACACCACTATATGGAACTCCACACACTACACACACATTTTACACCACTGTATAACACTCCACACACTACACACACATTTTACATCACTGTATGGAACTCCATACACTACACACACACTTTACACCACTGTATGGAACTCCACACACTACACACACATTTTACATCACTGTATGGAACTCCACCCACATTTTACACCACTGTATAACACTCCACACACTACACACACATTTTACACCACTGTATGGAACTCCACACACTACACACACATTTTACATCACTGTATGGATCTCCGTACACTACACACACATTTTACACCACTGTATAACACTCCACACATTCCACATTTTACACCGCTGTGTGGCACTCCAGCTGAACTCTAGATGAAGCAGCTAAATGTCCTCCAGGCTGGTGTCAGGGGAGCTCTGGGCAGGGATGTAGCCATGGCACGCTCAGGTGTTTTTTCCCCTCTTTTGAACCTTTATCTTGTCACCTCCAAGCAAGGGAACCCAACCACCATGAGAGAAACTGGGGCCTTTGGCACTTTTGGTGTCAAAGCTACAGGCACTAAGTAATATTTCTATTCAACATTTAAAAGGTCACTTACTTACTAGATAAAGCAAAGGTAGGACGATCGTAACATCGTGCTTCTGTGAAGATAGGAGCAGGAGCACCCCAGCATCTAAGCGATCTGGATGCTGTCTGTTTACAGTGGAGCAGGGTTGGATTAGAGAGGGGCAGGGAGCTCCAGTGGAACAATGGGAAACCTGCCACAAAGCCCCATGGGAAGCCAGGCAACAGCAAGAGGGGGACCCAACTCCACTTCAGCACTTCCTTTCTTGTCTAAGTCTCACCCTTCATCAGCAGTGGAATAGATTTGGACCTGAATGTGTGTGGTGAGCATGGGAGCCCCCTGTCTGGTCCAAACGCATGCAAAATCCAAACTGAACCCTCCCCACTAATGGTGTTGATTGGTCTTTATAAAACATTGGCGGACGCATGCACACACAGGATGGTGGAAGGCAAAGGCGATGCAAGCTCCAAACACAAGTTCAGCCGAAGCAGGCTGTACATTTATCAGCCGCTGAGCAAATCAAGTGTGCGTCAGTGTGAGTAGGCTGCTGAAATGCCTGCCTGGTTTCCAGGGTTTCGGCGTGGGTCACATCACTGGCACTCACAAGCCCATGTGAGTTAGTACTCTATTCAATAGTACCCCCCCCCCTTCATGTTGTTCTTTTCATCTTTACATTTGATAAATACAATTACTACCACTAACAATAGGGCCTGTGCGGAGGGTTTACCTCTATCTGCTACACAGCTCCATAAAATCTGCCAGTGCTGAGTTGTTTTTCTTTTTAAAGGATAAACTGCTTGCCAGTGACTGCTGTTGACATTTTGCAGCTACTCTCTCCATGGTTACCTGTCTGGCCCCATACTTTTACGTGCTTTAGCAGAATTTTCAAATCAGCTACCAGCTAACGAGCAATAAAGATGAGCAAATGAAAGCGAGTAAAAGTCCTTCAAAGAAACTCCGATCAAGCAAAAAACAGACAGGCTTTAAGAACAAAGCCTAAATTGCCAAATGGCTTCTGGAGAGGTTGCAGCGATAGCATCCATGCCTGTGACAGGCAGCTTGGAATCTCGATGCGCTCTTCTTAAAGCGAGTGTGGCAGCTGGCTTGCGTGCTTGAGGACTGACAGCCAGAGGAATGCAAAGTCATGTCTCTAGAGGACACACAGAGGCAGGGGAACTCCGCCTAGTGTCGGCATCAGTCAAATGTGAGGCTCTAAAGAGGAGGTGCAAAAGAGTCGGACAGCCACATGGAGATGTGCGTTTGTTTTGTTTATTTTATCCTTGCATGACATTTTGCCTGTTGGGGGGGCTGCTTGCACCAGCGCACTGCTGGGCCTGATGTGCGGTGCCAGTAGATCGCATTACTGCTTATCACCCACTTGCATCATCACAGAGCAGTTCTTTAAAGTCTCTTTGCTCTAGTATGAACAATCCTTTGAAGGAAGGAAGAAAAGTCATTCATTCAAATGCTTGGTGACCCCCCCCCCCCAAAAAAAAGCTGCTCAATGATAAACATTGCTCTGATATTTTATAACCAGCAACCCCCTTATTTGAACATGCTCAAGCATGCTCTGCTGTAAGCACACTGCAGCTTAAAACTTCAAAACTGTATAAAATGTAATTTTACGATTTTGTAAACATGCAATGGAACAGGAAATTACATCAGTGGCTTTTTGGCAGGCATTGTCATGCAACTTGGCAGTTTTACAAAGCTCAGAAAAGTGCCTCGTGGCTGTTGCTGCCAACCCCTTAGTGGCAGGAGACGTACAACAGGAGGAAAATGGCTCCTGTTTGGTGGCGCCACTGGCTTTCTCGCCTGCCCACTCATCTGAGGGCTGGCCAGTAAACGCAGAGACGGCTGACAGAGCAGAAAGTAGCGGAACAGTGGCCAAGGACCCCCGCCTGTGGTGTTTAGGGAAGCAGTCATGCTCCTTATCCAATCTTCATTTAAAGCGGCGGTTACGTTTGACACCATTTCTGATAATGTTGCTGCAAAGTTCTGTTCTCACGTACGTCATTCTTCTTTCTTCCTTCGCTTAAGGCCTGTGATCCCCTCCTCAAAGTGTGTTTGGGAGAGGTGGGGATCTGGACCTTGAGGTAGACGTTGTCTTCCCCAATGCACACCTCAACGTGGTGTTTGAAAGGCATGAATCTTTGAGCACATTTGTATGGTGGCCATGCACAGAGCCTGCTTTATTCATGCACTGCCAGAATATGTTAGACAGCAGAGTGTCTAACCATCGTCAGCCATCACCGAGATGATTCAAACTCCTTGAGAATTCCCTCATTCACTTAAACACTCTTCACTTGGAATGATCAAGTGTCAATTCACCAGTGTCTTAAAAACACATTGTAGTACTACAGTAATTAAAACAGAACACATAAAACTATATACAGTGTAATATTTATAAACTGTAAATCAATCTACAAAAAAGTCTGCTAAATGCCATAAATGTAAATAACAACAAACAATCACTCTGGACACAAGAGGACTAACAGAAAAACAGAACAAACTAAGGACACTGGATATGTGTATATTCAATGTCCTGAGGCCAGTTTTGCCAAATTTACATGTAGTATTATGAGGTCTTGTCAAATTTCCGATTTGCCAAAGTCTGAAGCACATTAGCTGGACCACAGATTGATTGTAATTTTGTCAAGTTCAGCGGTGGCTGATAGTTGATAATAGAAGGCTGTTGTTATATGTGTAAATGACTGCATGAGCTGAGGCTTTAAGAGATGTGCAGTTTAGCTGTGGAGGCAGACATGCTGTGGGGTCACAGCTCAGTGAGAGGTGAAAGGTCATTAGCCATGCTGTAGGGTCACAACTCGGTGAGAGGTCATTTGAGTAGTGCAGACGTGACTACATAATTGCAATTGACTCACATTGCTTAAACCAAATTCCCCCCCCCCCCCCCCACATATTAGTCCTGCACTGTATTAATGCTAATACAACCACTATGGTGGCAGCTGAAATTGTTTTTGAGGTGTTGTGTATTAGAATGCAGAAAAAAGATGAACCTGCACACATAAACGTTGGCTTATGAAACAAAATGGTACGTACACAATTTTTCCTCCGTTGTATGGAAATATGGGAGGAGTTTAAGAGCTCCATCTCGGGATATTGCCAGAAGCCTTTTCTATTATTTGCAAATGAACACTGTCTAGTCCTGCAGTATCGCAGCGTTAACGCTATATAAGGCCTCAACATAACGTGGCAAAACTGAAAATACCAGGCGCTTGTTTTGAGTGCTCACTTGTTTCAGACTGAGACTATTTGCAAGACTTCTTTTACAGTCATGGTTAAGTTTAGCACTAGACTTAATCTTAGTCCAGAAACTCAATTCCTCACATATTCCATATATGTGTTTTGAATTTTAAAATGTTAGACTGGCCTGAGGGACCCTGGTGCAGGGCATCTATCCAGCGGCACAAGTAGGCACACACCTTGCATGCTCTCTGGTTCGCATGTTAAATCCACTTGCTTAGCTTTTAATAAGGGAGGCGGCGAGCCGCGGGAAACAAAGACTCCCGCCAGTACTGGCAGCCGCTCGTCTTTTTGCAACACTTTCCGAGTGTCACTCCACAGCTATCTGGATAGCATCGGTGTGATACGGTGAGTGCACGCCACTGCCCACTTGGAGGAGGCCCAAAGCAAACTCAGCAAAGATGGTAAATGTGAGTAGAGATACTGCTGAAAACGGTGGGGATTTGGGGGGAGGGGTTCATGTGAAATATGCAATTTGGAATGGGGAGACCATTTGCTGCGGAGTTACTATTTTACAACTTCAGCAATCAACTAAAGCTAGGACATTCTGAGACACCATGTACAATACGTTTCATGCTGCATGTATTATACCTACAAGCCTATGTCGCGTATATTCTCATTTTCTCTTGTGTTATGCCTTGGGGGGGGGGGGGGAGTACTTGGATAAAATGTGAAGTGAGCCCTATATGTCTCAAGTTTCACACAAATGAAAGGCGTTATGGTGAGCGGCTGAACTCTCTGCAGACGCTCATGCACTGCGTGCAGCTTACTGTGCAAACAGCCAGGTACCGCCACACATAAATTAATGTGTTCGTCTGTGCTGATGTGGATATCACACTTATTAACGTTCCACTCACGGTACAAAATGCATGGTTCATGTTTAATTTTATTATACTAACCAAACGGAATGATACTTTTGACCCGTTGATATTGTCCAAGAGGAATGGATGTTAAAAATACGAAATAAATACATCAGTTTTGGTGCGCTAGTCTGGGATGTAGATACATTTCCGATTTAGCCTCTTCTGACCGCATGTCATAACATAACAACAGCCCCTAAGATAAGAATCTGATCCTTCACACACACATACACACACACACACACACACACACACACACACACACACAAAAAAAAGTCAGCTGCTCTCTGATTCCTCATAGCGATCAAATCCGAGCGCTGCATTTCTGAAGCCAGTAGGCTTAGCTTTCTCCTCGGGTCCATGTTGAAGTTGATCTGCCCGGACTCTCGCGCGGCAGGGTCATTCCAGGCCACGCGCTGCATACGTTCAGCTTCGTCCGCTCGCTCGCAGGTAGCCCAGATTCTCCCGGTAGGGTGCACGCACACAGCTCCGGGGGACTATTTTGACGGTGTCACGGAAATATTTGTTCGGCAGCTTCGAGGTGAGACATATCCCCTAATGTTGCATTCAAGGTTGTCAGAGCTGACGGGGATCCGAAAAAAGCCCCGTCGTGTAACCTACACTGCGAACGAAGTGCGGTTTGAACTATTGGCGTAACTTAAGCTTCAGAATAAGCCTAATTTGTTTCTTTACGACGTCCCTAGTTCTTAGTTGCAGAAGAGCCGTTTCATGTTAAGATTTAGCCTTTTGTGAGCGGATGTGTTTGTGTGGCGCTTGAGGTGTCAGTTTCGAGGCGGTTAGCACTGAAGGATGTCAAATACTCGGTTTTGTAAGTCTACGTTGTAGCGACTACCATCGCTTCAGAAGGTTATGTTGAAATTAATGAGGGCTGGTGCTGACAACATTCAGCTGCTACTGTCTTAAATGCTTGTTGACAGTGTCATTAAGTGAACCAACAGCGAGTACAACTTTTTCAGAAGTATCCTACCCTATTTCGCTGTGTCTTTAAAATCTACAGCGAAGCAAAGGTCTGACCCACCATGACAGTTATTTTAGCATATTTTCAGTAAAGCCGCTGTTTAAGATACTCGCCATATTTAGCCTCCCGCTGGCTAGCACAATATGTAGGCTTATTTAATCCATTGCTAAACTCCGCTGACTAAAAATAATTATTTCCTGTTGCTCAGGTTGATGTAGGCTGCTGCGTGTATCAAAAAACTACATTTCTCTGCTCCGGCAGTGCAACGTAGGTCAACTCTAGACGCAAAGATAATAGCCCAATTTCAGCCTCTCACATGGGTGCGACAGAAGTGAAACTCGAGTATTAACGGCTTCGCGCTTCGTGCAACACTGTTGGGGAATTAAAAAAAAAAAGCTCGATGTCCCTCTCGTGCCGCCGTACATAAAGATTTCGCAACGTGCAATGTATCAGAATTCTGTGCGATTACAGAATCAGCCTCTGTGGAGGGTAGGCTGCTTCAGGTCAGATGGCTTGCCCGTGTAGCGGTGAAGAGGGAGAACTGAAATCACTTTGCAAGCTGGCTAAGTAAACCAACAGCTGACAACGAAGTGAGTGACGTTTAGCTTGTCAATTTCTGTGCACTGGGTTGCACGTTAAAACCGCGCGTAATTAATGATCGACTGCAAGTAGCAAGTAATGTGAATTAGTGTTGGCCGTGAAAGACGGTTGGTTGTCTAGGTTCAAGAGCTGAGTTGTTCTTCTGGTCGTGTTCAGTGAACAGAGTGTGCTCACAACAACACTAGCTTATACAGCTGTCAACCGACTTTATTACAGCACGTCCTGTAAGTCCTGAAATAAATTACAGCCTACACCTGCAGCCTCTGTTGCAAAGTTATGTTTTTCAGCGCTTCTTTACAAGCTTGTTTTATCCTCAGGGTTACTTAATAGTCAGACGTCAATTGCACCGAATGAATGAATGAATAATAAGATCCTACAAATAAGGAGTCTTCATAACAATGTTGGGGAAAAAGAAGAATACTTACTTTGCCTATTTATTTGGTCTTGTATTACTTTTCTTTTTACTCATGTAAATGTGCTTTAGTTTAATAGTTATATGCATGACAACTGGATTTTCCTCAGTAATAATTGGCGCTGTCTGTGAGTTGTTCCAGTGGAATTCTTCCACTGGGTTTATGGAATGCCATAGTGAGGGTCTCTCTGGGGTGAGGCACTTATTGAATAGGCTGCTTCTCTCTCTGTTGGTTGTGTAATTATATGAGGAAAAATATTCTTTGTGCAAGGAACTGGTAGAAGGAAGGCAACACTCCTGGTTTCCATAAACTTTCACAGGGAAGCAAATTGTACACAACATCTCAACTGCGTCGTGTCTTGAGTAAAATGCACTTGCATGAGCTCGTATGTTTCTGGCCTGTTCTGATCCGTTGACTGCATTTTATGGATGCAAACTTTCCATTCCCTGCCCTGACCCTTTTCTTTGATGCTCTTAGTAATTGTGGTAGAAATAAACATGGTTTCAAGTTGTAGCACGTGGCCAACTGCTTGCTCACACCACCTGCATGCACACAGCATGTGTACAGAATCGCAACTGGCCAACACGTCGAATGTTTTTAGTAGAAGCCAGATACATGACTAACTGGAGGTTTTTCTGAATTGGAAGGTGGACAGACTTGCTGTTTTTTGTTTTTTCAGAGGAGGGGTGGACGTAGGGCTGCCGGGGCTGAATGAATTTTAATTTTGGATCGGGCGGGGGGGGGAGGATACGAGCTGTTACTTTCCAACGTTAATCTTCTGCTCTTCTACGAGCTTGTCCATGGAATGCTGCCAGAGCAGCTTGTGGTTGGGGAGCTGCAGGTTGGAGAGATCTGAGTTGTTGTGTTTTGCACCCCTCGCTGGGCCCCGCCCTTCTCAGGCTGCCTCTTCTTGGCCTTTGAGTAAGGGCTGCGTTAGAGTGCTGTGAGCTTGATCTCTTGATCCTCTGTTCATGTACACGAAGCATCGAGTGTCGTCTTCTTGTTGTGACTTTTGTTCTGGGGGGTACACCATATGGGCTATAACCTGTAAGCTAGTTGTGCTAGCTAAGTATGCTTTTATAAAGCCCTATTTTTTAAAAACATTGCTTTGGATTGGGGCATTTGCTAAATGCCATAAATGTAAATGAAAATATATATCATAAAATTGGAGCGTATATGACTGGGGTTCCAGTGTTCCAGTGAAATACAGCAAACACGTTGTTATGTTAGTACAGCATATCTATCAAAGGCAGCAGATGACGCCCTATAGAAAATATTAAAATATTTTAAAACGTTTGTACATTCAGTACCTACAGCTCAAGGGCAAATGCATTTAGTTTAGCATGGAATACAATATGTGTAAGAAGTATTTGGAACAACTTTATGCGAAAATATGTCTAAGAATAATTTCTTATGGATGGGGATAGAGCTGTTGGTCTGTTAGGTAGGGACTCTTTAAATAACCAGGGATTTTGTATTGTGTTTTGGTCTGGCCACATAAAATTGTGTAGGGACATGTAATTAACTTTGCCAAAATGAACTGGTGTTCTCGATTAAAACTATAGTAAACATTTTTAAAGTAGAAATACCTTTACCACAAATTCACCGTACTCAGTCTATATATTTCATTATGTCAGTGGCAATATCTATAGCCCAAATAATAATAATTTATTCCACAAACAGGCTATTTGTAATCTAAAGTGCCTAGAACTGGGATGTTATGGGATTAAAAATGAACATTTAGTGTTTTTATTTCACTATGCATTTGTATATTAACACTGAACAACCCATATGAATGGCACCTATAAGCACTAGTGTTGGCTCTTCTCGTCACCTCAGGTGTATTTCACTGCTTTGAATGTTTATGATAGTTGAACTATAATCCAGCTGGGATTGTTTTTTGGGGATTTTCCGAAAGGCTGACCCAGTGAGGTGAAGATGTCTCTTTGAATATGAGCAGTTATTGCACTCTGTAAGTGCCCATTCAGAGTAATAATTCAACACCCTGCAGAAATGTGCTAGTTTTGTTGTTTTTAGCATGACAAAATGCTCTTAGATTCCACTGCTTTCTGCCAAAGCAGCACATGACCACCAGCCGTGCAAACACAGCCTAGTTTACAGGCTGTACGGTAGTGGGTGCAGACCTGTCACTGTACTGTGGAATAAAAGTTTCTGTTGCGGCCACAAAAACTAGACGAACGGGAATTTCCCATCACCAGTGAATGTAGGGCTACAGTGCAGTGATTATTCTTGTCGTTCTGCCGAGCTGTGTCTTTGATTTACTGATGGTTAACATTCAGCTAACCTTTTCACAAGCTCCCAGTTGACCCCCAGGTCTGAGGGACTCTGATGTGCTTTCTGTCGCCAGACCTCAAAATGTGACACACAGAGCCAACTGCTATAAATCGCAGATGCCGCACATTCTCTTGGATTTCTATATTTCTGTAGAATTCATTCATGCACACAGTAGGCCATGGGTCACTGCAGGCTCATTGATGCTGGGAAGATTGTTCTCATGAGGGGATAGAGACCAGATTTATATTTCACCAGCCTCTATTCCAAACCAATATGTTTGGATGGGAAACCGTCTTTTAATTTTCTGTATTTAAAAGCATCTTTACTATAGTATTATAATTTCTTTAAGGCTTATTTAGAGTATATTTATTGCATAATTCTGGGCTATGAACTATTTTAATGGACAATGACCAGTACAGTAATTGAGACTAACTTAATCGCATCTTAGCAGAGTGACTGTTTTGTTGATCTGTTCTTGCATCTGTTCTTGTTCTGGCCTCAGCGATGCTGATATCGAGAAAGGATGTTCTTCTGTTCTGTGCTGTGTGTGGAAGAGGGGAGAGTGGTGCTAGATGGAGTCAGAAACTGTAGAATTAAGGCATATTTTGTTTGTGACATTACCCTGTTAAAAAACTATAAATGCTAAAAACAATTCTTGCAAGTTTTTGTTTATATTTGCCATTGCTTTTCTATAAAGTATGCGTAATGCATGTAAAGCCAAATCATATGACGGTGCTTGTATTGTTTAAGGCCTTTGATACAGGAGTAGCATGGAATTTAGAATCTACCATATAAACCAGTCTGGTTTATATATATTTAGTTTAATTTTGGGGCAGATTTTCATTCAGAATTATAATCCAAAATCTAAGGAGGACTGGGTGGGCAGGGCAGTCACTAAATCTTAGCCTTAAAAATGCATTGTGTGCCTTTTTAGCAGTCTGTATTCCTGTGTCCTGACTGAGCCTTCTTGTTCAAACACTTGTTCAAAAGAAAAGAGTGCCACTTTCTCGCAAATCAGGCATAGTAGCTGTTCTTAGATGTGCCATAATCCACCCAACTCATGAAAAGGTGTAATTGTGTCAACACCTTTGTACATCGGCGGTACCTTCACTGATCAGTGGGCAAGGTTCAGTACTTCTGGCGCTAAAGGCCATGACTCGCAGTTGCTTTGATTTGTAATGCGATGATTCACTCTTGCCTTATTGGATTTGCATTGGGCATAGTATGGCGCAGAGATGTGTATAATCTAATGGTCTAAAGGGCAGGTCTTTGTGTACATGTACTGTGTAGAAGACACTGTGCACGGAATGGATGTAATCCTTTAGAACTACGGTGGATGAAGGTGGAACTAAATGGCAATTGCACAGATTGTGGCTGTATGAGTTTTGGCCAGCAAACTCTAGAGAGTTAAGGTGGGTGCCCTGATGTGGTTATAAAATTATTGCTGATGTAAAAAAAAAAAAAAAAGCTAAACTGTTTCTAAGACCAAGAAACTAAACCATTTTTATTTGTTTGATTTTTCTTTAGTTTCAAGTTGTCCTGGGGCAGTATCATAAATGCTGCAGAATTTTATCACATAGTATCATGAATGTGAAGCAGCATTCTTACTTGGCACCTCATTAAACTGTCCCCATACACCATTGTGTTTGGCTTATGCCGAAATACTATCTGAAGAATAAGTTCTCTGGACTGCATTAGTTGGATGCTCTCACACTGCTACTGTATAAGATTAAGAAAGGTTGCCCAGCTAACTTAAATGTGAGATTGTTCATAAAGAAACTACAAGTTGGGGCAAGAAATCACGTTCCAAAAAGCTAGCAGTATTAGCAACCAAATGAAGTTAGCCTGCTTGGTGGTTGGCTGGATCATGCTTTTAGCTAACTAACAACAAACTAACAACAAATCTAGAAAAGCAAACAGTTCAGACATTTAAAAAAATGAACTTTTATCATAGGATGGTACCATTTGAACGCATTAAAGGCTGTAGCTAACAGCATACTTGTGTGACTGACTGTTGATGGCATCATTCATTTCTCACAGGAGACTATATGGGCAATGCCAAGCGATCCAGTATGATGAACTGGTATCCAGTATAAGACTAAAATAACCTGCCATATGAACCAATGAGGCCTATAATGATAAACAACAATACTTAGTTATTTATTTTCAGCTACCGGCATTGTATTTTGTGTTGGGGATGTATTAGCCAGTTGTAATTGATGAAGAATAAAGAGGGAAGCACAATGCATATGAATCTGTTTTTTCACACTTTAGTTCTAATGCACACAACTCGGGTGGGATAGCACTGAAGGCCTTGATTCAACAATCAGGTGGGATGGATTAGGCTTGGGACTAAACTGCAGGGTGGTAGATTTGCTGTATGCGAGTTACACTCCCGATTGTGAGGACGAGATTCATGTTGGTTTATGTTAATTTATAGTGTTGGGCCCCATTATTAGATATTTTAATCCTTTTATACATTACTAATTTTTGTAGCTGTAAGGAGTATGTTTCATCAGTTCAGATGCTAATGTTAGTGTGACTGCTGGTTACTGTTCAATGCTAGCCACATTTGGTCCAGCTCTTTCTTTAAGCCTGTGTTGGTGAGGAACTGGGTGATGTGCAGGTCTTGTTGTACTTCTCTATACATTTATCTTGGATGGGTTCCTCACCATCTTAAAATCCCTCCATTACGGAATCCAATGGAACAGATTAGGTGTTTTGCCTCCCAGCTTCCTTCTACTTGATATAAATTATTCTGTTTTTTTCTGTGATCCAGTTGGTCTCCCTTTAAGGCAGTAAGTAAGAAGAAAAGGTTTAAAATGCATTCAGGGGAGAACAAGCTTTTAAAGGGACTTCAAACATATACTGTGCCTAGGAAACCTAACGAAATGGTTGTGTTTCTTTTTTTTTAACCTGTTGAGGCAGACATGCTAGTTAAAATGGGCTTTGTTTCTTCCATTCCCTTGCTTGTTTGCCAGCAGTAAGCAAAGCAACAGCGAGCAATTTTGGATTAAGCGCCAGATAATAGTAAACCTGCACCGATCAAAGAACAAGAGGCCAAAGAGGCTTTTGGCCAAACTTTATGGACTTGATCAAAGTAACACATGCCGCTATTCCTTTCTGAAGTGGAGTCTGAACAGTTACTTTCGAGGCAGAAGCCCCACGTAGACGCTGTCAGCTGCAAGTGTCTAATATGAACCACTACACTCTCAGCAAATTCTTTTGCTGTATTAGTCGCCATTGTTTACATGTAAAACAAACCTTCACTACTTTGCTTTGGAAAACTATTTGCAGGTGTGTTTGTGTTTTTGAGAGTGTTTTTAATAGCCTGTCCAAATAATCCACAGTACAGTGACATTGTCACTTACAACTATAGATTTGTAACGCCAGATATGCAACACATCACTGTTACTGTATAGACTAGAGTGTCACAAACGCTGGAAGAGCAGTATGTCTTAAATGCAACCCTGATAGCAAAAAACCTTGCAAACCGCTTGACCCAATCATATCCGTACTGATGGAACAGCACGAACGTTTGGACAGCACATGACATCTGTGTTTTCCACTTTTCCTCCCAAAGGCCATGGAAGCATTATGCATTATCCTCTAACATTTGGCTGTGAGCTGGCAAAGCTCTAGTTGTTGTTATGAGGCTCGTGTTCCTAGGGCTTTGAGTTCCTGACCTTTCTGAAAGTCCTTTTCATTCTCAGTTATTGATATGCAGCCAGTGCACTGATGGAGCTGTCAGCTTGCCAGTCCGGCGCCATCGTGGATTTGCACATGGCTTTGAGGAACCCACTGTTTCAGACATGCTGTCTCATCCCATATCACTCTTCTTTGCTAT
This sequence comes from Electrophorus electricus, assembly GCF_041902795.1. Classification (NCBI taxonomy): domain Eukaryota; kingdom Metazoa; phylum Chordata; class Actinopteri; order Gymnotiformes; family Gymnotidae; genus Electrophorus; species Electrophorus electricus. The sequence goes on along the minus strand of NC_137502.1, from coordinate 29,312,466 downwards.
CAATTACTAGGCCTATACGCCAGGCTTCGCTCTTAAGGCTGTTTTAAGTGAAATGGACAAAGGGAGGGAAGAAAACCTCAGGCCCGCCTACTTGGGTGTTCTTTCAACATTAGAGCAGAATCTCCACATAATGTCATGCTCTCTGGCTCTTCTCTCCAATCCCCCCCCCCCCCCCCCCGATTGGTCTAAATATCTACCTCCTATTCTTTCACTCCCCATTTCTGTCACTGAGGTTATGCTGGACTCTTAATCTGCCTTCTTTCACTCTCTCTTCAGGATTCACACAACCCCAAAGGCGACCTGCTTCACGTTACCTTTGAGAACGCTGTTTAGGTAACACCCTAATACTGTAAGTGTTCTGTTATATTATTTTGGTTTCATCCGTCTTTCTCTCCATTTTTTTTTGAGTGTGTGTGTGTGTGTGCGTGCGCGTGCGTGCATGGGTGTGTGGTCGGGGGGCGGGTGATCCAGCACCTGTAAGCAGCCAGGAGTCCTCGGGCCCTTGGATCAGTTTCTAGAGCATGGAACAATCAAATCACTCACTATGGCCTCCATTTCTCTGCAGCCAATAAGGCAGGAAGGCCCCACGTCATCCCCCCGGTGCCACCTTTAAATGCTGTAACACTTCATAACCTGTTTACTCCCTGGAGCTGCCCTGCAGCGCTGATGGTATACTCCCCCATAAGTGCAGTGTGTATGCAAATCTTTGGGGACACATGGCCAAGGATCTCTTTAAAGGCACGCTCACTGGAGTGGACGCTGTGCTTGGGCACGGTTACCATGCCCTTCTCACACACCATGCTTTTGTTTACACCCAGCACCATCCGTTCCCTGCGTCCACCGGCGAGTGATGCTTCTGCTTTGGTCAAACATGCCAGTGTGGAGATGCATTTCTGGAAATCGCATGAAATGCGTGAAGCAACATGTTGCACCAGGTAATTGGGTGGCATGCATGCGCTTGCAAACAGAAGATGAAAGGAGTATTAAGCATGGCCCTGGGGTTTGGACGCTGCACATTGGAGGCACATGCACCCTAGTCAAGATTTTTATTTATTATTTTTGCTGTTGAGCTTTTATTAGAAAATCTGCATTGTTTATTGCCACTTGTTTTTGATTTGGGGTTGGTGGAGGGTGACGTCAGGATCACTGCACACATGGGATCCTCAACGCACTGGTAGATTGTGGTAGAGGTCTAGAAACAGCCGTATACATATCAGAGAGTGTGCGTTCGTGTGTGTGCGTGCTGTGAGTTCGCACTGAAAATCGTTTCATCCGTGTCCAAACTGAAAAGGCGGATTGGCAGACGGGTTGAAGTTGTGAGGCTTCTCCACTGCTGTTAAGAGGTGCAGAGACTATGTCATGATGATATATCACTGATACTGTCACTGCAAAAAAAATAAAAAATCATAGACTGCTAGGCTGTAATTCAAAGTGTATGTACTGGTGTACTGATATGGAAGAAACCACATTGCTCGAGCTGGGGCATAAAATGGTGCCTACCAGGGAATGACTTTCTTGGTGGCGATACAGACATTGCCGTATACAGCCAGTGCTCTTCTGTTTGGCCATAATTGCACTTGCATATTTGAGAGTTTTAAGGCCAGTACAGCTGGAACAGCCTTTTCCTAGGTTGAATGTAAAAAAAACCGAACAAATAAAAAAAACAACCAAGGCTAACTAAACTGTGATTTTGCCTGAAAGCTGCTGGGTATTTAGTACTTAGTATTTAGTATTTTAGTACTGGATACCCATGTAGCTCTGATATGAGCATGAAGAAACCAGTAAAGGTTGGCTATTGTGACCAATCCCAGCTGACCCCTTCCACAGCCAAGTCTTGATGGCGTTCTCTTTGGACAGGATTAATCAGCATTTTGTTGATTGTTTAATTTAGCTAGGGAGAATACTTTCATTGTGTTGACATTTGGCAATCAAGCAATTATTACATTTACAAAATGATTTTTACAATAACAACCATGGTAACCCAAGGTGAACACTGGTTAAAATGACATTAGCTTGTAATTACACTGGAAGGAGAAGTTATAGTCTAGTTAGCAATCTTGCTGAGCTGGTTAATTCACTTACTGCACTCATTGACCCCATGGTGCTGCATTTTTAAATACCTAAATTCCAGCACTAAACATTTTTCTGCATATAGGGAATTTGAAAATGAACATGAAATAGTTGATTTGTCATGGGCGTGGCTTTAGAGTTACAGACCATGCAGAAACATCCTCTGAGTTACCTGTAGACTTGCCAGTGATGTTCAGTTTATTTACAGCATCATCTTCCTACATCTTCATCAGTGTGTAAGCATGCCATTTTAATCATAAACATGTTTGACAATGAAACAAACACAAAACAATGAATGAAGTGGATCTGTACTGGTTTGAAGTGGACTACTGAAAAATGTCTGCTGCAGCTGTAAAGGTGAACAGAATGTGCGAGAACATGCAGAAACGCATCACTACCTTCAATTCAGCATGGAGGGGTAAAGTAATCCCAGGTAAACTCTAACACTGAAGTGGTCTGGTTTTTGTCAGGTCTCAACATGAAATGCAATTAATTGCCTGGCTGTATTACTGGTGATCTTGAAATTATGCCAAATTGAAGTTATGTTTGCACTGTCTGTAACTCTACAACCAAGCATTTACATTTATGACATTTAGCTGATGCTTTTATTTGAAGAGACTTACAATTATGACTGAATACACTTTGAGCAATTGAGAGGCAAGGGCCTTGCTCAGGGGCCCAACAGGAGTAATTGGTGATGGTGGAGTAGCCTTCTAATTACTAGTAGAGTGCCGCTACCACTGAGCTACCACTGTCCCATTTGATAAATGAACATCATAAACCCATTTTAAATTAGACTCTTAGCCAACCTAGGCCACGCTCAGTGCAAATGCAAACTGAAATCAAAAACTTGATATTGCCAAATACTTGGGTATTTAGATGACTAAATTAAAAAATACGTATTTCATTAAAAAACTTTGTGGTTTTGAGTTTCACAGTTTTTATGCATGTTATAAAACCCAGAGTGCCTTGTGCCTTCTCAAGAAAAAGATTAAAGGCCAAAGTCCTTGCTCCTCGAATGATGAACTTTAAGGCCCGTTGCTTTCTCAACCTGTAGTTTCTTTGTGCATGAGATACCTGTCATTATCTACATAAATCATAAATGTGGCAGAGCGTGAGTGTAAGGTCATAAGACTGAGTTGGCTTGCTAGCAGTAGCTAAATGTTGTTTCACATGCTTCTATGTCTTTTTCTATCAAATTGTATTCCTCAAGGTCCACACCACTGCCTGGTCTCTGTCTTGACTCTGCTCTAAAATGAAGAACCATCATAAAGGTCTTGGTAATTAGGTGAAGGGTTGACTTGGAAGTGTGCCAAAGTAGATTGCATGCTGAACACCTCCAGGAACGCAGCTGGGCACATTTTAGCAGTGTTGGAATGGTCTGTGAAATGTTGGAATGCCAGCCATTTGTTTGTGGTTGGCATGGTGCCCTGATAGCTGTGCTTGTAATGCCATAGGTTTTATAACACATGTAGGCTTACTTATTCTCAGCTGTGAGGGATAGATTCCAGGTATGATGTTTATACTGGTATCTCTTTCTCAACCTGTGTGTCCACAGCCATAGCACAGGCCTCTGTCATGAACTGGATTGGCCAATAACGCTGGTCTGTCCGAACGCTGCCAGAAACAAGGTGCGTCATGACAGTTAGCCTTCTTGGGTGATGGGTCACAGCTGTCACACACACACACACACACACTGAGCAAACGAACAACAGAAGCAAACTGTACACTGTATAAAAACTGAAGTCTTTATATCTCAGAAAAGTGGAACTGAATCTGTCCCTTTCCCTTCTCTTTTTTCACTTCCCCGTCTTCTCCATCTCTGGTCTCTCGCCCCTCGGGTTATAGTTTTCATGTATTTTTGCCGCAAGCAAACCGGGCCTAACCGAACAGCCGCCTCCGGAAACCTGGAACCTTGTTTTGAACTACTCGCAAATGTCCTCCAAACCCGTCTCAGAAGCTCCCGGAGTCCAGCCAGATGTGTTCTTTATGATGAGGGCAGTCCTCTGGCATGAGTGCCCTCTGAAATGACGTATCTGCAGTCATGTACGCGGCCATGGTACTGTACAGTACAGCAGTACAGCAGAACAGCCAACCTGGAGCCTCTTCATCTGGACTGACCGGGCCAGCAGCCAGCAGTTCACAAGTGCCACTCCACCGCTCTTAACCTTCCGTGAGCAGATGTGCTGTTCAAGCGAACGCTGAGTAACGATCTCACGGGCGCTCGGAGGTCCAGCATGTTGTATACAGTGGATGGAGTATTCCAAGCAGTTCTTCTGCTAACAGAATATGTATCATTCTGAAGGAACCCTGCTGTGTGTGTGTGTGTGTGTGTGTGTGTGTGTGTGTGTGTGTGTGTGTGTGTGTGTGTGTTTGGTTTTTTGTTTTTTTTTCCCCCTTCTTCTTCAGTCTTCCTGATGTATAGCTGCCATCTTTGGCCCTGGTGTGTGTGTTTGTCTTGCTCGCTCAAGCAGAACCACAGTGTCAGTAAAGAAACATATGTCTGCTCCTGCAGCGGTACCTATTTAAAGTGCTCAGGGCCCCATGAGCACAACACCACCATCACCAGACGTTTTCATGCTTTACCTTATCTTGATGGAAGTGCAACAGGGAAATATCCTGTTGTCTGCTTCTTTTATTTTTAGCATCATCAATTTTTTACCATAGGGTCATACAACTGTAGGTTCATACGTATACTGGTATATCTGCACAGTTAATAAAGGCTGGTATCACTGGGACTCATTGAGTTACATAATATATGGTACCTTTCTGTTTTTCACTGCATTTATGATGACCATATGTCCTGACCACAGATGCACCCTGTTTCCTAAGTTTTTTGCCTCCTCAAAAGTAGATGTTCTCATGCTGTATTTCTGCCCTTAATTGGTGGGGACACCCCTTCTGCCCACCCCAGAGACACCAGTGGTTATGGTTTCCTTTTCTTTGCGTTGGTCTGTAGGAAGGCTTACTCCGGTGATTCGTAATAACATACTGGAGAAAGTTGGTGGTTTTGTCCCACACTGTACATATGTGCAACCATGCGGTGGAGTACTCTCTAAAAGCCTGACTACTTATTTGAGCACTTAGTAAAACGTTGTAGTTTTTATTCAGTTGATGCTTATTATCCAGTAACACTTTAAACCATAGCCAAATCATTTTATTTGCTTTTTAAAAAAAATCCTCATATGAATTTGTAATATAACTTTCCTGATATAGCTCTATCACAAACCATTGGCTTGTTTTTTTTTTATTTATTTATTTATTTTTTTGTTTAATTAATTAATTTATTTATTTACTTGCAATGCCCTTTTGTTCATTGAAATGGAAACAAGTAATGGAAATGAAAACAGTTTTAGCTATTATCTCTTAATAGCTGACATGTGATGGGTGAATCAATTAGTGGGGTTCTCTTTGTTTTAGTGTCACAACTGCTTGTGCTTTATCTCTCGGAAGGACTTCTGCTGAAACATTTTTTTTCCCCAGCCGTTTGTAACAGCATCAAAGCATCTTTAGCAAATCCATTATTCCAGCGTCAAACTGCAGCTGAATTGTAGTGGATTCAGACCCTGCTGTCTGTCCTCAGTTAGTAAAACTATAGACACGTCAGTCTGCTAATGAGATATTTACGTATTTGAAATCCCAGCATCATTAATAGCTTCTGGAAGCATTTAAGTGGCAATTTAAATGATATAGCAAGCTGTTTAATTCACTTGATATTGTGAAATAGTAGGCTATTATATTACAGCATCTGAAAACACTTTTGAATAGTATTTTATACTGAACTTTGTGTTTGAAGTATAGTTAATTTTCCCAAAACAGATTAATCATTGAAAGTCTGTTGTTCTTTCTAAAACAGCTAAACAAAAAAAACATGTTTCTCTGAAAGGCTGTGGAGATACAGTTTTATAGTAAGACCATGACAAGAGCATGTTCATGTATACCCTCAACTTTTTTAACAATTTGTACCGTCATTAACCTGTTTATAACCTGCACATAAACGATCATTTTACATTTCATATAGTAAACTTTTACTATTACCCTATTATATTTACATTTCCCCAGTAAAGACCCCTAGTTTGATTGTCTCTGATGGACAATTGCAGACAAAAATCAAATCCCTGGTGGTTGGAATTTCTATTCTATCGAGTATACTCCAGTACATGATTCTCTTTAGCTTCAAGAAGAGAATAGACCTACAACATGTTGCAGTATTTATGGATTAATTTGACTTAATTAATCAGTCATAACGAGACCTTTATCTACAGAGAAGTTCAAGGGCTGGCAAAGAATTGAAAGAAAAACCGGTGTTTACCATGTGGAGTGCTGAGAATGCCCAATTGCTTGCCGTGGGAAGGCCCACCCAAAGCTAATTTGATTACTTATGAAGGGAATTGCAACACCCAGGGCAAATAAGTGAGAACTTGTTTTTGTTGATGAGAAGAGTGTAGGCTGTTATTTAAAGGTGACCTCTGCTCCTCATCGCTACACACACGCCCACTTCCCTTTAGCAAAGTGAGCTGGTTCAGCTCTGAAGTCAGTCCTGCTCAAGATGTAGCTCGGATGACTGAAACTTCAACTGCTCCCTGTTGGCTGCAGGTACTGAGCCAACTGTCGGTTTAGGTTAACAATCCACTTTTATGTGCAGCTACAGCTACAAGCGTTCATTTCATGTTGTTGTTGTTGTTGTTGTTGTTGTTGTTGTTGTTTTCCATCTTCTTTACTTGTTTATATCGGAGAACACAGGTTGTTGCCTAGGAACTGAAATGATGAGGTGGTTGCCAATATTTGCTTCACTACCATGCTTTTGTTTATTTCTAGATTTATTTTATTTACGGATTTCTTCCTCCAGGCCATGTTAATGAGGTTGGCGATATAATGCAATTCTAACGAGCTATTGGTCAAGGGTGAGCAGGGAGTGAGCTGCAAGGCTGATGAGACACAACTAACAGAAGGTTGATAGAATGATTGCACGGATTCAACCAACATGCCAAATCAAGGACTTTTTCAGGCTGTGTGGGATATCGTGGACATGCTCAAATACGGGTCTAGATCTACTTCTCAGTCCAGTTTCCAAAGTCTAACATCAATCCCTCAACACGAAAAAAAGCGATGTCGTCCAAGTGCCCACTGTCTAAATTGTCATCTGTGTAACTGCATAGAAACTCTACTAGGAGTCTCTGCCATTACTCAAGTAGCAGCTATACATATAGTCTACTATTAAAGTACATTTTACACCAGATGCGGTAACCGGGCCGCGAGCAATACGCTCATATGTAAGTAAACGCACCACTGAAGCGGGAATGGTCCTAGCAAGCGCAAAAAATATGGTTGACGGGCCACTTCTGGTGTAAAATGGTGTTGATGCCCTAACGTGATTCAAAAACACATTGCTTTCTCTACGATTACTCACTCAATATTGTGTGTTGGTATAGTCTACTTCATTAGCACTGTCTAGAAAGAAATCTATAAATAAACAAAGGTATAAATAAATACATGTAGAAATTCACAAATGTATAAACAAAACATTTATATTTTTATATACTTGCTATTATTTCCTTTATTCATTATTTTTTATTTTTTATATATTCATTTTTTTTTATTTGTGCTTTTGTTATGCATTTATTTATTAATTCATTTATTAGTTTTTTTTATTGATTGATTTATTTTTTTATTTGTCACCCTTTGGCCTGCAGAAAAATACACCTGCTGAGCATAAACAGCAGAACTGTAGGGAAGATGGATTTATACATCCAGTGGTGGGTGTGCAACAATTAATGGGTGAAATCAATAATATCAGTTAGAACTGTTGGCTGTGAATTTTCTTATAGCTTGGTTTAGGTTGCCTGCCAGTTACATGACTTTTTATTAAAAGAGGAAGAAAATGTTAAGGCAGTAAAGTGTGCAACTGGGGTTAGGGTTAGACCCTAGAGAGTGGTCAGCGTTACCAGATTAGGTGTGTTTCTGCCATAATTGGGCTACTTTTGGCTGGATTGTACATTGTTAAATCATGCAACTAAAACTTCTTTCCACACCCAGTCAGTTAAAAAAAACAAAAAAAAAACTGATACCTTTTTTTTTTTTTTTCACTCCTGTTGAGAGGAAATGGCTTTGCCACACCCACCTGTAGCATTTGCTGCACGCACAAAGGTTTTCTTGCTACTTTGCAGTGTGCATCTAGTGAAGGTGCTGTTGGCGTTGTACAGACTCTGGATATTGTTAACTCCCTGGCTTTGTGCATAGGTCTGTGTGCATGTGCAAAATAGAAAGGGGGTACTGTACTCTGAACTCTTTGAGTTGGCATCGTGTCGAGGCTTGTTCTTTCGTGGTTTACCCAGTTAGATAAAGCTTAGACTATTATTTTGTGCATTAATGCATATTGTTGAACTAGTGTTAGGAGAGCCATTTCACATTAATATGAATACTAATTATTGTCAATTTCAGTTATAAATTCTCCACTGTAGTATTACAGGAATGTGTCAGTGTTGACTATTTTGACATATGTCAGGGTCTCTTTTTTGCTATGGTCTGTTTTTTGAACCTTGCTGATTAAATTTCTTATAGGATGCAGTCAGGGCTTGGTTGAAATACGGTAACCTTCTTAGGCAAAAGAGGAGAATGGAAGTAGCGTGCTTTGTGGAACAAGATTCTCTTGTAAAGTGGGCATGCAGTTTCAGAGAATCATAATCCAGTTACATGTTCAGTTTCTTCTCCTTCTCCTCACACAGAGCTTCTCCTCTCGTTCTGCCCTGCGCTGATATCTTCATGGCTGTGGCCGAGCTACTGCAGTCCCCTGCTCCAGCCGGGTCCCTGACCAGAGTCTCTTTATAACACCTCAGCGAACTCCCCTTCCTGCTTTCTCGCGCAGGGTTCCGATGCTTCACACCACGAATGAGAGGACGAGGTGGTGAATTGAAGACAAAGGCGATCGCTGCATTACAGACATTTTTTCAAACATTGTTTTTTGTTCTCTTGGCTCCAGTGATGGCATTCTTTAATTAGATTACAGCTCTCTAATCTGAGCAGCGCAGTGTCGAGTTTATCTGGTGAATACAGAGAGGCTTGCACAGCTGGCAAGTGGAGGAGTGAGATTCCAAAGGCTTCTGTGAGAGCGGAAGCAGGTATGACATTCTCATGCCAGCACAATGGGCAGATGTGCTTCATTCTGCCTGTCTACCTGCCTGACTAGCTGCCTGTCTACCTGCCTGTCTACCTGCCTGACTGTTCTTCTATTGATGGCCGATCTGACCACTGTTTAACTACAAGCTAAACCGCTGAACACCTGGACTGACGTGTTCATTTATATGAAGCATAAGCTTTCATGGTCTTGCTAGCTTATAGCAAGAAGGCTCGAGTTTGTGATGGTGTGGCGAAACACCTGAAAGGCATGTTTCTCTTACTCGAAAAGTGCTTTCTAATGCTCACCATCAGGGTATATGTAGTCTGAAGCGAAGCATGTCTCCGTTAGCATTTTTTTTGTATTGCTGTTTAAAGCTGTGGTGTGCACATGTGGATGTTTTCATATTGTTAAGTAAGGAATGTGTTTAGTTGTCATTCTTTTTAATCACCACCAGACATTCTTCTGTGCATCTTCGGAAAGCATTTTTGTCTTTTACTAAAAATACCTCATTACCTCATTCATTATAGTCCATGCTGGCTGCATGCCAGCGGTCTGTTGTGATTATAGATGGAAGTGTTGATACCAGTGGGGGGAGAACAAAATGTACTTGTGATTCTGGTCAAAACACTGCGTTCTGGAGAACTGGTCAGAGTTGCACACCGTTTCAGGTTTCTGACACTGTCGACATAATAGTCCTGCATGCTGTATCATGAACTGACTTTGCCTTTTGAGGTCTTATTTGAGACTCTCTCTGGTTGTACTGGGCTGAACATGGGCACCTCTCTCTCAAGATAACACAGTGACATTTCTGCTCTCATTTACTATACTGTTCTGTCCCACTGCTATTAGGCATGCCTATGAATCCACCTTATAGCTACTGTATTACAGTATATATGGATTCTGCATGGGTTTCCTGTTATGCTGATGGAAAATGCATTATCTGGATTACCTGTATTGTCAAACCTCTTGCGTTTTATATAAAGCATGGGATTTTGGGGTTAAGAAAAAGGTCCATATAGGCATATATTTTAGGATTTGTGGTTTGTGTTATGAATTAATGTGTGCTGTGAAATTAGGGGCAGCTAGGGTGAGGAGCCGAGGGAGTTCTCAGATCTCTGTCCGGGAGGAGGGAGAGAGAGATAGAGGAGGGGGGGCCCCAGTGATCTGTTCAAGGTTGCTCAAGTTGCAGAAGCGAGCAGAGGCAAATGGTAAATTCAGCCTGACTGGTGCGATAAACTACTAGCAGCAGGCACAGCTGTGCAGCCCTTGAGCTGAACTGCCCTGCTTCAGTGCCCCTCTGTTTGCCTGGCGTCTCCCCTCCCCTCCCCTCCACTCCCCATGTTCTTTCCCACAGCCTCAATAACACGAGGATCACTCAGGATTGCACACGGTTCAGGGAGTTTGAGTTTTATACCTTGTTGTGTTGTATCTTGATGACGATAAGGCCTGCATGCTCACGAGTCGCAGCCATGTGTCTGGCCCCTTCTTGAGAGCGGTGGTACCCAACGCACTGCTGCCGAACCGGGATCGGCCCACGGAGTAGATTCGTTTGACACGGAGGTATTTGCTAATGGTGACGTTTGCTCCCCACACTTTGTGTACTGAAACCACCCATGCGACCATAGAAAAACAATCTCACCCGTTACAGATGGTTACTGCACGCGCATCGCAGGCTGGCCTCAGGGAAGCTGCAGGAGGCCATCATCGCAGGCATCTCTGGCTTTCAGTTTGAGCCTGGCCCAGATTCCTACTCTCGCTTGAGCCCCACCTCAAATCGCTGCTGTCCAATAGGATCCGCCAAAGTGTTTCCTGCAGCCAGTCAAGTTACAATTTGACAAATTTGACAGTACACTCTTTTACTAATTTTGGTCGATGCTAAGGTGACTGAATACAGTGTGCTTCTGCACTAGGACTCCTGCCTTTCAGTCAGCTATGAGGCCTGTGTTTCTCTTTTCTTAATTCTTTGCTCCTGCAAGCTTTTGCAAGGAGGTGCACGTTCTAAAGTTCTTGTTCTCCAGGACGCAGTTTGGTTATGGTGATTGCATGCAGCGATTTAGCTGTGATATCGATGCTCCTGGAAAGGCTGGTTTCATAATTGTTCATTTGTCTTCACCACCCTCATTCATATGTTCCTTCGTTCTCCCACTGAAATGCTCTCGCCACTCTGCCTTTGTGATCGGTTAAAGGGACCCCTGCACACCTGAATGTCTCAGCTCCTTTGCTGGCGGCAGAAGAAATCATTCCCTTAGAAAAGAGTCACGACAGTATTGATCTTTTTGTGAGAGACTTTCAGCTGTGTAAAACCATTTAGACAAGAACTTGGGGAAACGTGACACAGTTTTGTGACTTCAGGCAAACGTGAGATGATGAAAGAACAAAGATACGATTGGCTAATTATTCCTTTGAGTCGCAGCACTGAGGAGAGTGTGGCATGCCTAAAAGCACCCTGTCATTTTTCCTGTCAAAGTTTACAATTGCTGTTTTAATGTGCTTGAAAATATGAAACTGGTGAGAGGTGCTTAACTTGAGATGGTTGAGGTCATTCTGGGTTTCTCTCTTTGTTTCTCTCTCACTCACACACACACACACACACACACACACACACACACACACACCTCCCAGAAACAACAGCATGCTTATGTAATCTGTCTGGATCTGGCTTGCGTGAAATACAGTCCATGTGCTCTTTGTTTTCCTTCTCATCAGTTTTCGCCATCTCACTCTTTCTGTCCGATGCACGCACGCGCACACACACGCGCACACACACCCCTATTTTTTATTACCCATTCAGAGCCTTGTCTTGGACATATATGCAATTAAGTCACTGATTTTCTTTCTTTTTCAGTACTGCATACTTTTAAACTGAATTACTCACTGAAAAGTTGCGTATGCCTGCCAGAACAAGCACAAGTAACAGAAATGCCACAGGCTTTAGTGCTACATTATTCCAAAGTACCAGTGCCTTTGGTAGTGCCTCTGCGATCAGCAGCCTTGACCTGCACAGTGCGTGTGCGGCGTTGTTGTCCTTGAATAGCATAATTCGCCAGGGGCCCTTCACCTTTAAGGAACTCTTTAGTGGAACCCTGGGCCACGGGGTTGGTTACATAAGCCTCTGAGCTCCTCCTCGCTGGTCAGCGCAGACAGGGAAGAGGATCTCTGCCAAGAAAGAAAACTGGGGAAGAGAAGTGGGAGCGGGGGGGGGGGGGGGATACGAGTAGTTAAGAGAAAGTGGAGAAACCGAAAGTGAGCACGTATCATTTTGATGGTGAATCTGCATTAGTGAAAGGGGCTGTTTTTGTGAAAGGGCAATTTGATGGAGAAAGTTAGAGAGAGCAAGCGACGTGATGAAGTGAGGGGGAGAGTGCCGAGCAGTGTTGGGGCACCTAATGATATTCATTTTTTAGATTTAGTGGCCTTTAGTTTAGATTATAAGCATTATACCCTCGACTCTATAAATGTTATTGCATGTATATGTGCAATTCAAAGTACACAAAAAGGAAAGTAAAATAAGTTTCCAAAAATATGGCTTCTGTCCCGTTGTCCAGGGAGTTTTTCCTTGGCACCGTCATCTTCATCTTGCTCATTAGGGACCTGGACACATGCATTTGTAAAGCTGCTTTGTGACGATGTGTAAAAAGTGCTAAAGAAACCAATATGACATGATTTGACCTACCATAATTTTCATGTTTTGATCTGAGAATAGTAAAATAATCAAGCTGGGTCCGCTTTCTCACGCCACTGCACTGCTTACGGGAAAGAAATGTACATTCTAGAAGATTATAAAAGTCGTTGTTCTGGGGCAGTTGCTCAAGGGGAAAATAGGGCATTTGCACTGTTGTGGTCTATGGAATAATTTCTGTGTTTTTGTAGTGCAGAAAAAGCAAGCAAAAAATGAACCTGGACTACTGGATTGCTAGTACAGGATAATTTAGTTAACATCAACTAACTATGGCCCAGATTTAAATAGATGACAAGCAAAAATGGACTTTTTGCTACAGGAGCCAGCACATTCCATTTATGCTATCCTGTTCCTGATTATGTTTGTAACACTTTAGGGTATGAACTGATTGATATTCAACAGGAACTAATTTGGGCCTGACCCTAGCTAGCTAGCCAGCCATGTAGTTAAAGCTAATGTTAAGTTGCTAGTTAGTTAAATTAAATTAACTAATGTTAATGTGCTTGATCTATGAAGTAATGACCAAACAATATTTAATAATTAATAATAATTAATTTGGCCTAAAATTAATTTTAGGTAAAAGGGACATGTTGTGGCAGGTTCCCAAGCACCAGAACCCCACCTCACATCTACTTGTTTCTCTGTGCCCATACTTGTGTCTTGACTGACAATAAGCTTTCACCTAGTGGAAAAATCAGTGAACACAAGTCTATTGGTTGTACCTTTCACAGCATTTGGCAGATGCTTAACTAGAGCAACTTACATATTTAACAGTATGACAATATATGATCCGTGGGAATTGATCCCATGGCCTTGGGGTTTGTAGTATCTTGCTCCACCTGTTCTGCGAGATGAGCTACAGGAGCACACGGGCAACACGGGCGTATAGAAGTGCCCCAATATAGTCCTCTTCCTAAGGGCCCACCAACAGGTTACTCATCGAACTGGAAGGGGATTCTCTATAGGTAGTCACTTTCCTGTACAGATGACTACCTAGAGGAAGTTCTTTCTGCACAGTTACAGGAAAGCCAGTATCCAAGAACCAGAGGAGATGAGGACTGATGCCAGATAAGGTTTAAGGCAAGTGTCAAGATTATTCCCTAGTGTGGGAGCTGTCTAGTATACATGGAGGGTATGTATGCAAATGACGTCATGATTAGTGGGAATGGCTGCAGTTCACTGTGAAAGAACACAAAAACATCTAAAATATGAAAGCTGTTGTGTGATTAGATTAAACAAGTTTAGATTAAACATCTTTTTACAGACTGCCAAAAGATAAAGAATAGAGAAGACCATGTTAGCTAGCCAAGGCAAACCCTATTTAGACAGTTAGCCCAATAACTTTTTTGAGAGTTATACTTGGAACAGATTTGGAATTTATAATTGGACCACAAGAATTTATATTTTATATGTTAGATTTAATGGTAACATTGGAGGAAAGGCTGTTTTATTTTCATTAGACCAACAAATCCCACTTTGAAGTATGACCAAGCATCAAGGCTTCTGTGGGCTGCCTTCAGGCTTTACTTAGCGTATTTTCCAGGTGTCAACATCAGGTATATATAAATGTCAGGAAACCCGGTTCCTGGCCACATGACAATGTGCATGAACCACTGGTTCTTTGGTAATTTGGATGCATTGCTGTCAAATCCAACTATCTTTCATTTAAGCAGATAATCCCTTTCATTCCTGGTTGTGACATTTCCCCAAATAAACGCAGCCATGTTGCAGAATGTTCTGCCACTCAGTCCGACTTATAGGGGACATATCATTGCAGGAAAGTGACCATCTGGCAGAAAATGCATGGCATCTATAAGACATGGTAACTGTAGTGCAGGTGAAGGGGTGAGTTACGGGTCTGCTCACCACCTAGCACCATTGTGTTTATTGAAGCAGCTTTGGCTCATTCAGCACCAGGAGGAGAATCACCTCATGTCTTCACACAGACCTGGGATGACATCCTCCCATCAGCATGTATCTGCTGGCTAGTAGCGTCCTAGTGCAGCGTAGTTTGTATGCAGGCTTGGTTTATCCTGGAACCAGCTTTTCTTTGGTATTTGTGCTGTGCTCTGCTTCCTCAAAGCTACGTTTACTGTGAGTGTGTGTGTGTGTGTGTGTGCGTGTGTGCCTGTCTGTCTGGGGATGGATATTTGCTTGGAGGTACACATGTGATTTTTGGTTCTTTGCATATTTTGTTAACTCTGTCTGAGCTCTGTCTGTCCTATAACATAGACACCCACAAACACCCCACCCACAAATGTTTTGAGTATGACAGTTCACAGGTCAAGCCTACAGAGCAACTCTTTTATACCAATTTCACAGTTGCTGGCAGTGTTTTTATATTTGGAGGTACCTCTGATGCCAAACGAATGTCAAGAATCTCAGGGTGCAGGGCGACAGACGCACACTACCATGGAGCATGGCATAGAACTCCTAAATCTTTCCTTCTAAGACCAAAGCTCGAAACCACTCACAGTTCAGAAGGTCTCATGTAATGGCAAAGGTCATCTCTGTGACAAGGACAAAGCAGCATCCTCCCTTTTTGTACAACCTCAACCATTTCACAAGTGCTGTCTGCTAGTTAGTTGCAAAGTTTATTTTTCTCAAGTCAAAATGGCCCCAGGTTGGCTTGCTTTGCTTGGGCACCTGAAGGCTGATTTCACCGTGGCAGTAGAAAGGCTTTGTACCGTTCACACCCCCCCCCCCCCCCTTCCACTCTTCATACAGAACTGATTGCAGGTTACTGCCTGCAGGCCAGTAAGGTGAGCATTACCTGTGAAAATAGGATTCTGCTTCTGTGGTCCAACCTGCCTTTCAATATTTGCACGAGAAGTTAAAACATGTTCCCCCACGGCCTTTGAGGGGGCTCGGGGAGAAGGTGTCAGAGGTGCCGGTGAAAGGCAACTGCAAGAATTTGAGCGTGCGCACGCTTTGTGCTCTCTTTGTTGGGGAAGGCTTTGTTTGGCGCACACGTGTAGTGCATGTGTGGGCTCCTGGCCTCACCAAGTTTTTCTGCCGGCGTCTGTTAGTGTCAGTTAAGTGTTGTAAAATGTAGAGACAGGATCTCTTTGTGTCTCCTGGTAGACAAAGGCCTTCTTCTCTTCGGCCAGCTGTGCATGAAGACACATCCTCTCTGCCTAATGCTGAACATGCTGAAGCAGAACAGGCCAAGTGCAGGCCAAATGCGGATACATATATGCACACACGTTCACAGGCACAGACACACAACACAACATGCGCACTAACACAAGGGCATAGAAAAGTGCATGCACATGCGCGCAGCACAAGTGAAGAGTTAGCTGGCAGGCCCTGAGCCAGACAGCAAGCTTCAGAAGAAGGCCCCGGGCACAATATGTGCCTTTCAGGAGGAGTCCCCGACCAACTGCCATTTCTGTCCAGGCGGATTAAAGGGAGGCTTGTCTGGCCTTGGGACAGTCGCAGGCACTGTGTTTACTCCAGCATGCACTTTAGGAGTGCCACGCCCCCCACCCCCGTTGCCGTGACGGCAAGTTGGCCTCGCCTTCTCGACTGAAGTGAATTGTGAGGGGGAAAACCTATTTACTTTAATAAGTGGAGAAATAAATGAAAACACTGTTACAGATGGTGACTTTATTTTGTTGGAAAGAAAGGAGTGCTTGATTTGGAAAGTGACTTTCTTCATATAAGTTTTAAACATCCGGATAGAGCACCAGGTCTCAGGATGCTCCTTAAATTAAAAATCCCATCTCCTTTATTCTTGACCACCAGAGGGGCTCCAGACCTGGTCAGACCGAATTAAGTATCAACACCTCAAGATGGACACCCACGTTAACTATTAATAACCCCTCCCATGGAGACAGGCATCATCCTAGGTGACTGGATTTATTGTCTTGGCTCTTCTGTACTGGGCAGTCTCGGCCCCAAGCATGATCAGGAGTACTACTAATGCTTGGTTTGGAGAGCAAAGAGAGACAGATGGTGATCTATGGTGAGGAGTCTTCTAGACCTGAAACTTCAGCCCCTCAGTAAAGGGGCCCTACACGTTGCCAGTTCAGCTCAGCGTCTACCCGACATCACAGGGTTCTGGCTTTTTTAGATTGAAATGGATCAGGCAACAGCATGTCAACCTCGTGATTTATACCAAGATCACGTGTTTCTCTTGTCCTCCTCTGAATCCGTCAGAGCACAAGTCACACAGTTGCTTTATAATCAGGTTTTTCGTGATGCACTTCATGTGTCTTGAGTCCAAACGAACTAATTCTTCACACATGGTTCCTGCCGCTTCATCTAACTGGGACAAGGCTCAGTATCATTAGGCATTGCCGCATTAGAGAGTGTTCAAGATAATACTCCATGTTAGTTTCTTTAATCCCTGCAGATAGGAAACAGTATTGTAGCAGGGACAAGCAGGATAAAGAGGCCAGCAATAGATTTTCTTTTCTCCTTTTGTCTGTCTTGCCTGAGGTAGTTATTAGTGTTATCTGAACCAGATCTGAGGGTCTCTCTGAGTGGCCAATGCAGTTTCAATTGGCTATTTCCTCTGCAGCACAACCAAAGGTCCCGAGGTCGCCAGCAGTCCAGGTTCCATCCAGGAAAATGGTTGATTAAAACAGTAGATGAAAGATGAACCTTAGTTTGTTGTCGCAGGTCAGGTCGCTGCACCCGTTCCCTGGAAGCTTGAGCGATGTAAACACTGGTGAATGGTTGTACTTCCCATTCATAATGAGATTAGCAGTAAGAGAACAACGATGATCCAGAGCACGATTACAGGCCGTTGTTTTTTGAAACTTTTGTGAACTTTTTTTTTTTTTTTTTTTTTTTTTTTTGCCGAGAAATCCATTTGAGTAAACAAAACAAAAACAATAAGGACATACAGTAGTGATATTGATGCGAAGCACCACTGTCACAGTGCTACCTTGTAGAGAATTTCCTGCTTGCTAATTGTGAGTGAGTGAGTGAGTTACAGTCCAGTTCCATTAGATGTTTCATATCTAAAATGCACTTTTCACCATATGAAAAAGCAGCCTGGTTGGATCAGTGTATGCCATGGTGTCTCTGTGTTGAGGCCTGAGTAGGCATTTGCTGTTAAGCAGATTGGGGAAATTCCCCTGCTTGGTTCTGGGTGTCAGTGAGGCAGGTTGGAGAGCAAGGTAACGGGGAATGCACAAGCCAAGGATCATAACCGAGATAAAGGTTGCTGGGTGCAGAACTGGTCTCGGTGGCACGATGCCTACCAACATTTCGATATGTACATTTTCAGAGAGCAACGGGAAAACACTAGGAACTGGGTCACACAATTCCGGACTGGGTTGCACAATTCCAGACTGGGTTGCCATTCTAAGAATAAACGTACAGACAACTGTAGGAGCTATTTATTGTCTCATAACACGATGGCATCATGCTCTAGTCAAACAGAGAGAAGTTTTTGTGGAAGAAGGAAATGAAAGGGTTTCTGAAATGAAACTGTTGTCTTTGTGCTGCAGAAGAAATAGGATTGATTTTTTTTTTTTTTTTTTTTCTGTCCACGTGGGATGGGGAGATGCTGCACATGCTCTGTGAACATCTCTGTAAATACCCGCCACCCTTTGGCATAGATTGTTGGAATCCAGTGTTCTCACAACTAGTTATGGATTTGAATTTCACAAAAATGTGCTCCCAAAGCCCTCTCTTACCTTCCTTCCCGCTCCTTTCTTCTCGGCTTCTTCGTCCTGTTAAAAACAAAGCCGCTAAGGAGGGGGGACGCAGATCCATCGGGTTGTCCGGGCCAAAACCAAACGTGAGACGTGTGCCGCGAGCGGGTTGGATGGCCTTCAACCTCTGAAGGACAGACAGAGCAAAAGAGGAGGGTGGAGGGTGAAGGCCAAATGACATTTTAACGACCTTATAGCCGTTTTGAGGAATGCTGGAGTCCTGAGGGTAACGCTGTTACGCGAACACACACCCAGGCACAGGAGAGCGCAGTGGTGTCGGGTGATGAACTCGATTTTCTTGGCAAGGAGAAAGAGCAGAGGAAAGCCAAGCTGCAGGTCAGGGAAATGCAGGACGTGGGATTTTATTACGGGCAGGGGTTGCAGGAGCTCCAGTCTTCGCCCCGCAGAGCTGGGTGCTAGCTGCTTTGGAGGCAAGTGTAGACCAGAGCTAGTTGCCTTAGGAAGCACATGACCATGAAGGAGACAGTCAGAGCCTGTACCATCTTGAAGAGCCTTCTTTGAAAGCCTGAGATTAAAAACTGGCTGTGTATAGCCTATACAGCCAGGGGCAAATACAGCACGCAAATGTCTGAATTGTCAGTGCAGACAAATGCATGGAGATGAAAGGAGGATCTCGATGCAGGAGGGGAGCGAGGGCGACAGGAGAAGTGGACAGAGAGGAAAAGGGAGAGAGAAGGGTGCCAAAAGCAGTGTCCATGGTTACGTAACATCCCCAGTGTTTGGGCCGCTGCTCAGCAGGCTGTTCCAGGGCAAGTGGGGCCATCCTCTCTGGGGATGGGAACAAACCCTAACAACAGGCGCTCAGGATGAGCAGGACGGCTGTGCTAGATTGCTACGGAAACACCCAGCTCCTAATTAGTACACAAATAACCAGCAATTCACTAACTCTAAAATGTATAATGTACATTTTGCTATGGTAGGTAGGTAAGTAGGTATTTGTTTCTTTCTTTTAGATTTCGCTTTTCATGTTGTGGCAAAAGACTATGTAAAAATATTCATGTCGGGGGAGGGGTTTAAAAAGAGACACAGAAATTGCACTGATATAAGCAAGAATAACTCATTTAAAATACATACATACATAAACAAATAAACAAACAAATAAATAGACAAGAATTCTGAGGCTTGGCTGGAAATGGCTGAAAACCTGGAATTTGCTCAGCCCGCTATATCTGTAAGCTAAAACTGGGTCACGGCTCTCTGGCTTCAGCAATGGATAAATGTCCACTCAACTCATCCGAAAATATTTGCCATCCAAAAATAAGCTGACGTGGTTTTATAGTTAAGCTTAGCATTGCCAGGTATGCATGATGTGTAACGCTGGTTAAGATTTGCCTAACCATTCGTCTTAAAGTCCACCCAGTCTTCTCTAGTGACAGAATACAGCCCGAGAGCTGCATCATAACAACAGCTTGCACAAGTGTACGCCGCCCTTGGCTCTCTCGTCTGATCGCACAGACTCGCTGGCCTTCTCCTCGTCTCCTTGCCCCGCCCCTTTTCCTCCCCCTCTCAGCTGATGTCTGCCCTCTGTTTGTCTTTTGCTCCCTCATTCCTGTTTGTTTGCCACTCCAGCGTCTCTGTGTATGTGTGCCGGGAAGTAGCGGGAGCAGGAGCCTTGCACTAACCTTCAGGAGCGCCGCCACATTGCCGGCGTTAGGCGTTTTTCCTGCTCACGCCCATTTTAAAGTCATGAAGCGCTTATTAATTGCAAAGTGAGTTAGGTCAGGTGTGTTGGGAGCAGAGAAGATGGTGCAGGGGACAGACAACGCTCCAATCTCCAATCTAAAAGGGGCAAGGATGGAAAGACCTAATTAATATAATTTGTTTTCCATTGCCCTTTAAGTTCAAGCTCTCCTAGATGGACCCTGACCCTGCTTGCATCACTTTCACCATGTAGGTTCTCAACTCTTGTACCCTCATCCTTGTACTTTGTCAAGGGCGCTCAAGCTTATCCGTTTCCAAGGGGTTGATCTGAAGAAGGAATATCGGCTTTCTGATTAGATAGGGATGCCTTCATCTGCGTGTCGCATTATAATAACTTCACTTGTTGCGTCAAACAACTGATCAAGTGACCTCGAGAGAGAACGATTGCATGAAAAATATCCTGCTGTATCAAAAATTAGAACACCAGCTGTTACTGATGTTGGAGCCGACTGTAGAAAGTCATAACTTTATTAATAGTCCAGTGGGTTGGATTTCCAGGAGAGCAATGCACTGTATGCTTATATGCCTTTTTTATTTTTATGATCTGTGGCTCACTGTCAACTGACTCATTGATCTGTAAACAGGCAATTGCACTTTAACTGTTTACTTAATAAAAAAAAAGGAACTTGTCTTTTTTCATCTTTTGAGCACACTATCACAAAAAAAGTATATTTTATAGTATGTCAGAATACCTTCTAAAAGCAATTAGACGTTTTCACCAGAATATCTACTAATAGCAACTGGAAACCTGCCATTACATGCCTCCACAGGCTTTTATTTGGACCATATCATTGGCTGCTCATCAGTTGGTGGTTCATTTTGGAGCCTCTCCCATTCTCAGATACAGACTTGCTACCACTATAAAGTCAAACTCATGAACCAAACACCCACATGGGCAGCTCAGAATGGAATTGCCTCAGTTCTTAGTGCAGTGAGTTGCTAACAAAGAGCAGATGACTAGCCTGCCAGGAGAGCGTCCCTGAGGAGTTGGGAAAACCTGTGTTTTTCATCTTTCTAACCTGGTGGTAGTGGATTGCAGGTCAGTTTTGTTTTTGCCCAATTTACCAGGCAAATGAACTGCTAAAGAGAAATGAAAATTGCACAGTGTCTCTTATGGAAGAATTTAATGCTGTGGAACTGGGTCCCAAAAGGAACACGTTCTTGATACTCAACCCATAATAACTAGTCTCATCCCTTCCTTTTAGCCTCTGGACTCTTGGACAAGCCTTTGGCCAATTGAGCGGGAAGCCTGGAGACTTGCTGTTGTAAGAGGAATAAATCAAGAATTTGAATCTCTCTGTAATTCAGCTGTCCATCTCTTCATGCTTCTAGAATCTCAAGAATTCTCACCCTGGTTTTTATGACTACATGACATCATCCAGTTTATCTGGTTTTGTTTCTAGCTTTCAGGACCTGTAAGCTGATTAGCAATATCAGTTTGTCAATATAATGTTCCACTTTTTGACCTGCAGCATTGCAAATAGGCTTGCTAATAGACTGGCTATGGGGATAGTTGAGGTTATAACGATGCATGAGATGTTGCCCATATGAGGTTGGCTGCCACCTGTCAGTAGTCAAGATCATAGCCAGATATCCAGTATTTGGCACAGGATAGCACTGGAACTATCCATTCAGGGGAGGGTGTTTTTGGAAAAGATCCAAACCACATTCTCTCAGAGGCCTGAAAAGGGTGGAGTTAATTGAGATCTGGTTAGACATTGGGTGAAGGCGCCCAGACACAAGGAGAGGTAAACGTCCCAGTCTAATCACCATACATCAACAGCGGCTCTCCCCAGTGGTCGGCAGGACCATCTGAGAATACAAGTCGGATCTGTTTCCTAGAAAGCCTTTAATACTGTACTCATGAGTGATCTTGTGTTCCTTTTTCCCTTCTGACTTCCTCAGTACCACATGGTGCCTGACTTGTATCCATCTGATCCTTTGACTGTAATGTCTTCCTAGTCACTTCTGTTGCACTTTCACGCTGGTGGGGACAGTATGGTGTGCAGCATGACTGGATTGGCCTGCTGTAATGCATCATCTCCGCTCCGCCATTCCCCTCGCCTCTCCCCTTGGACTGGGACACATCCTGTTGCCTTGCCGTGGAATGTCCTGTTAAGCTATAGCTCCGCCCTGCCTGACATCTCCGCTGCACCTCTCTGGCTTCAGTACACCACCAGGAAGGAGACAGGAAGTCCCCTAAGACAAGCTTTAGAGGTGTGATGCATTTTAAAACTGCATTTGTCGTCGATGTGGTGTGCAGCAAACTGTGGCTTTTAGTAAACCACAAAGGCGTTGCATTAATTAACTGAGTAGCATTTTACCCACTTCCATGTTATGTTGCAGTTATACAGAGCAGACCTGCTTGTGTGTGTGTGAACATTTTATCATAAATGTCTGGTGGCCCCGCGGTAGGGGACTAGCAAGCATACATGGGACAACAAGACTCCAGTGGAGCTTGCCCCATGTAATACTCAGACTTCAATGTTTGCTTGTGTTTAATTTCATTCAGTTTCAGTTCAACCATCAAGCTGAAACACTCTTCACGATCAATGTATATTGAGACATTTAAAAACAGATAAAATGGATGAATTAGCCTTGTGAATTAAATTTTCTCCTGATTTGTTTCAGAATAAATGGAACTAATTCAGTCTGCATGACATACATTAATATACATTCTTCATGTGGACACAGTTATTTGTATAGGCCTACACCATAAAATTAGAAATGTAAAGTTAGCTTACTTCCACAGAGTACGAGTTATTTTCCGCACATAACACCAGCCCAAGGTGTCTACCTGGGCCACATGGCCATGTGTACTAATGGACTTGATACATACTGAAGTTTTCTTAATTTTGAAATATTGCATTGAAGGTTTGCCTCTTATCTGGAAAATAGAACCTTCTCTGTAAAAATGGATCATTTCTTCCTCTTCAGCACCTGTTAGCTGTGGGGTACTGCAGGGCTCTATTTCGTGTCCAATTTTGTTTTTATACATGCCTCCCCTTGGGGCCAAGAGCAAAATTTCCTATCATTGTTATGCAAATGACACATAGCTCTACCTTACACTTAAACCAGGTGATAATGATTCTCTGCATCTCATTTTTGATTGTTTGAAAGACATAACTTGCTGGATGTCAAAGAATTTGCTTAATGTTTGTTTTGTCTTGGTTTAATTTATCATTTATGGCAATCCTGACTCAGAGCCATAGTTAACGATCTGAGGCTATTAACATTTAGTGTACACAACCATGTAAAACATCTTGGTGTTATTTTTGATTCTGCGCTTATGTTTGAGAAGCAAATATACTCTGTTGTGAGAGGTAGCGCCTTTCAACTTAGGAGTATAGCAAAAATAAAAGGTATCCTGTCTGTTAAAGATCTGGAAATGGTTGCCCATGCTCTTGGACTACTGTAACTCATTGTATCTGAAAATCTGTCAGTCTAATCCATCATATTTACAACTGGTACAAAATGCAGCGGGGAGGCTTCTGACTGGTACAAAGAAAAGGGATATTACCCTGTACAAGTATCACCACGCTGGTCACCAGTAAAGTACAAAGTTGAATTTAAATTGTTACTGTTTATTTTAAAAGTTTTGCATGGCTTAACCCGAGCAATATCTCTGACCTCTGATTTCATTCCACCTCATGATCTATACAATCTTCGAGTCAACAGTGCTTAGCCACACTCTAGGATGAGGTTTAAAGGTGACTGAGCTTTTTCTGTTGCTGCCCCAAGACTCTGGAATAATCTTCCTCTTTTTTTTTTTTTAGAAAGGAATCCTCCACAGTAGATGCTTTTACATCAGACTGAAAGACTCACTTTTTCCCCTCAGGCATTCGAGTCTTTTTAAAAACTCAGTAATCAGTTTTGTCCTCATTTATTCTGTCCTACTATTGTAGCTTTACTACCATGTTTTTATTACACTGGTTATATTGTGTGTATGTTGATTCCTTGTTGAATGCATTGTGCATTTTTTAATAGTTTGTATTGGTTTACTTTTAATTGATATTATTGTGCAGCACTTTGGCTGACACTTGTCTTGTATAAGTACTATAGAAATAAAGGTAACTTGACAATGTGTGGAGTTTATTATACAGCCTGCCACAGGCTACATTCTGCTTCACATCTCTCTGATTATATATTAGAAATTTTGAGAATCTTTGGGGTAATTTGGGAAGATATCATTTCATGCAAGCTACTAGCTTGCTAATATCTAAATTAAGAGAAATGCCAACAGCAATAACGATAATAGTAGTTATAAAAGCAACATCAGTGATGCCAGTTCGACAACCTTTCTTGTTAAGAAATATGCTATTAATACACCACTGTCCAACAGGCGGCCTCGGTGTTGGTAGTCGGTGTTACTTTACGAACAGGCTGAATTGTACTAGAAATAGCAATTTACCCCAACAGGGTATGGCTGCAGAGTGCGAACTACGAGCCATATGCCCTCTATGTCACTGAAATCTCTCAAGTTACCCAACTTCCTTGTCTGGTGGTGTGTGGGAAAATATCGGATGAGCGCTGCTTTGCTTCCCGACTCCTGCAGCGTCCGGTTTCAATAATCGCGACGTCTGTGATACGCTAATGAAGTGACGTTGGAGCGATCTCGAGGTCGGGTCACTGGGCAATGGTGAGGAGTGATGTGATGTCTGCGATAAAGACTCTGCGGCTGGTTCAGCCCGGAAAAACGATCTGCTACCGGTCGCGTTCAAGCAGAACACGTGCTATACACGCACAGGCGCAGAGAGATTGTGTAGCTGCTTGTGCGCAGAGTTCGGGCTACCAGCAGACGTCCTCAGTCAATTACCCTCTCTGTAGTGGAGCGGAGCAAAGCTGCCAGTACTTACAGTTCACGTTCGCTAAAACAAACGGCAAATGTGACCCGTACCCGCCAGCTGCAGCGTTAAGAGCTGCTGCGTTTTATACGATTTATTGTTTGCATAATTGGTTTTACTCGAGCTGTAGTATTTTTGGATGCCTACATGGTTGTTGTTGTTGTTAGTAATTAGTCTGATACTATACTGTCTCCCATATTACATCTACAGCCTTTTGGACCTGATTGAGTTAATCAAGGCCTGCTTGTAGTGGCTGAATGCTGGGAGTGTGTAGTTTCCATATGACTGAGATTAAAATGAAATGCTCCGTCCCAAATAGTGTAATATTCTAATGTTGGCTGCACATATGCGGATGCAAGACAATTGTGTGAAGTCTGTCAACATAAGCCGATGTGAGGAAACCGCCAGAATTTCCTGTGCAGGTTTGACACACACATCTATCTATCTATCTATCTAGTTCAGTGTCGGTGTCATTGTGTTTGCACGCCATGCATAGCTATGCCATTAGTGTCGGTGTTTCTTCAGGGCAGTGTGAGTATAGCCAGCACTGAAAAGCGAGGCCAGACAAGGTTAATCCCAACAATACCACAGCCCCTCTGCATAGCACCACTGCTTATATTTTTCTCCCTCGCTTGCTCCTGTTCTCTGCTCTCTCTCTTTCTCCCTCGCTCTCTCTTTTTACATGTAGCTCCCTTCGCCTCCCCTCTCTCTTTCTGCCTGCTCTCTTCTTCTACTCCCTCCCCATTCATCCTTTCATTTTCAGCTCATCTGTCTCTTATCTTCCCCAACAACCCTGAGGCTCGCTCCATCAGCCTTTCAGCACTGAAAAAGCCTGTTTTGTGCCACACTGACGGGGAGTGATGACAGTCTTGTGTGCTATTTTGAGGCGCACACACGCAGACATGCTGATGGGGTAATTTGGCTCGTGGCTCACGATGGTAAGAGAAGAAGATAGCGAGGCCCAGCCCTGCCCTATTTCTGCTTTTATAATGTCTCATGGACATGACAGGAGGCCAATCATGTGACCCTCTAAAAATAGACCCAACATTTTCCGTACGAACATGGGAGCCTCCGTTTTATTTCCATGCTTGCTTGTTAGAAGCCGTTTCCCAGCTATTTCTCACGTGTGCGGCTCATCTGTTGGGATGCAGTTTTCCGAGCTCCACACTGCCTCATTCATTCATTCTCTCTCCCTCGGTCTCTTTCTCTCTTTTCTTTCCCACTTTATTGGATCCTTTCTGTCCTTCGTAACCACTCATTTGCATGCACCTCATACAGTCTCTCACCATAAGTGTTGCATTTAATTTCTCCCTTATCATCCCTCTCTCTGCTCCTCTAGCTTTTCACTCCATTATTTCTTGCTCTCTCCCTTTTTCCCATCTCTGCGTTGTTCCACAGTATCCCTTTGCACATCCTGAGTTGTAGCGATGCAGTGGGGACGTTGTCAGTACGTCACAGATGCAGGGGCATGATAAGTGAGGCCCTGGGAAGCGAGGCCATGCGTGGACCAATGGGCAGATTGCCCCCGCCCCCCCTGCCCTAGACTGCCTCGCATGGCATCATCCTTCATATGAATGCCCCATCCCGTCTGACCCACCTACGCAAACTCAGTCTTATCTTTGTCATTTTTGTGTTTACGGTTTTCACAGAATGTCTCCTATTACCACCGCGTTAACAGTGTTGCTTTTGGTGGAGGCAAGCAAACAGCTGAAGGGATTGTGTGTGTGTGTGTGTGTGCGCGCGCACGCATTTAACAGCAAATCTTGTCCTCAGCTGACCCACCCGTTTGCTAGCGTAGCAGCTAGCTGATTGGCTGGTTTGGGAGAGATTTGGGGTGAGGGTGGGGGCATGTACAGAGGAAGACAGATTGCCAGACAGAGAGAGGGAGAGAAGGAAGGTGGGTGGCTCAGCGGGGGGGGGGCTCATTTAGGATCTGCTTATGTTCGTCACTGTCATAGTGCTTTGTGTTTCTGCAGTATATGAACAATTTCGAGTAGCTCTGCAGGAGCGCACGCACCCTGACGTTGAGCGTCAGCCCTCACTGGCCCTCTCCCGTCTCTGCACAATTATCTCCGCACTGACGTACTGCATCAACGGGCAACTGGGCCAGGCAGCAAGATTCTCTTTCAGATGCTCCATCTACCACCTGGTCTTTTATCTTATGTTGCACTTTTGATTTTAGGAGGGCGATCAACAGAGACATGGCACGCTGGAAGGCGCGTGGGGTTACACACTCACTCGGCTGCCTGTGCTCTTATTCCACTTCACAGCGATTATTTTCTTGAAAGGATTATTGTAAGAGACCTCAAGGAAAGCTAGAGGAAAGTAGAGAATTAAGTAGAATGGCAGTGCACTGAACAGGGTTTGATGTTACTAAACCATTGCCAGACAAGGAATCTAACCAGCTACGGAATGCTCTTTAAAATAATTTAGCATTAGCTGGCTAATGACAAATTACAGTCATGTGCTATATACTGATGAACTTTAGAAAAGCAGTGAAGTAAGTTAAATCTCATCATGTATTTCACTTATTTTCCCAAAGAATAATATGCTAGTTACCTAACCTACCTATCAATGTTATTCCATGTGATTCTTACCCTTTTAAATGGGGCAGGCAGTGGTGATATAGAAGTGTTTCAGTATCAGCTTCAGTAAATATCATTAGAAAGAAGTTGAGATATACTGGTGTTTGTGATCATACTCTGTAGCAATTTTGCAAGTGTTCACTATCTAGTTACTAAAATGAGAACTAATTATTTTTTAGAACTGAGAACTGATTTTAAAAGGATTTTTCAAGACTTGGGCTTCCACTATTTATGCAGATGGAGAGATTTAGCACCGTTACTACTCTTGCTTGGACAGCGTCCTAGAAAGATCAGTGCAAAGGCACACTGAATTTACAACCATTAGCTGACACCCTAGCTGCCCTATGGTGGTAACGAAGGCCCCTGTTTGCCTCGAGTGGCATCGAACCATCCTACCTAGAGTGGCAGTTCAAAATGCACTGTCATATCTTGAAATTCATAACCTGTGTTCATATATCTACTGCAGTAAAAATACTAATCAAGAGTGACATTCCTGGGTGGTTACCGCAGAAACCACTGATCTCCCAAAACATGACTGTCCAAAGTTGGCTAAATACCTCTTGGATGCGATACAGCACTACGTAGAGCAATCTTCTGTGGACAGATTGACTAAGAATTTTAGATAATATACCCAGTGTTATATTTGGGACAAACAAAACTCTCCACAGCTACATCAATATGTCATCTCCACCATGAAGCATGTCTGAGGGAGCATGAGAATGTTTAGTCGGTTAGATGCCGGGGGGGGGGGGGGGGTTCATTTTTTTGAGGCACCCGTAAATTCAGGTCGAATCAGGAAATTGTACAGCAGAATGTTAGGGTCTCTGTTTGTGATCTGAACCACACAAGAGGTTTCCTCACAAAATGGCACCGTTACTGAAAACACCCAAGAAGGTCAACTAGAATGGCTCAAACAGAAGGACTGTAGAATGTACAAGTCAGAACTCTGCCGTGGCATGATCTGAAGCACACCTTTCAAGCAAGATGTGCCAGGAATGTAGAGAAAGGATCTCCAATCCTCTTCTCAGAGACCTACCTTCCTGTAGCGTTTGCTTCTAAATCAAACTTAACATACCTGTTTCACCTAATTCATGTTTTCAAAGCTCCTCAATTGGCTGAGTCAGGTGTATAAGATGTGGTCTTCACTGGAAAGAGTGCTACCACACAAGAAATGGCTGTGCAGCTGACGAAACTGTTTGGCTGAGACTACTACAAATAAAGGTAGATCCATTTCAGTTAGCAGAGATGTGATGTTATAAAATGCTGGGTGTTTTGCAGATAATTCTTGCAGACATTGTTGACTGACAACAATAGTGCTTTTCACCAAGACGGTTTGAATGACTGTGTACTACCATATAAATAGAACACCTGGTTGTATAGGCATTTAGAAGCTGGAGCACTAATGTACAGCCATAGATGTCTGAATGAGGTTTGATGACCTTGGCTAGTGCGGCTGAGAGGTTGAATCCCTGGGAGTCTTGTCACAGACATGGACAATGGTGCACTTTAAACATTTAAACTCCAATCCAAACATACCTTTTAGCTAAAAGATAGCTCTGTCTTTCTTAAATGAATGACACATTGATGATGAATGGTCTCATGGATAAATGTTTTTGCATTTTATTAAGTACAACACTATGTTGTGTGTCGTATAGTACAGTGTGTAATATAGTGCAGTGTGTGTAGTATAGTACATTGTAATGTAGTGCAGTGTGTGTAATATAGTAGTGTGTGTGTATTTAATATAGTGCAGTATGTGTAATATAGTGCACTGTGTGTGATAGTGTGTAATATTGTGCAGTTAATGTAATATTAGTGTGTAATATCGGCGTGTGTAGTATAATGCAGTGTTTGTAATATAGTACAGTGTGTATAGTACAGTGTGTGGTGTAACTGTAACCAATAGTGATGCCCTGGTTGTTTTCACAGCGTGGTAAAAAAGTAAGTATACAGTTTAGTACAACAGAGATTGGTAATGCTCAGGTTTACAAAGAGACTGAGGAAAAAATAAAATTGAATAACAATATCCTGGTGACTCAGGCAGTACTGGGTTTAGCCGAGTCTTCGGCCAGGCTCTCCTGCTGTCAGAACCGCTGAGTTAACTTTGTCAACTACAGGCTACTGTCTGTCAAATGGAGCTAAAGGCATTGTTTTTGAACACAGGACCTGGTTGAGTTATCAGGTTCACTATGAAATAATAACAAACATGGTACCAGGTGGACTCGGGTGGCGTACTTGTGTGGCGTTGCAACGTATTGAAAGATCCCAAGTTTCATTCCGAGATGCTAAAACCTTCCATAGCTAGGAGCTCAGGAGTGCCCGATTGGCCGTGTCCTTATTGGGTGTGAAGGATGGCATAATCCCTCTCTCCCTGTCAGTCATGTTTTGGTATTTCCCATTCAGTGCTCTGGCCCAGGCATACTCAAATGTGTGAGTAACAACTCCAAAAGATGCTGTATCTAGTGGAGGAAGTGATCCCACCCTCCCTGAGGCGGGTAGAGGCTTAGGGCATAGACCTATGTAGCAATAGGTGGCACTAGAATAACATTTAGGAGGGAAAAAATTAAATGAAGTGAATCAGGGTAAGTAATCCATGGGGATTGTGTTTTGATTGTGTTTTGATTGTTTTGTTTTGATGTATTGATTGTGATGCTGAAAAGTAAAAGGAGCCAATTACAGCATTAATTAAATGTCAGAATGATGTAAGCAAGCCAAAGTGGCGTGATTTAGACTGGGGCTTAGCTTCAATGAATTATGTTAGCTGATCATGTGTAGAACAATTTAGGAAACAATTTGGTTGTTTCATTTTGCTTACTTTCAGTTGCAATAGAAAAGAATGTGCAAAACTGGTAGACATTGTAGGAGATTATAGTGATTCAGAGTCAGGTTTGCCTTCGGGCAAAAGTTCAGGGAAGCGTCTGTTTTAAAATGTGCTCTATGTGAATAATTGAACAGCAATTTATCAGTAATGTTGATTGAGTGTTGACTTAAATGTTGGGACATAACTCTTACATCGCAGCACATAAGAGTCTTTGTTTTCAATAATATTGATTTTCCTTAGGCCAAACTAACAATGTAAGCTTCTTTATGAAAGGTGATTGTTGAACGTGGCCATAGAAACAGAGAAAAAGCCTTTTTATACTCACAAGCTGCAGTTTTCTTGTTGTAGGTATTGTAGCTCTAGTAAAGTTTTTGGCCCCTTGCTTCTGATGAGTGCCAGAGCAAGGGTCATTGTTTTGCACTGTGGGTTACTTTCTGCTAAAAAGGCACTTTTGGAAGCACAACTTTGGCTTTCCTTTTGCGATGCCAAAAGCTCCAGCTGAGCCTTGGCTCACCTGCATTCACTGACCTTGCTGTCCAAAGCAGGCTGATGGCTAGCTGGGAAACTGTGGAGCAGCTGGTGTCCATGGCTAAATCGCTACTGCAGGCAGGCTTGATGCCAAGCACCAAGCTGTTGGTGGATGTTATGTGGAAGATCTCTTTGGGTTAATAAGCTATAGGCTACCTTGAGTTACTCTGAAGTTATCCTTTTCTGATTGTTGTTGACAGAAACTGTTAACATAAAGGCATTTTCCACTTACATCAGTGATGTAATTCAGTAGTGATTGGATATTGCAACAAAATCACAGTATCTAAGCACATTTCAAATCATGCATATTAGTGCTGAATTGATCCACTGGGTTCCAGAAGCTGTTAGAGAGGAAAGCATATCCAAACTCTATTGTATATGGTAAAGGAAATCTAACTGCATGGAGTGGTGCAGAATTAACTTAAGTGTAAACAACAACTGCTTAAGTGCTTATCTTGTACATTCTGTCAGTATATCAATATCTGAGAATGCAGTTCACACACCTAGAAATGTTTCCTACCATTTACTGCCCGAAGTTTCTTAAGTGTACTCATAGCTGCAGCCTGATCCTCTCTCTGATGAAATACTCTGATTTCATTCTAGCATCATGTGATTTTTGTATTTCAAGCCAACATGCATTTTGCATGGTGCTGATATGGGATTTCCACAGCTACTGGTCTGACACAAGTTGTTTTCCATGGTACTTTATTGGCAATGTTTTGGGATATAAACTTTGTCAAAAGTCCCATACCAGTGCCTACCCCACATCATGTTTTGGTCCAGCATGTGACACGGGGGTTAGTAAGGTCTCTTCAAGTGGCCTCAGCCACTTTAGTCTTCCTGTCAATGCTTTGGAGACTCGGTTGCATACCCGTGCCGGCCATCTGTACTCTGGCCAAAAAAAATCAAGGGAATCGTTCGTGGTTCCCAGGACAGGAAGAAGGCCTCACTGGGCCACCTGTAGCCAGCGGTGTGGCATACTTCCTCGCAGCCGTAGCCCAGCCAAAACCTCGTCCAAACCCAGCCGAAAGGCAGCTGCATTTGCCAGATGAAACTGTGACTCAGTCGCTCGGGTTTTGTGTTGCATTCGTTCAGCTGCTAAACGAAGCGTGTTTATCCTTCAGCAAAGCTATCTTGTCTGAGGTCAAAAAAGAAAAGCAGTCAAAGAGTCTGTGAAGGAAGCGTTGGGCTTTGAGACAGACAGAGCTTCCTAAGATTCTCCTTAGTGTGCCTGTAAACAGAACGTATGAAAGCAACATTATAAGCTCTTTTCTTTGTGCACTGGCCTCACCCGCTCAAAGTACTAATGAGTTCATGAGAAAAGGGATGCCAAATATTGTGTTCAGCCTTCCAGATATAACTCAATCACCATGGCAACTGTTCGCAAGGAGAGGAGAGAGGCTGGCAAACTAGTGGGGAGACACCCACGAGCCCCCATTCAAACCACCAGCACCTCTGTTCAAAGCATTTACAAAAACCCCGTCTGAGACTGCCCAAGCCCTGGGCTGTGGGCAACACAGAAATGAAACCTGTGTGAGAGGCAGAGTGCCATCTAACATCTCTTCGAACATTAAGGTGTTGTGACATTGGTCACTGTGATTTGTATCGGTGCTTCATCGCTCTACAGGTGATTGCCTGGCTGTTTTAATATGTTTTTAATAACCCGGTTTTTAGTATATAGAACTAGGAATTAGTCAAGAAATGTTGTTGTTGTTTTTTTTTTGGATGTTTCTCATAACTTTTTTGGCCACCCTGTACTAATTGGGCTGTGTTATAGATATATTTATGCCTTTGAATCTATCGTCCTTACACAATTACACAACGGGGAGAAAATGAGGACAACACGGAACAGTCTGGCCATTGTAGATAATGGAAACCTCGATGAATAAGTCAAGTTATCAAATAGTTGTTTTTCCTTTCCCCTGCTAACTCACATGCACCATCTCTCTCTTCTCTCTTCTACTCCTCACGCCCACATTCTTCAACCCCTTGTTTATGCCCATGTGTTTTTCATCGCCTCAGACCTCAAAGCCTTAATAGTCCCACAGCCCCCTAATATATTTACATTTGATACAGACCTCATCAGTTAAATGACACCCCCCCCCCCCCCCAGACGATTCAATGTTGCAAACCAACTTTGATTTTATGGGTTTGCTACGTACCCAGTTGCATGACTTGTTAAGTGGAGTGATCCTCATGTTATTTGTATAACAAGCTCAAGTGCTGATAATCACGCAAGAAGCACATTTAGTTGCTTGGAGCTAGCTGTGTTCAGTAGGTATGTTTGTAAAAATCCCTGCTACATCTTACAATGTCTTATAAACTGTAGCACTTACGGCTAAGCCTCTAGGTCAGTAATTGGCATCAGTCCTACATGTCCTTTAACTCCAGCCATGTTCTCAGCAGGATCTGAGCCTGGACCTTCACTGCACACTTAACAGCTCTTGCCCGTTGCTCATTCTTTTTTTTTTGACATGCAGAGGCGCAGGGTTGCGTCATACCTCCATGTCGACTGTGAGCGCACTTCCCCACTGACTTTACATCTTGAGAGCTGGCTGCAGAGTTGTGTTACGACCCTCAGCACTTCTCACAGTGTCATAAGTCTCCTTGCTTTTAATGGGACCTTCAGCTGAAGTCCCCACTACAGCTGGATAAGGGGCCTAGGATGCATCCTTGTGGGACTACTCCTCTTCCCCTGCTGGGAGCAGTGGTGATTGTTTTATGCTGAGCATGACTTAACGCTTGCTAGTGCAGCTTTGCGAAGAAGTGGAGCAGAGGGTCTCTCTAACTAGCACTCTGGCCGCCTCTAAGTCCTATGATGAGTAAGGCAGCGCTGCAAACCCTCTATCTCAATAGTTGTTTTTTTTTTCTTCTTCATTTAAATCTCACAGTATATGGAGCAAAAACTTAAGACAAATTATATACTTGCATATATGATGATGTACAGACATTTCATAACATACAGTATGCCAGTGTGCAGTATCCTCAGCCCCAGCTGTGGGCATGTTATTTTGTTTCCTCTCTTTCAACCATCTGTTGTAATGGAAAAGAAGATGTACATTATGTTGTTGTTGTTGTTGTTGTTGTTACCAGTGTTGCTGTGCTAACAGCTTCCTGGAAGAGGACTACAGAGGATCCGAGGATTGTGGGACCTGTCATTGTCATAGATATAAAGAAGAGCTATGTACTAAACTCAGGTTCTCTTACTTCCTCTTCTCCATTGTAGGTTTTCACGTGTGTGGGGACCAGTGCTCCTTAATCCTGGCAGGACTGAAGGTTTCAAGCTCTGTCCGGTAAGAACAGTTTGCATTATGTTCACTCTTTTCCGTATGACTCAGTGCAGACTGTTTACATCTGACTGTCTGCTGCGATTGCTCAGCATTTGCCCTCCCATCTCTTATGCATTGGTTCTGCATTGAGATGCTGATCCAGAATCACTTGGCCTTTGCTCAGTTGTGACATTAGCGGTTAGAAGCCTAAAGGATGTACTGACTCCGAGTCAGAGCTAAGATATAACCCACACCGGCAAACAGGCTCTCAGCTTGGAAAGCTGGGGAGTGGATCCAACGTGATGGACGAATTCTGTATGAGTCATCCCTCGGAGCATGCAGTGCCATGGGGAGCTCAAATATGGCTGCTGGCTCTCAGACAAACAACGCCAGTGAAAACCATCATCATTGTAGAGGACTGATCAAATCTCATTTATTACAATACCATTACTGCCCTCATATATATATATGGATGGATGGAGGGAGAGATATATAATATATATATTATATATATATATATATATATATATATATATTTTTTTTTTTATTATTATTTATTTATTTATTTTTGATTATCGAAGGTGTAATATAAAGCTGTGTGTGTGTCTTGTGTTCATCTATAAGATCCTGCATTTATGAGGAAATCTACAGTATGTGGAGAATTTGGTCAAGAGACCATGACAGAGGAGTTGAGAAACTATTTTGAGAAGTCTCCATAAGTCACACGTTAACTTGCAGCAAAACCTTCAGAGCTGAGAATGCAAGAGATGACACTTCTGCATCTGTATAAAATTTTCATGAAAAGTTTAGTACCTAATAGTTCCTGTGTCCTTTCCACAGATTCGGACAAAGTGTGTTTCTGGAAGACACAGGTCCTTTTTTGTGCAGAATCCTTTTAAAATCATTCTGAAGTGCATGGGGTCTACATCTGCCAATTGCGGAGATTGCTTTAGGGGGAGTCAGCCAAGAGGAGCACTCAAGGGAAAGCAGAGAGATCAGCATTCACTTTCTCCGCGAGATATCATCTTAATCAACTTAATATTTAAAATCGGCAACCTGATTAGAGCGAAATGCTGGTGGTCATTTAGATATTAAGCTCCTAGAAAGACCCATTTGTGTTATAATGTGCTTTCTGGGGACAGATTTTATTCTGGGGCCTTGTTTTTGCATGTTTGCCCCTGGTGACATGGGCCAACAGCGTAACGCGATAAGTGAAGCGAGGGCATGCGAACGATGTCAGCCGGTTTACTCCTTTGTCAGATGCATTCTTTTAATGAAAACACCATCTGCCAACCCTCATTGCCGGCACCCTGTTGCCATGTCAGTGTGCCCATATTAAATACCATGATCTGTTCTTGGCCCTGCGAATTAACTAATTGCACAGATTGTGAGCGCCTCCGCGTGCGCCCGTTCACCGACAAGATTCGTCGTTGCCGTTCAGAGACTCAGACTCGTCATTCCCGTCATTCCCAGGGGGTCGGAGTGGAAGGGACACTGCCATTGCCACAGGCTTAGGTAAAGGGCGGGATGGCCTAGCAGAGAACGTCTGGTCTTAGGAGGCTAATTTGATTAGCAGGACTGTGACTCTTATTGTAGATAAAGTGTGTGTGGGGGTTTGGAGGCTCTAATGCACTGCGTGATACTCTCCTGGCATCAGGCTGGTACGCATTGCCCTAAAGCAGAGCCACTCTTGCAGTGTCTCACTGTAATTTGGCTTAATGTGTGTGTGTGGGGTGGGGGGTGGGGGGGACTCGATTCAGTGAGGACAGACCACAAACTCATAAAATCAAAGATGGCTCCTTTAACAACCCCAGTGGGACTATTTTATGGAGAATTTGCACAAAGGAAATGATTAGCTTGGAGTTGGAGTTGGCTGGTGAAGTGCTTACAAGTGGGCGTGGACTGTGTCCTCTGGCCGCGACCAGCGTCTCCCGTGTCCGAAGCATTATCTGGAACGAGTGCGGTAAACAGAGACCCAAGGAGCTCATAAGGAGTGAATGTGAGTTCTGCTTGCCTTGTTGACCTTGAAGTAGAGTTTAACCAATGTCCTGGGGAGGCAGTTCAGGTGTCTTTCCTTCATGTCGGCCAGCTGGGTGCGGTTAGCACGCCATGTCCTCTTCCTGCTTGGCCTGTCCTGGTCCAGAATGTTGATGCTGAGCTCTGCTGGCCAGAGAGTTTCAGCACCCTGGAGAGTGTCCAGCCACCCTGGGGACGAGACCGATTCCCTGCCACTGAGATGATGGCTCTGTCTACCATCACAGTAGGGCTGCCTGCTTTGTTGTCACCACAAGCCCTTGTCATTAAGACCGCACGTTATATTCAGCGGTTCTGGGACAGGCACCACTTATAACCGGTCTGACCGGACACCGGGTCATTCGGTTCTGATGGATGGCAGACCCCTACTTTATTATCATTGATCGTCTCAGTTGATCAATGAGCACTTCCTGCTCTTGAGTCCTCTGACTCTGTCTCTCTCTTTTGCTTTCTCTTTTCCTACTTCTCTCTCTAGCTTGTAGTGTCTTCTCACGTATAACTCAGTTATTCACCACCTTGCTTTAATTGGTCACACAAGCCCAGACCTCTTGAGTGAGTTAATTGGTAGAGTGCAGCACTCAGGAGAATGAGAGAAAAGTGTGTGTGTGTGTGTGTGTGTATATGTGTGTGTGTGTGTGTGTGTGTGTGTGTGTGTGTGTGTGTGTGTGCTTGTTACCAGTTGGTACCTGGAGCCTTCTCCCATAACTCCCTAGCCCACACTGGCCTGCAGGGAGCAGTAATGCTCTCGCACCAATAATGCTCTCCCCACAATCTCCGAATATATAGGCCAGCAACGCATAACAAACCTGTGTATACCAGATGAATAATGGAAGCAGAGTTGTTGATGCTTATTGATGTTCTGTGTTGTGTGGTGGTCTTAGCTTTAGGTTTTAGCTTGTTCCGTGTCGTGTATAAGGTTTACTACGCAATACTGTGTAGTGAAGACTACATACATGCATAGTCTGAGTGAGCAGAAGGAGTATTCTCTTTATGATCTATATTTTATATGTAGGAATTTCAGTATCTCACCTCAAATCATCTATCTCAGTTTGAAAAGACAGTTAAGCTAATGTGTTTTGAAGTTGCTTTGGTTATGGCCAGAAACATTAGAACTGCAGTTAACTAGAGTTTTTTTATGTAGAGTGTGTCAACTCTAGTTGCTGGACTATAAAATGACATCTAGCCATATTTAATATCATAGACTAAAGAATTTGGTCACTGGCAAATGAGTACTTTTTCTTGCTGAGAGCGGAGTGTTCACTTTGATATCTCTGCCTGTGTGTGTTTGCACATATGCCAACGCAGAGATATCATGATGTCATACTCTGCCACACAAGCCAGTGTCCTGTGGCCGACAGCAAGAGTCACTTAGTGGCTGTGGAGGATGGGCAGCTGCCCAAAATTACTAAGGTGTTCCTGTAAGTCTTTAGAAAAATTAATCCAAAGTTCTCTGCCAGAATAAATGTTTTTTATCTCAATTTGAAGGGTTATATATATATATGCGTGTGTGTGTGTGTGTGTGTGTGTGTGTGTGTGTGTGCGTGTGTGTGTGTGTGTGTGTTTCAGAGAGAATATTGTGTCTGAGAGGAAGTTTCAGTAGAAGATTTATTTGCCTGTTTATTCTAAAGAATAAAACCTTAACTGGTCACACCTATAAAACACTCCTCAGCTTTGGCTAATGTAATTCTCTAAAGACAATAATTGATGATAAGTCTTTAAAGGGAATAAGAGCAGATAAATCTAAAGATGATCAAATTCTTATCTGAATTATTCTCACAGCCACCAAATGTTGTGGTCTGTATAATTCATTGCTCCATCCCCATCACCTCTGTAGCTATAATGCCCTTTTTCCTGTTCCGCAGGATGTACTACACCATTTCATCATTTTTAAACAGCACTCCTGCCCTCAGTGACCTCAAAGGTAGACGATGTTGTGAATGTTTCACACTGTGGAAAGGTCGACTACACTTGCTAATATCTTTCCTCATGTGAAATCACTCTTGAGCAACAGGTGAGGTGAGAATGAGTGAAAGAGGAGCAATGTGTTTGTAACTGAGAGGATCCACACACAATGCGATCTTATATTATTGGTATTCTTTTGAATGCACAGTACTTCCCAGATTTGCCCAATGGAGGATGGGTTCCCTTTTGAATCTGGTCCTTCTGGTGTTTCTCCTGTCGACCAAGGGAGTTTTCCTTTTTATTTATTTATTTGTTTGTTTGTTTTAATTTATGGCTTTTAGCTGATGCTTTTGTTCCTTGCTGCTGTCGCCTTTGGACTTTTGTAGAGGCCTATACCTGGTTCCTGTAAGGCTGGTTCGAGACAATGTCTGTTAAAAGCAATATATAAATAAAATTGGATTTAACTGAATTTGTATTTTAGATATTATAATGAATTTCTAGGCCATCCATAAGTGACTTTAAAATGCAAAAATTATTATATAGTTCATTTTTAATTAGCAAAACAATTATTTTTCAACCTAATTTATACAGGGAAAGTTTATTACTCAGTTTTAGCTCTACACCAACAGTAAAAAATATGGATGAAAAAAATTCTTCTATTCTTTGCAACATTAAAACTTCAAAACACTTGTGTTGGAAATGACTTCCCTGTTAGAGGACAGAGAAACAACCATACACTGAGCATTAGACTCATAAAACAGACTCACAAAGCAGCTTGGACGCTCTCATACAAACTTCCCAAGATGATGAAATTAAAACATGGAAAATATTGTTAGAAAAACATCTTGAGCAATCAAATAAATGCACAGAATCACATAGAGTATAGGATTGGTGAGATTGGGCCAATTTGCATGTCCTGGACCTTCTCACCTCTAGAAAGTTTGGTCCTAGTCTTGGACCCACCACAGATAATCTCTGTGCTTTTATTTTGGGATGTTCAGCCTGCGGTGCATGCTGGTTCCAGTTTCAAAGGCATAGTGGTGTTAAAAGATGATCTTGAAGTGCTGAGAGTGCGTTCAGAGTGATGAACCTCTCTCCTACTGTGCAGTGGCAGCTTTGGGTTTCAAAGGGTTGTGCTTCAAATATTGCTGCCTGGTCAGGTGAACTAGGTGGCAATAACACTAGTGAAATTTTGATTCGAATGTATGAAAGTCACCATTTGAGGTTTCAGAATGGCAAAATGTTCCTAAATTCTTCAGCTTTCTAAAGCACTGGAAGGACTAAGTGCATGAATGCAAGAATCAGTGACAAAAAATTATATTAAACAGTTCTCAGTGATCTGCTCCTTTTGGACTTGCAGTGAGGTAGAACAGCTACATTCTTCAAACTCAACATCTGAAAAGTATTCTCTTGGACAACTGAGTTTAATTTTTTTTTCTTTTAAATAAACTCTACCTGGATTCACTAACATGCTGGGGAGTCTAATGATTTTCAAATTTTCTGATATGAATTTAATAGAAAGAAAAACCTGGCTGGATGGCCTTTCTTGTATCGTAAAGTGAATTAAAATGTTTCTATTGAAAATGTCTTTATAATGGATAGACATGTTGAACATAAGCATTTATATTATTTTGCTTTACCATTTATGCAAAGATATGCAAAATGGTTCTTTTCTGATGCTTGTTTTGCAAGCATGTTATTCGATTCAGGTTGGATTCTTAAGTGCTCTGTTTATCTGTTTCCATCAACCTGTCTCTCTCTCTCTCTCTCTCTCTCTCTCTCTCTCTCTCTCTCTTTGTTTTTCCTCTTTTCTTGTGTTTCTGCAGCAGTGGTCCCCTCTTTGTGAATAATCTCCTATCCCTTTACCTACAGAGTAGTTCAAGTCATTTTATTCCCCTGAAATGTGAGCAGAGTTGTCACTTACAGACTGGCAAGTTCCATTCGACCCTGACATGTCAATGAAGCATCCTCAATTATGCATCTTTTGTGCATAATTAAAGTTTCTAAGACTTCTGCCCTGCGCATATTGCCGGGGCTGGGATGAACCCATTGTACATGCAGCTGTCTGATGCTTCCTTCTGCCAGTACTGCTTGGACTGTTTGCCTTTCTGATTAAATTTAGATGAGCATAATTCACTCTTTGTCCCTCAGCCTTTTCCAAGAAAATCTGGCGTTAAACCATTTCAGTGTGCTGACATTGGAACAGTGTGGACCACAAAGGATCTGAACAGCTAGCGCCTGAGGGTGAACAAAACAAAAAAAACCTCCCACACGTACGCAGAGGGTGACAGTAGTAAAGGAGAAGGAGAATGTCGGATCGGAGCTGTTTGGATTTGATTAACTTTGTCTTGCTCCTCTCATGGTGCGTGGAATACAAATACAGACCATACATTTCCAATTTCAATTTTTAATCTAACCCACATTGCCATTACGGGTATTTTTTTTACAAAATTTCTTTATTATAAGCACAATTTTATCCAAGTACATATATTACATACATATTATCCAGTTACAAATGAGCAGTAGGACTGACAGCAGCTCTAAGGGGCAGTTCTTCCCTGCTAATGCTGTGATGCGAGGTGGTAAAGCAGGATGCGAGGACGAGTCGCGTTACACACAACGAACGTTTATTGTGACAACTACATGGTTAGCAGTCTAACCGGGTTTAAACATCGATAACACCTATACTCAGACACAAGACATACATACTAACGATACACAATAAGGAGCAGGTGTGAAACACAGGGAGGGCATGGCCATACGGACAAACACACACACACACACACACACACACACACACACACAGGGAGTCGTTTTAGGGGTGGGGCCGTACCGTGAAAAAATGCCAAGTCCAGTTATGTTCGTTCATTCATTCGTTCATTAATTTGTTCATTTATTCGTTTGTTCATTCATTCAATTATTCATTCATTTGGCCTCAGGTGAATTTTACTGAATGATGAGCTCAAGTAATTGTTAACAGGCCTGTGTGTGTGTGTGTGTGTCTACGCGTGTGTGTGCGTGCGTGTGTGTGTAAGCATTTCAGCATGAAAAATTGCGATCGTCTGCACTTTAATACAGTATTTGAGGTATATACTGTAGTTTATGTTACAAGAATGCATTTCACATTACTCCCTTAAAAATACTTTCACTATCTTTTTCACAGGCCATTAGAACTAGAAGGGGTAGATTGAACTCGGAGTTAAGGGATGATGAGTGCAGTGTGTTGTACATTCCAAGTCCTTAATTCTGAGGGAGTGAGAACACAGTGGATCACATCATGAAACGAATCATATGGAGGAGGATGTCTGCATGTCATTAGTGAGAGAATTCCCTCTGTAATATACTGGTATGCTGGAAAAAGCAGGCTGAGATCAAACGGGAGAGAGAGAGAGAGAGAGAGAGAGAGGCAGATAGAACAAAGCGAGAGAAATGGAGAGAGTGTGTGTTTACATGCCAGTCTCTGCAATGTCAGGACTGAAGTTTAAATCCATTAGACACTAAAGATGACTTGGCTTGGTTAACATGCGTGTGCTCCCTCTCGCCTGCACTGCTCACCCCCTTCATGCCTTTAAGGGACTGGAAGTCTGTTCAGAGGCTACGATCAGCGTAGCGCGAGCAGCATCGGACCCTCGTGTGCGCGCCACAGATTGTGATGTGTGTCTGAGCAGATGTTCAGAGAAGTAATGGTGAGCCAACAGGGTGGAACTTTGTTTTTTAAAATAAATAAATAAAATTTTAAAAAAACTCCAGGAGCAGAAAAACTTGATTATGATATACAATCCACCCTTCTTGTCATTTTAAAGTGTCTCTGTATACGCTATCCCCTAAATGAGGTCGTTCTCCATGACGATGGGGAGGAGTATACAAATTGCAGGAGGCCCTCTGCTCCTCTAGCTATCTCTTAAGTCTCAAGTTCATCTCCTGGGAATATTGGTGGAGTCAAGGGGGAGGCTAAGTGCCTGAATTGTTTCATGCGTACTGAAATAGGCGGTGCTTGTGGTCAGCCCTCTGCTGTTCTGGCAGTGCGCATGTCTGTCTGTCCATCTGTCCACTGTTATTGTCCTCCTGGAAGCCCTTTCCCTCCTGCAAGTTCTTCACCAGATTAAACTGGGATACAACCTAATAGCACCTGACTTGTGACTTTTGTCTGCTTTTCAAGGTCACAGGCAGTTTCAGTGCAAAATTTCACATGCCAGAATCTCTGTGTTAAAATACAGCCAAATGGCTTGAAACCTGCCTGTTATAGACGGTGCTCAGTTATCCTGCTCCAAGCGTTTGGAAAGTAGGTTAATTCAAAGTGACAGAATCGAAGGCCTGGCATTATTCCTTTGTCCAACTAGAAGTAAAGACTGGTGTCAGAAGTTTGCCATTATGGGTGTTTGCCTCGGGACTTTATCGGCCCGATCACGAACAGATGTAGATGGACATGCAGGGTTTAATCGTCTGTCCTTCACGAAGACACCCGATCAGTCTCTAATCTCTTCTCCACAGCTTCTGTGATACCCTTTCTGAAGATTTCAGTGCTAAGAGCATAATGCTTCTAAGCTGGAACTTCACGCTGTCCGCCATGCTCCACCTTGTCTGCACATGTAGCTGACATTCGCTGGCAGAGGGACACATTTCTCCTCATTCCCTTTTCTAAGTTCTTTTTGAGTGACATTTTGACTCACCACACTATAACTGGTGAATTAACCTAAGATCTTTATGCTATAATGAGGTGATTCCTGTTGTTAACCGTTCCATACAGATGCCTACTAGACACCTTCCACCATGAAGGCTGCACAGTTAACAGTACTGTTGCCACTGACAGGTCTTCCACAGCACCGTTTCTGAGCTGTCAGTTTTATTTATAGTGTGAATTATGACTTTGATATATAGTGCCATGGTATATCCTGTTTCACTACCAAGTACATTAGCTGTGGCTTGTCCTTAATTCCATCACAGACAAATTTGATTGCCACAATAACAAAAAAAACAACCTTTTTTTACACATATTATGTCGTTTTCATTGAGGTTTCTTATTGAAAGTGTAACAGTTCACTTTGCCTATCTTTCTTTGTCCTGCATTTGTTAGAAGTGCTTGCCTATACCATTACATGGTATACATATCGTTAGAAGAAAGCATTTTAAATAGCATGTGTTTTGTGTGTGTGTGTGTGTGTGCTGGGAACTGATGCAGGCTGTCGGGCTTCTATGCCTCTTGTAATGACTGTTAAGTGCTCTTAGGAGGAAGACTCAATACATCGCATCAACTGTCTTGTCCGGTCGGCAGAGAAAAGCTCCATTTTCTCTTTTTTTCTTTTCTCTTGGTCGTTCTGCAGTCCCTCGCCGTGCACACGCGGTTCCGTGCATGCGCCCACCGCGTGTCCCGCACAGTAGTGCTCACTTATGTCTGCCTTATTTGACCTATGCGTTCATGGGCAAGCTCTCCGTAATAGAGATCATCTTCTCAGCCATGTGCACCTCACGTAGACGAACGACTGAGACCGGTAAATGAATATGCATAACACAGTTTGTGTCTCGCTGCCGAAGGTCGGCGCCGGGATAAACTGTGCTGAGATGAACTCGAGGCGCTCTCTCAGAAGGACTGATACCGTACTTCATGCGGTGCAGTCTGTTTCGCTTCCTTCATGCTGTGACTACATGATTGGGGTGGGGGGACTAAAATCGCTGTGTCCTCCACAGCAGAGGTTTGTGGTCAGTATCTTTTACAGGGAAGCAAACATCGTGCCTTATGCGATTCCCTTATGCACACTTTGCTCATCCCTTGGGTGCGTATACGGAGCCGTCAGTCATAAGGGGGCGACAGAGAGCAAAAATGGCTAACAGGGCAGTGCGGCAGTTCAAAGCACGTCATAACTGACTTTTATTTAAACCATCTCTGCCTCCTCCTGGGGTTTTTTCTGTCACTTCTGTTCTGTGGTAAGCCGACACCTATCAGGTCCTCGTTTAGCACTAGTGATCAAAAAGGAGGGTGGGACAAAAGTTAAAGAGAGAGAAAGAGACAAATGAGGGAGAGAGAGAAAAGCAGGCGAGAGACAAAAATGAGTGAGAGAGAGAAAAGCAGGAGAGAGAGATAAAAATGAGTGAGAGAGAGAAAAGCAGGAGAGAGAGACAAAAATGAGTGAGAGAGAGAAAAGCAGGCGAGAGACAAAAATGAGTGAGAGAGAGAAAAGCAGGAGAGAGAGACAAAAATGAGGGAGAGAGAAAAGCAGGAGAGAGAGACAAAAATGAGTGAGAGAGAGAAAAGCAGGCGAGAGACACAGAGAGAGGTTCCCCATAAGGGCTTTTTCTCAAGATGTTCACCTGGTGCACTTGTCAGATAGATCGCTCACGCTTTTGGTCCTCTTTAGCAGCCTGTGTGTGTGTGTGTGT
Organism: Electrophorus electricus; assembly: GCF_041902795.1. Taxonomy (NCBI): domain Eukaryota; kingdom Metazoa; phylum Chordata; class Actinopteri; order Gymnotiformes; family Gymnotidae; genus Electrophorus; species Electrophorus electricus. Next base: position 29,267,851 of record NC_137502.1, on the reverse strand, counting down.
GTGTGCACGTGCAAATATGCATATGCCGCACATGTGTGGGTGAGAGGTGCAGAAGTCTTGCCTTGATTCAATATTAAGTTCTGGCAATACAATTCATTGAGGGTACAGCATTCACCAATCTGGGTGTGCTCGGTGGAGGCCGCATTCACTGTCACAGAAAAGATCATGTGTGGAAAATTTTGCTGATGTAAATGTGCTCAAAGAAGAAGATCTGTTACATTCTGATTGTTTGCTTTCACATGCATTGTGTGTGTGTGGGGGGGTGTGCACGTGTGTTTGTGTGTGTGTGTGGGGGGGTGTATGTGTGTGTGGGTGTGGGTGTGTTTGTTTGTGTGTGGGTGTGTTTGTGTGGGTGGGTGTGTGTGTGTGTGTGTGTGTGTGGTTGTGGGTGGGTGTGTGTGTGGGTGTGTTTGTGTGTGTGTGGGTGTGTGGGGGGGTGGGGGTGTGTGTGTGGGTGTGTTTGGGTGTGTGTGTGGGTGTGTTTGTGTGTGGGGGTGTGGGTGTGTTTGTGTGTGGGGGTGTGTGTTTGTGTGTGGGTGGGTTTGTGTGTGGGGGTGTGGGGGTGTGTGTGGGGGTGTGTGGGGGTGTGGGTGGGTGTGGGGGGGGTGTGGGTGGGTGGGTGGGTGGGTGTGTGTGTGTGTGTGTGGGGGTGTGTGTGGGTGGGTGGGTGGGTGTGTGTGTGGGGGTGTGTGGGTGTGGGTGGGTGTGTGTGTGTGTGTGTGTGTGGGTGTGGGTATGTGTGTGTGTGTGTGTGTGTGTGTGTGGGTGTGTGGGTGGGTGTGTGTGTGTGTGTGTGTGTGTGTGTGTGTGTGTGTGTGTGTGTGTCCTGGATGAACCCTGGAGCTAGCTGGCAGGGCTGTAATCATTGGCCAGTGGGCAGGCAGGACCTTTCCTTGCTGCCAAAAATGTGGTGTGTAAGAGCAGCGGGGCAGGCAGCGTCCAACAACAGCCGCCACCCCTCCTGCCCTCCGACCGAGAGACACTGCAGGGAACTGGGAAAGTCTCCCTTCTACCCCATCTCTCTCTCTCTCTCTCTCTCTCTCTCTCTCTATCTCTCTCTCTCTCTCCCTCTCTCTCTCTCTCTCTCTCTCTCTCCCTCTCTCTCTCCATCTCTCTCTCACTTTTACTCTACCCCTTCATCTCTCTCTCACTTTTACTCTACCCCTTCTCTCTCTCTCTCTCTCTCCATCTCTCTCTCACTTTTACTCTACGCCTTCTCTCTCTCTCTCTCTCTCTCCTGTCCCCCTTCTCTGTCCAGTGTTTATTTGTTTTCAACATCAGCTCTTTCTGCCTTCTTATTCTTGTCCTTTCTTAGCACTTCCTCCTTGCGTGCCCTGGCTTCCTTTCTCTCTGTCACCGCCGCTTTTTTTGGGCTGGCTCTGGCGTTCTTCTCCCCTCTGTGCGCACCTCCTTGTTCATGCTTCCCACGTCTCCACAGAGCTGCAGCAGACCGACAGCCGGCCAAGGCGCTGCATGCACTCATTTATTCTATCTGTGTTGCGTATCGAAACGCGGATTTGTCAAAAAGTGGACAAAGGTGCGCATTTCTGTGGCGCGGTGACCGTCACATATTTATCAAGCAAGTGAATTCATTCACTGTGGACGGCATCTTGAGTCTGTTTTTTGGGGTTTTTTTTCTTCCTCTTCTTTTCCCGCCGAGGGTCGAGTTCCACAACACATTCGAGGTAATCTGAAGTACAAGTTCAAACCGTCTCTCTACAGACGCATCATCTGACGCGTCGAAAGCCGACGTATTTAAAGGTCACAGCCGTGTACGGTAGTGCGGGTAAGCGAGCTTTAAGCAGCGCATAGTTTTACAGTTAATACAGTAAACGAGCAGTGCCAGAACTGTGAGCAGTTCCAGAGCTGCGTTCCCATGACTACATGCTCCATTGCTGGCCTGGCAGCGGGCACAGACTATAAGAAGTGCCTCGGTTTAACAGCGGCAGAAATAAGCACTTGCGGCCCACACCCAGCCTGAAGGCGGTGGCATGCCATCCTCCAGCCTGTCATCTGCAGGCAAAAGTGGGCTAGCGCTCCCCGCCGCCGTTTACTGACAAGAGGAAGACATTTGCAGTGGGGAAGTGGCTGTGTGGTTGAGTCCCTCTCTTTTCAGTTATAGGAGCTATAATAAACAACAGCCCAGTGAGTGTTAAATGCCACCACAAAGCCTGGAGTGAGCTACATACAGAATCTAAGAACATGACCAAAACGATGACTTCTATGGAGGTTTGCATTATGTGCCATTGGCGAGTAAATAACGTTGCAGGATGCTCAAGTTTAGTGGATTATTCCTTTCTTACAGAGCTTTGAGTGTGGGTTATGTATCACGGCACAAGCTGAAAACGACTACATGAACCAAAGGGGGGGGCACGTCGGTATAAACCTGATAAGAGAGAGCGCTTCCTTTCTCCTGAACACAAGCCCCATTCTGCTGCAGTCACAAGACCTTGGCTTTTGCGGCACTAATCCCTCTCCAGAACCACATTATACCCCCAAGTTCCTTCTTTGAAAAGAACTTTTCTTTAAGCGCCGTTTCTTGAAGCGTCCTTTTTTTTCAATCGCCGAGGCAAGGGGTTTGAAATAGCCGTCACGTTACTGCTCGATCCCGTAAAGGAGTGTGAGGGGAACCCGAGCAGTGGCCTTTACTGCGGCTGCTGTGTGTGACGCAAACCCACAGCACACTCTTGCCATTCTCTCTGCCTCAGGAGTGTAAATGTGAAAGGTCAGTCAAAGGTTAGCCTTCGACTCGCACTTTGCCACTTCCATCTTGTCTAACATTCTCCAGCGTTACCGCAGTGGGTGGCTCTTGCTGGCTTTATTTGTGTGGTTTCTTCTAGTTCATTCAGTAAGTGCCAGAGCCAGAGCGGTGCATCTGGACCAACATGGTTCTCACTCTTCCTGGATATCTGTTCCACAGGCTCCACTGGTGTGAACCTCGCTGGAGAGGACCCAGATATCCTTCACCGCAAGGTGGGCAGCATCAGACCCCAGACAGCATTTTAAAGTCTGTATCTGACACAAAGCTATTCACATATAATGCTGAATATTTTTAAGTGTTTTGTAGTGCTTTTGCTGCTGTAAATGTATTCAGTGTACTGAGGGTGAGCACCTCTTCCTTCTCCTGTTCGGCTGCCAGATATCGAGGAGTCCGTGAGCGACGTGAGAATGACGTTGAGACCCTGATCCGCGGCAGTATGTCAGGTGAGGCTTCCATCAGCTTTCTGTCTGTGCCAGAGGGTCTTGCCTTGGTGGTTGGGCACCCCCTACATCACACCCCACCTGTTCACATTTTGGTTCTGTTCCCTATGCAACTTAGCCAAGTAATCTCTGAGCATGTGACAATTTTAATACAGCGTCAACACACTCTAAAAAATATTTCAAAACGTTGTAGCAGAATTAAAAATTTTATCTGTATACTCCTCTCAGTCTAATCCTGGGGTCTCTTATATGCTGTATTTTTTCTGAGCAAAATCAGTCTGTAGTATATAATCAGAGCTCTTTAAAATTGATACATATAAACATAAAATATTGAAAATCAAATAGAATCATGTCAGAATCAAAAAATGCATTTAACGTTCAAATGTGGAACAAAAGCAGACATTTGTGGCAACTATAAGTATTCACCCCTATGGGATACATAGGTGGACAGCAATCTTAAATCATTCCACAGATTCTGAGTCAGACTAAGGCCATTCCAAGACATTTAAACGCTTCCCTTTAAACAAGTGTAGCTTTGACAGTAGGTTTAGGTTCACATGCCCTGTTGGAAAGTGAACCTCCATGCTAGTCATCCTAGCATTTCCAGTGATGGCCTAAAAAATATCAGTTTTAGTGTCAACCGTCCAGAGAACCTTCTTACAAGTGTTTGGGGAGTCTGTCTCATACTTTTTGGCAAACATTTTTTCTTATGCCGTTTTTCTGGGCAGTGTTCCATAAAGCTCCTATCTGTAGAGTGTATGGCGTGAAGTGGTCCTAAAGACAGATGCTCCCATCTCTGCTGCAGCTCCTTCAGTGTTATCTTTGGAGTCTTTATTATTGATTAATCCCTTGTTGACCACCCTGAGTTTTGGTGGGCAGCCTTCTTTTGTCAGGTTTTATAGTGGTGCCATATTCTTTCCATCTTGTTATAATGGATTTAATGGTGCTCCATAGGATGTTCCAAGTTTGTCATATTTTTTATTACCCAACCCTGATCTCTACTGCTTCAAAACTTTTTCTCTGGCCTGTTTGGAAAGCTCCTTAGTTTTGATGTTGCTTGCTTAGTGGCGTTGCAGACTCTGGGTCCTTTCAGAACAGGTCCATGTATAATAGCATGATAAATCACGTGACACTTTGATTGCAAACAGCTGCACCTTCATCAAAAAATGGTCACTACTTAAGTTAATTGATTGGACCAGCCCTTGTTTATCGGTTTCATAGCAAAGAGAATACATGCCGTCACAACTTTACAGTTTAACTATTCAGACTACTGGTTTAGGTCAATTTCGTGAAGTTCAAATAAAAATCCACTTGCGCAGGGCAGATTAGGTGTGTTTGAGAATGGAACAAAAACGTGGAGTGGCTCCGGGCCTGGAGGACTGAGACCCTCTGACTTCGTCAACTCAAATAGGATTGGATAACAAATAAACATATAATGATTCATTATCAACATTTGGAAAATACTAACAGTGAGTAATGTTTCAGATGTGCACATCAGAGAGCAAAACTAGTACCGCCCTGTTGCACGAGCCCAAGCTGTGTATGTCATATACATGCCAGAGTCTATTAGCGATACAAGAATGACTGCTGGGTTGACTTACCCTACTCTGATGATGTCACTTCCTTCAGCTGCTTTTCCTGTTTTGACCTTCTTTTGTAGAATTTCTCCTTGGCTGTAACTGCCTGCTTATATTTGGCTTTTAGTAACTAAAAAATCGATCAAGTGTTAAACACACCCCGTATAGCCTTGCTACACGTGCACCCACACACAGCCCGAGTGTGTGTGGATCATTAGACGTAAGTGTATGTCATTAGCAGGTTCGAGGGCTCTTTCTTACAGACATTCATAAACACGCAGTGGGACAGTAAGATGACACAGCTGTCAAATGAACTGAAGAAACACTTGTGTCAACATTCCTTTCACCTTTGCTGTCTTCTTTCCTTGTCCTTTGGTACACACGTTGCTTCTCCCCATCCCGCTCCTTCTCTCTCTCTCCCTCTCCCCCCCTCTCTCTCTCCCCCTCTCCTTCTCTCTTTCTCTCTCCCCCTCCTTCTCTCTCTCCCCTTCTCCCCCCCTCTCTCTCTCTCCCTCTCCCCCCTCTCTCTCTCCCCCTCTCCTTCTCTCTTTCTCTCTCTCCCCCTCCTTCTCTCTCTCCCCTTCTCCCCCCCTCTCTCTCTCCCTCTCCCCCCTCTCTCTCTCCCCCTCTCCTTCTCTCTTTCTCTCTCTCCCCCTCCTTCTCTCTCTCCCCTTTCCCCCCCCTCTCTCTCTCCCTCTCCCCCCCTCTCTCTCTCCCCCTCTCCTTCTCTCTTTCTCTCTCCCCCTCCTTCTCTCTCTCCCCTTCTCCCCCCTCTCTCTCTCTCCCTCTCCCCCCTCTCTCTCTCCCCCTCTCCTTCTCTCTTTCTCTCTCTCCCCCTCCTTCTCTCTCTCCCCTTCTCCCCCCCCTCTCTCTCTCTCCCTCTCCCCCCCTCTCTCTCCCCCCCTCTCCTTCTCTCTTTCTCTCTCCCCCTCCTTCTCTCTCTCCCCTTCTCCCCCCCTCTCTCTCTCTCCCTCTCCCCCCCTCTCTCTCCCCCCCTCTCTCTCCTTCTCTCTCTCTCCCTTTCTTCCTTTGCTCTCCGCGTGAGGCAGCTCGCTCGCACGTGCTTTGCCCTCTCCCTCCTCTTCTCCACCTCTCTCTCTCTCTCTCTCCCTCTGCTCTTATTCTGCGCTTCCCTTCTTCTTCTTCTGTGTGGGGTGGATCACTCGCCTCCCCTGCATTGTCCATCATGGTGTATGATTTAGAAGAGACAGTGACAAAACAGTCATGAATTTGTCTCTCCGCAACCCCTTGGAAGGCTGTGCAGTAACTATGCTCTGCGTTATTCGCCCAACCCTTCACTGCGTTAGATACTGTTGCATCACAAAGTAAACACTAAGAGATGCGTTTGGTGTCAGAGGGTTTTACGAGGCTGCTAATTTATTCTGTATAGTTCAGTTTTCTGTCTCATTAACTTACTAAGAGGCCCTGTAGTTGGTCACTCAATCCCGTTGTTCCCCTGGCCATCAGCAGTCAGTGCAGACACCCCGGGGGCGAATATAATGGACTCATGTGGTTTTCATAAACTGCTTTAAAGCGCTTAGAGTCTTTAATCGCAGATAGCTTGAAAATCAGTGTTTCCTCTAACAGAGCGACCGAGGGAAAGATAGAGTGAAACAGTAATATTTAGAGCAAAAAAAACCAGAGAGGAATAATGATGCACAAATATTTCTAAACAGTCGGATCCGTGTACTCGTAATGACAGAAAGGTGAAGTCACCCTTTTCCATTAAAGGTAGCTGGAGGTGCATTGTTGGAAATGGAAAGGACTGTTGGTGAAGCAGCACTTTCAGCCTCACGCGATCAAGCAGTGGCTTGTCAGATTATTACTGAGCACAGCTACAGGAGCAGTTCATAGCTTCTTTCCAATGGGTAGCCTTGCACATGTCTGGAAGTCATTATGCCTTTATGAAAAAACCCACTGACCTTTTATGAGGTTTAGAGTACTGCTGGTCGTCTGCCTCTAGGGGGAGCTAGGTGCACACGGTGGCTCAGCTTTCTTAACCATTTCAGTGAAGTCAGGAAACAAAGTGTGAATGGATTAGGGCAGATAATATGCTTGTGACTGTGGGAGTGAACAAGTTGCTCAAACCACTTGGCACATTAATTAGTATACAAGTAAAATACACAGACGATTGGAGTGAGCCATTCAAAAGAGGACTTTCACTAACTGTGATTAATGCTCACAGTAACACCCAGGTGGTGGACTGAATGTCCCCTAGCTGTCTGTACAGCAGAGTCCCTTCCTGTTTTTAATTGTACATTGAAGACCCAGCTCTTCAAGCAATTGAACTATACCTAGGCCCTTCAAGACACTTGGTTAATCACTGACCCTGCACTAGTGTGTGTGTGTGTGTGTGTGTGTGTGTGTGTGTATGTGTGTCTGTCTGTCTGTCTGTCTGTCTGTCTGTCTGTGTGTGGGAGTAAATTCATAATTAAAAAATATTCATTGAATATAAAAAAAAAATAAAAAATTGCTATTGCTTGTGTTTATTTCCCTTGCCTGTATTTTCTCTGACGGGGTTGAAGCTGAAAGGTATTCTAACACTCTGACCTAATGCACTAGCATAAAGATTACTTCCATGGAGATAACAAAGTACTTTTGTAAGTCTGAACAAGAGCGTACATCTAAAATGATGATTACAATTAATACTTTGAGGTCTGTGTAGATACTAGCTGTTTTTAACCCATTTTCATTCAGAAAAGGCCTGAGAAGCCTTTTGTGTATAGATCTCATTAATCTCGCTAAACAAGGGGCACAATATTCAAATGATGATGATAATGATGACGTCTGTTACAGAGGAAGACCTGTGGCGCATGACATCATATTGCTGGTATCTGAAGGAATTTACACACTAATCAAGGAATTACTCAAGGAATTTACACACTAATCAAGGAATTTAAACCCTCACAAAATGAAGCAGAGGATCCCGGTTCACATACTCGAACTAAACAACTAAACCCGATCAAAACGTCAGAGGCCAATTGTAGCAAGCATGGAGAGAAACCCACACAGTGGCCTTGTTTAGTTACACTGCCCACCTGGCCACACAAGGGTCAACAGACAGGTCAGCGGACTGCTGGCATCCTGAAGTCTTGCCGCTCGGTAGGGCCACTCGTAGCACAGCAGCCGAACATGCGCTAAGACACACCCCCTCGCCTTGCGCAGAGCACCCTCTCAGCTCCCCTCCAGGTGCTCCTGTGACATTTGCCAGGTTAATGAGATAGATTTAGCCTGTCTGCGAACCAGATGGCCCCACTGTGGTCTTAACAGCTCTGCCTGTATGAAATGCCTCTGCTTAGCTTTGTCCGTTTTAAATAAAAACGTAGGTTCATTTAATTTGGATTAGCACCCGGGTTTGGGGTTTTGGTTATTTTGTTTGTTTGGGTTGTTGGTTTTTGTTTTGTTTTTTTTCCCTCCCAATTGGAAAAAACTTCTGTATCCCCACAGATGACATCATATGCTATAATCGGTTTGGAAATTAGTAAACCATGGTTATAATACATAGTGTTGTTTTCCTTGCTCCTAAAATTATAGCTAGAAGGGTTCTGCCAAGAATCCTTCGTGAAGGCAAAGTACAAAACCATTTCAAATAGCATTTGGCCAACCTAATGCAGTTATTTTGGAAACTTATTCTGTGTTGAAGGAAAACAGAGTACATTGAAGTGAACTAACAATGGGAGCCTCTTGCTTGGAAATACAGAAGTAGCCGTATTGATTAGTGTGAAATGATTAGTGCATTGATTGATTAGTGCGTTAATTGATTAGTGCATTGTTAGTTCTGGTGAATTAAAAATAGATGAGGAAAATGTTCTCAAGCAGTGTGCATCGGAACCTTCTGGACAAGCATACAGCTTCTCTCATTCGTCCATGGAAAAGGAACTTTTGAACTTGTCGCCAGCAGAAAATGAAAATATCTTCCTGCTGCAGACACTAAGATTCGGTGGTGCTGACAGCAAACTTCAGAACCAATGCGAAACCTCATTTTCATTTCACATTGCTCTGTCCTTTTAAAGCAGCACTGCTAAATTAACTGGACAAGAAGAGTCCATACATATCTTTGAAGTTCCTGCAGTCCTGGAGTCCTTTAGATGGGCTTGTTTGACAAGGAGGCTGTTTATGATGCCATATTCACAATTGGGCATATTAATAATAAGTGCTCGTGTTGTTAATAAGAAAGGCATGCATGCAGAAGACAAAAAGCACACCATGTGTGCTATGATATGACCATTGTTGTTATAACTATTGTTAATTATAAATACAGAGTCTGGATAGAGCGAAATGGCTCAGGAGACACTGAATCCACTGACGTAACGTGCATAGCTGCCGGTCAGTGGAGAACCTTGAAGGTGAAATTTTTTTTTTTGCCCTGAATTTGTCACGCACCCGTTCTTGTGCAGTCTTTCTGATTTCAATTCATGTAGTTTTACACACATTTGGTCAGGAGTGTAACCTGCATGCAGCCTTGTTTTCATTGGTGCCAATATAAGATATATAAGATATATAATTGCTTATTAACAGCCAAAGAGAACTGCAGCAAAATTGGAGACGAACATCCTCACACAGTGTCAGGTGCCTCTGAGAGCAGAGGCTCATTGTTCCTGTGTTACTCAATACCTCAACTTTATCTGAAAACATTTCAACCATGCACTTATAATTGGAAATTCATTCATAATTTGATGCATGAATCAGCTTGCATCAAAAGTCACAAGCGGTTCAGGTTAGCGCTAGCAGCAGGTTCAGCTCCTCTCGGTTTTTCCTACAGCTTGCTCTTGCTTGGTATAATTGCTACAAATTCCTGGGTTGTGCGAATATAGTCTAAGCTGCGTGGATCTCGTGTGGTAGTCCTCCCCTGGCCTGCAGCTAATACTCCCATAGCAGAGCTAAGACAACCAGCACTGGGGCCAGCTACTGGTCCTCAAGGCCAGCCATTCGCAGGGTTCATGGTATAGGGTTTTTCACAGCATTGAGGTCTCCCCTTCACAACTGTAGGCCTGTTGGGCACAATGGGGCAGCATTTGAGAACATGTGTCAGATAGCACTTAGCCAGCGTCCACTGATGTAGCTAAGCCAGCTGTGCTTATTCCACTTTCAACATGCAGCCTTTTGTCATGTTATGCCTAAATGTCTAGATAAGTTTTTGTGCATAGTGGAGGGTTTCTCATAGTAATATGTGCACGTTTACTTTAACAGTCAGTCTCATAGTACTTCCTTTCGAGCGTTCATGTCAAATTATTTTCAGGGGAAATACCTGTTGTTTGAATTGAGATTTCAGTTTATTAATTATGTGGCTTTCATTATTGTAATCTTGAAGCAACTCGGTGTAGAAACCTCAAAATTGTTTTATAGGCGGCGATAATTGAGTCTCACCGCCAACGCCAGATGCCTGAGATGATGAAATCTTCCTGCTGTCTGCGAAAGTCAACTCACACTCTTAAGTATATGCACGATATTGGCCCTAGCAACATTGAAACAGATATATGCAAAATAACAGATTTAAATCCAATTCTGTTTTAAAATACATGACACAGACCATACTATGTATGAACCATTGCCCTTAGATTTAATGTCTGAGACATTTGTTTATAAACACAAATTGTGTGTCAACATATGACAGCAATTTGAAGACATTGACAGTAATCTGAAGTAATCTGAAGGCAGCCATTGACACTAGCTAAAGTGTGTGCACGCTGTGTTGTGAGGGCCACAGAGGAAGACTTTGGTGTGCCGTCTACTGAAACCCGTGAAACACCCTGATGATCACGTCCATCCTCTGCCCACTTTTACTGGACGTGACAAATCCCACTCACCTACCATAAATATTGCTGTGGTACTTGTTTTGTTGAAGGAAGCCCCTTGGCACCCTGGCGCCATTTGAAAATCGGAGTTAAAATGTTGAGTGTTGCACAGCATGGAGGTAGTGTGAGGGAGCACAGAGAAGCATGATTAATAACCACACAGCACTGCCAGTCTTGGAAATGCAATTGCTTCTCTGTTTTCATAGATTTGTAGGTGAAGATTAAAAAATTATTTTGTATATAGTGTATGACAGACTCAATTAAGATAATTAAATAATCTGAATGGGTTATCGATATTTTGTAGGTTAAGCAGGGTTTCCATTATGTAATACTTCAGACTGACCTATTCTTTGCCACTAGAAATCTAGTTAAATATTTTTTAAATCATTTGGCCTGCAGTAAGGTAAATAATCTGAGCAAAGATTTACTAAAATATTATTTTCCTGTTTCTTATTGCTCAATTTCATAAAATTAAATAATTGTTGTCCTGGCATTTAGTGTATTAAATTAACATTCCAGTGAATTATAGTGTTCTTTGCTTTGTCTAATATGTTACAACTACTGTGTTGTGGTTTTCAGGACTATCATTGTGATATATTAACATATGTAATAATAATAATACATTGTATTTATATAACACTTTTCAAGGACCCAAAGATGCTTATATGGTGGAGCAGGACGCACAGACTCCCTCCACTTTGTGCAACATTTAATGACATTAAACACGAATGACATTGGGGGCACTCACACATAGTGACGACATTGAACATGAACACAAACAGTTAAACATCAACGTGACAGAAGCAAACGACATTGACATTAATATTAACAAAGACCAACGCAGAGGCACACACTGATGGAGGTTTAAACAGACAGACACTCGACAGTAAACCCAGTGCAGGTGCGTGCCATCACGGAGGGCGTGGCCACAAACAAGGTTGAACCCCCCTGCACGCGGAAGGCCGTACCACGTGACTCGTGGGGGGGAGCGTCCCGTGACAGCTTAGAACATAAAGTCTGTTTCTTAATGAAACATTTATCAGGCCGGGCATTTAATGTACAAAGCTAGTACCTGTTCTACTTTATGAGGCGCCAAATCTGTTATAGTGTCACATGTGTAACTTTTACAAATGAGGAACTAATCCATTTTAAGATGTGGTTCATCAGCAGTGTGGCACTCTGCCTTTCTTCCAGTCTGGACCACTTCACCTCCTACTCTCTTAGGCAGAGTGGAAACCAGTCCTGTCAAAGAACATTACTTCAGTATTTTTACATAATTATGGCTGGGAATAGGTGTACTTCTTGGGAAACCCTTTTGGCAGAAAAAAAAGATATTTTGGCAACAGTGATAAATGGAAAAGCTGCAATTTGGGTCTATTATCTGATAAGAATTCCCAGAATCTGCTTTCTAAGCCAGCTGGTGCTTACTCACAGAAAATCTGGTTCAACACTTATGTTATGTCGTACTGTTTTATATTTGTAGGTGTAAATGAAATGGCCTGATTTTATTTAGCTTTGATATTATTTATGTTTCTTAGTTAGTTTAATGTAACTTTGTATTGTTTAAGGGATAGAAATATTTTAAATTGTAGTAAAGTACACAGAATTTCCAGAGAAACGGGACGTTTTGGACAGAGGTCGTTCATTTCCTTGCACAGCCATCCGAAACGTCCAGTTCCTCGCTGAGAATCTTGGATATGGAATCTGCTTTCCTGACAGCCAGCTGGTGCTGACTCGCATTCTGCACCCAGCTGTACAACATGTACATTTTATTATTAGAGCAAACCAACAATCACATGTTGCTGCTGTCGTGTCTGTACGTACTCTGGAACATCTTCACTCAGGAATCTACTCAGGAATGTCATATTTTTCGACCCTAGTGCGCCTTTGGTGTGAAAACATTGCATGATTCAGTTATGATTCAGCAAAGAAAAGAAAATGAAAGGAAGCAGAACAGAAGAAGAATAAATTCAGAGAAAACGCTTCTCCCTGTGTGGTTTTGGCGGACTGCCTCTGGTGAGCATATTGCACATTTAACCTCTGACCTGTTCTAGACCTCGTTCATGGTCTAGCAACAAGTGCCAGAGTGAACTGCTTGTATGCATGTCCTCGTACAAGCGAGCAAGATGAGGGAAGCCTTTTATGCTGTTGGGCCACAGGAAGTTAGGCCGTGAATAAATATTTGTGTTTAGAGAACAGATAGAAATGATGTCAGACTATTTTGGACCTATTTTGTATATACTTATAATGATTACATACTTATAATTAATGATAATGATTCAGCAATGGTTAAACCTAAAGGTAATATTTATTGTAATACTATTAGATAAACAAATCTCAGTCTCTTATGGAATGGATCTATCTATCTATCTATCTATCTATCTATCTATCTATCTATCTATCTATCTATCTATCTATCTATCTATCTATCTATCTATCTATCTATCTATAGTTAAGAATAGCAGTACTTTTAATTATTAAAGCTGACTTCTAAAAAACATAATGCCCTTCAGTAAATATGTTATATAGTGATAGAGAGAGAGATTCCAGACCATTCAGATTGCACACAACAACGTGATGTACCCTTCCCCTGGGACATATGACTACGGTAGCTCAGATGAGTATGTTAACCCAGATGCTTAGGGGTGGAGAAACACATGTGCCATACTAAGGCCATGCAGGACTGGCTTTTACCAGCATGTAGCTGCACCGTGAACCCTAATTAGCTGGATTTGTTTAAAAACTGATTTATGGGGAAATGATTACCTCGTGTTATCTTGAGTTGAAGCACTTGGCCAACAGCTACCAAGGTTGACCCTAATAAAAAATTTGCCGTTATCAAAACAAACAAGTGGGTTTATTTTCATCAAACAACTGATTAATATGCTGTTTCATAGTATTTAAATCCATTTTCTGTTCCCAGGAGCACCTAATCAAACTAAATGTACCATTTTAATTGAACTAACTAACATTCTCTATTTAATTTAGGATTAAAGTGGCCAAATTTTCTCAGCACCCCTCCTTTTTTAAATTCATCAGATTTGGGAGCTAATATTTAGATTTAGGAGGTAATATTTTAAGTCCTTTTTAATGATATTTCAGGCTCAAGCAGGGATGATGTAATGATCTCTCTGACACAACAGATTTTTTCCCTATGCCTGTTTACAACCCCAATGTATTTTGCATCTGCCACCACCGATTAACAATGCCAATTACGTGAACCGTCCAAACGAGATACTTCCAAGATTAATGTCCAATGGCTGTGACCCTCATGCATGAACATGTTTGTGTTTCTCATTTTCTCCTACTTTTTTTCTGAGGTGGATGCATCCGAGCGTGACAGTTCGTTTTAAGTCAGTGCTCACAGCATAAGAAAGCCATCTGCGATGTGAACAGGAGAAAGCCTGCCTGTTTGTACAAGAGCACTCGTTGATGAGGACAGTGAATTCATCATGCCCCAAAAGTTATACAGAAAGCAAGGCATCCCACTCATCTGTGTCATTAAGAAAAGCACCATTCAAAAAGAAAAACAACTTGGGGAGTTCAGGGATTGAAGTCCTACATCTAAGATCAGGGAATAAAACTTATTATTTTAACAGCCTTGGCAGTCGAGACCCATTAAAGCTAAGAAATGGGGGAAAAAATTACTTGAGAAATTTAAATAAAAATATAAATTCTCACCAAAGCAAGGCAGGTCATGGAAGAGTCTTTGTTGCATAGTCATGAGAATATGCCTGATAAGTGATGTTTCACTGTCATGCGCTGTAACAAAGGATATTTCTGTGCACAGCGGCTATTGTTACCATTATAAATAGTGACATAAGCGAAATGATGCACTACGTGAAGGCTGATTTGTCACTGTATATAATATCAACAGGCAGTGTGTGCAAGAGCAGCATCATGGCGTACCTCACTTTTTCCGAAGCCACAACAGGTAAGGACCTAGCAACAGAGCAGAGAAAAATGGCTATTGTTGCAATATATTTTTTCATATTATGTCATGTCAAGTTAATTAAAAATATTGCCATGAGACCAGAAGCCTGAACTTGTTATATTACCATTCCAAAAGCAGAATAAGAAAGTCAAATACCACTGTCAAACAAGATAATCTTGACATCACTAAGTTTAAACATTTACATAGTTAAGTTGAAATATTGACATGCATGACTGACAGAGTGTGACAGAGTGCTCAGGATGGTGATGATAGGTTGTATATGACTTGAATAACAAGCAGGGACCACTTGTAAATCTGTGTGTATGCATAATAAAAAGCGCCTTAATGTTCTCTTAAAATCGCTCTTACTGGAAACAGAAGCTGTTCATTTAAGTGTTCCTTGCACAGTGCCCACTGATCCTTAACCTAGACTGGGCTATTATTTGAATATAAAACCGTGACTGAGGCTAGTTAAACAGGACTCATCAATGCATTCAGGGGCTTTTCGTTTATGTCCTTTCAAACATTTATGTATTGATCCTTAACCTAATTATACAAATATATAGAACTTAGTTAAGACTTATCTTGATATCCTTTCAAATGTTTAAGTTTATATTCTCTCGGGATCTATATGAGTACGTGGCTTTTCCCATGTTGTGACAGAAAAGTACAGGATTAATGCAAAAAGTGCAGGAAAAACAAGATTACTGGCAAATTAATAATTGTATAGATCAGGAGCTCTCGCCACTACTGCCTAGATCAATAGGGAAAGCTTGTTAATAGCTGAGTTGCAGCTCCTGTGCATTAACAGGTCATTAACACTCTATAGTCTTCACTGGTAACTCCCTATGTCTGGAGCAGCACTGCCCACTCCCATTGATGGCGTGTGGAGCCTAATCTGGCCGTAATTATGATGGAGTGGCGTGTCGAAGTCCTCCTGGGACAGGCCCCACGTTGTGTTCACCTTCCCTCAGCTTACCTGGAGGCCTTCAAGTGGCCGGCAGCCCCAAGAGGCGTGCACTTTTCAGGTAACGCCATGCGGCTGGGGACATCTGGCTCAGGCAGCCGAGTCAGCCCGGGCCTTGCCCCAGGGGCCGTGAGGCAAATTGTACGTGGCCAGCTTTAAACCCTTTGAGACCTTAAGTGATCGGTCGGGGAAGTAAATAAATGGGAGCGAATGCCTGCTCCTCGGGCCACAAACACCACGGGATGCCGAGCTGAGCACACTGCTCTCACGGATAGTGCGGGCATGCACTGCAGTGCTGCAGACCGGTAAAGCTGAACCGCAGACACGTGTACTGGGCTTTTGCAGGATAAGGATTACTCCTATTAGAAGGGTCAACCTTAACCTTTACTTAACCTTATATCGATTTTTGTGATCGATATAAGAAGGATTTTGAACATACTCTGCTGGTCAGAAGGACACATGGATCATGGTGGAAGCTCTTGACACTGTAGCACAAGGGTTGCACTGTGCGGGACGTGCTACTTGAGTATCACTGTGAAGTGGCAATAAGGTAAGCTGAATGTTTCAGTTGGCATTTCAATAAAACCAAAATTCAAAGAAGTTAAGATCCTGTAGGGGTTCAGTAAGAGCTTGATGACATTGGCTGTCAGGACAGATGTGTATTAAGGTTTTGCCATTTTATTTTCATAGTTTCACCAAGGGTTTCAGCTTCAGTTCTTATTTGCTGGGAGCTGGGATCCTATAAGGTGCATAATTGTATGTGTGTTTGTTGATAATGTTATGTTGGCTTATTTGTTTGAATGCTGATCAGCAGATTTACCCATTTTCACAGACTTTTACTTTAAAAATAAGAAATTCCCTTGAATCCATAAGAGTAAGAGACTGAGGAAGAAGAAATAACAGTCACTTGTTTGCATTACAGCCATGTCTGAAGTTGTTTGTGAGCACTCGAAATCCCCCTACCGATTAAACCTACATATAAGGACATCACCTCGTCAAAAAGTTAAACTGGTATCAGCTTTGGGTCCAGGGCAGATTTGCCTCAGAGGCCCCCACTGTAAACAGCTGCTGCGTGCTGATCTCATTATTGTCTTATGCGTGGCTGTCCGAAAAACAACGCCACATTTGTTGTTATGTTTTCAACTCAGTTTTTGTAATTTTCTTATTGCCTTTTTTCTACATTGTTGTCATATAATAGTTAATTGTAACACAATGAGGCAAAGCTTGGTGTTTTAGTGTGGGGGGTTTTATTTTTTAATTTAGAATTAATTACAATTATAGAAATTTGGTGCTAACTTCAGATACATTAGTGAGCAAGTAAGCAAATGTATTTAGGTTGGAAATATATTTATGGTTTAAGCAGATAATCACTGATGATTACTTACAGTACCACTGTAAATGAAAAGTTATTGCCAAACTCCCAGCTATATACCTTTTTTGCCACTTCACACTTTTTTTTCAGTCATTCCAATTGATATAACCAATAGTTCATCCGTAAATACAGCAATCAATCACTGTTATTCACCCTGCTTACTTTTATAAATGATCTGTTGCTCTTCAGGTACTCCTGCTTTGTCTGAAAACAATATCCGGACAGATGTACAAAACACAAGGCACTTAACATCCAAAAGTTTATTGTTTTTTGCTTTTATTGTTTATTGCTTTTGTAAATATGGAATTGTTTAATAATAAAGCTAATCCTTTCGACCAAATGAAGGTAAATTGTGTGTCGCCGTGAAGCAAAAGGTGGTCTAGTAATTCACAAGTCCACTCAGGACTATTTAACATTATCCATATTGACATCAGTATGGTTTAACGGAGATTAAGATCATGTGAGGTTATGGCCCGCTTCACATTGGAAATCAATACCTGGTAATGATGTGCCTGGTTGCTCTGTCCAGGACATTAGGTTTTGAAGCTCTGGACTGTAATCATAATATCTTGACCAAGGTTTTCCAGCTGCAGATATTAATAGTGATAATTGAGCTGGTCTTCAGTTAGAGCAACTTTTTAGCCTGTTAAACTGTAGCATAGGCCAGCTAGGCTGCGATAAGGTGGCATTATCCATTTTCTCTGGACAGCACAAGGTCCAGGCTGGAGAGGACCATTATGGCTGGCTTTAATCTGAGGGGCCATCACCCCCGTCTGCTACACTTCGAGGATTCATCCAGAGTCAGATTAGAAGAACGCGTAGTCATAAATCTTCCCTCCAATTTGGCAGGGCGACGGACATGTGGCATGGGCGGGCTGGCCGCCTCGTCTTCCTCGATATATAAGGGTCCTCTGGGGACCTTTCACACCATTGGTTTCACTGTTGACAAGTTTACCTAAATTTTGTTGTTGTTTTGTTGTTGGTTTTGACCGAGAGTGAGCACATCCACTCGTTCGTACGAGACGATTGGCTATAGACGTTCCTTCGCTCTGTAGTTGAGGAAGCTTAATGTCATTGTCTTCAGCTGTGCTGTCTAGACGCCTTCCGCCACCGCTGTGCCTCAGAAGGACACGGTAATGAATTACTGTATCCCGGACGTTTATGAGCTGCCTCACACCACGGGCGGAGGCTACACAGTGCCAGGTGAAGGCGAGTACTGCATGTACGGCGGCGGCGGTCCCGCCTTCGGCCACTACGAGCCGCAGCTGTCGCACCACCAGTCTGTGTGCACGGAGCAGCCGTGGCCTCCAGGCCAGCTGTACCTGGGTGCTTACAACCACACGTTCAAGAGCGAGCTCTGCAGTGCCGAGGTGACCCTGAGCCACTACCACCAAGGGGACTGCTTTTCCGAACAAGGCAGGCAAGACCTCTCCCAGACACAGTGGATGCAGACGGCGCACAAGAAAGGTACTGAGGCACACCGCGGGGAAGAGGCAGCACGTAGCAGAGAGGGTGTGCCCACCACCTGGTTGTTAGGGAAAGAGAGGGTAGCGGGCAAGGAATAGTTGTTGGAATAGTTGTTAGAACAAAGAGCACCAAAGGACAGCATGGCTAGCATATGCCTTTGGCCTCTGTTGCATGTTTTTCAAAGTGTTGGGGCTGTACGGTTGACTATTGAAAGTTGGAAATTTGCCTAAACGTGACTAAATTAGTTATTCGGATGGTTGGTTAACTAAAGTTTATTAATTATTCGGATGGGTAACACAGTATGTGAAGGTTTCTACTGTAGATTGTAGGGATTCATGGATATCTTAATGGTCCGTCACTAAGTTGAAGCAATGGAGCTCATCTCATTTTGAGAGCAAATTCATTCATTTCATGGCTGTTAAAAACCTTAAAGAGCTTATGAATTTCACCTTTTACTGAGAGCATATGACACTTAAAGGAAAAAATGGCCTGAGTCACTTAGCTCTGTAGTGTATTGTGTTTTTAGAACATCTGGAAATCTGATGACTGTGATCAAGTTAATTTATATAGAATTAGATTACGGACTCACTGTGCGATATATATATATTTTTTTTGGGGGGGGGGGGAGGAGATTGTCTGTCTTTTTTTTAATTTTTTTATTATTTTATATATATATATATATATATATATATATATATATATATATATATATATATAAAGCCTGAAGATCAGTACAGAGCTTCACCTCATATGTTTGAGGTGACTGGCTACACTGTGCAATGAAACACATTTTTAGTTCAGCATTTCCAATGAATTTCTGAT
The DNA here is from genome assembly GCF_041902795.1 of Electrophorus electricus. NCBI lineage: Eukaryota > Metazoa > Chordata > Actinopteri > Gymnotiformes > Gymnotidae > Electrophorus > Electrophorus electricus. The sequence goes on along the minus strand of NC_137502.1, from coordinate 29,248,716 downwards.
CCTGTTACTACTAGTAGCAATCGATTTGACATAGTTTGATGCAGCGTCATAGGAAAATTCTTGCCCTTTGGTGACGAGGCCTTTGCACTGTTAGATCTGTTGGACCCTTTTGTATAACATGAAGGGTTCCATGTTGCCTACAGCGTGTCTTAATGTTTTGAGGCTTGTCTGGTATTGTACAGTATATTGATCTGCGGGTGTGCCAGTTGGAGCCCGGGCAGAGGCCCAGAAAGCCTTAGCCTGCTGGGTTAATGGCCTGCCTCTTACCTCCTGCTGTCTTATTGATTACGAGCAGTATTGATTATGGTTATCTTGAAGGAACTCATGGACTCATGGACCTTTAGCTTAGTTTGTTATTGTGTTGACACATTGTGTTCTTTAAAACGCATGGAGCAGTTTCCAAGATCTGAGGATCCGCAAGATGCTTGGCCCTCAGGAGTTAAGTGCGTTCCTGGATACTCTTTTCCCAATACCATTTCTTTTTCTTCAGCTTTCCATCTGCTCTTCAGTTCTGGGCTGAACATTATTTTCTGTTTTAATTAAATTAATCTTTGATTCTTTTTTCAAAAAAGTATGCAATTAAAGTAGAAATACTTTAATACATCTATGTAGATGGTTACAATACATAGTAAATGTATACTAAATAGTAAATGTATACTACATAGTAAATAGTAAATGTGTACTACATAGTAAATGTATAATACATAGTAAATAATAAATGTATACTACATAGTAAATAGTAAATGTATACTACATAGTAAATAGTAAATGTGTACTACATAGTAAATAGTAAATGTATACTACATAGTAAATAGTAAATGTGTACTACATAGTAAATAGTAAATGTGTACTACATAGTAAATGTATAATACATAGTAAATAATAAATGTGTACTACATAGTAAATAGTAAATATATACTACATAGTAAATAGTAAATGTGTACTACATAGTAAATGTATAATACATAGTAAATAATAAATGTGTACTACATAGTAAATAGTAAATGTATACTACATAGTAAATAGTAAATGTATACTACATAGTAAATAGTAAATGTGTACTACATAGTAAATGTATAATACATAGTAAATAATAAATGTGTACTACATAGTAAATAGTAAATATATACTACATAGTAAATAGTAAATGTGTACTACATAGTAAATGTATAATACATAGTAAATAATAAATGTATACTACATAGTAAATAGTAAATGTGTACTACATAGTAAATGTATAATACATAGTAAATAATAAATGTGTACTACATAGTAAATAGTAAATGTATACTACATAGTAAATAGTAAATGTATACTACATAGTAAATAGTAAATGTGTACTACATAGTAAATGTATAATACATAGTAAATAATAAATGTGTACTACATAGTAAATAGTAAATATATACTACATAGTAAATAGTAAATGTGTACTACATAGTAAATGTATAATACATAGTAAATAATAAATGTGTACTACATAGTAAATAGTAAATATATACTACATAGTAAATAGTAAATGTGTACTACATAGTAAATGTATAATACATAGTAAATAATAAATGTATACTACATAGTAAATAGTAAATGTATAATGCATAGTAAATAGTAAATGTGTACTACATAGTAAATAGTAAATGTATACTACATAGTAAATAGTAAATGTATAATGCATAGTAAATAGTAAATGTGTACTACATAGTAAATAGTAAATGTATACTACATAGTAAATAGTAAATGTATAATACATAGTAAATAGTAAATGTATACTGCATAGTAAATAGTAAATGTATAATACATAGTAAATGTGTACTACACAGTAAATAGTAAATGTATACTACATAGTAAATAGTAAATGTATAATACATAGTAAATAGTAAATGTATACTGCATACTAAATAGTAAATTTGTACTAAATAGTAAATTTGTACTACATAGTAAATAGTAAATGTATAATACATAGTAAATGTATACTATATAGTAAATAGTAAATGTATACTACATAGTAAATGTATACTACATAGTAAATAGTAAATGTGTACTACATAGTAAATATACTACATAGTAAATAGTAAATGTATACTACATAGTAAATGTATAATACATAGTAAATAGTAAATGTATACTACATAGTAAATAGTAAATGTGTATGTAGTAATGTATAATATAATAGTAAATGTATAATATATTTTTTTCCCATGCTACTTTGTTCTTTTTTTTTTTTTTTTTTAACACCATCACCTATTAAATTTCCTTCTTGCTGCAGGTGATTGTAATGTTTGTGTTTCCTTCTCAGGGTACATCCCAAGCTACCTAGACAAGGACGAGCTCTGTGTAGTGTGTGGGGACAAAGCAACGGGATACCATTACCGCTGCATCACTTGCGAGGGGTGCAAGGTAGGCCTCCGTGCACCAGTCAGCGTGCAGCAGCGGGCCTGAGACCAAGCTATGCAGCGCTCATGGCCTCCTTTCTCCCAAAAGGGCTTCTTCCGTCGCACGATCCAGAAGAACCTGAACCCAACGTATGCATGCAAGTACGAGGGGAAATGCGTCATCGACAAGGTCACCCGGAACCAGTGTCAGGAATGCCGCTTCAAGAAATGCATTGCCGTGGGCATGGCAACCGACTGTGAGTGCTCGGTTCCCTCCTATAATGTAGCACTTTTGGGGGTTTTAGTTTGTTGTTTGCTTCTGTTTTTATTTGGGGTTTTGTTTTTGTTTTTGTTTTGCTGTAGTACAAGCTCATGCAGGTGTTATGCTACCCCTTTCCTGCAGCTGCATATAGCATGCCGTGATATGACGTCGTCAGACTTAGGGAGTGCATGGACCTGGTGCTGTGCAGTGAGGGCGAGGCTGTGGGTGTGGTTTCTTTGAGGTTAACGCTGATTTACAGGAACGCAGAAGATCACTCTGCCACCACTATGCGCGCGTCAGTCAGAGCAGCCGATACCAACTGCAAGGAGTCGCATTGACTTAATTCATCAATAATGCAGATATTTGTATAGATAGTTTCCGGGCATTGTTGTATTGATATTTGACCACATTCCTCTTATTCTTTGTTCTTGAATATGAATGAAGTAGAGGGGGGATTGTGGGAAAACTGTCAAGGTAATTGACTCAGCATCCTAGTTGATTCATTCTGGGATACTCCCTTTTCTGGTCATTTCTTTACGCATGTGTATGTATACCAAATTCTTATTCTGTATTCTAATTGTGCACCTTGTTCTTGCCTCGCGTTCCTTCAACTTGCCTGGCTGTTGTCTTCTGCGGCACTTGGCCTGCTGTTGCTCTCTCCTGCCCCCTAGTGGTGCTGGATGACAGTAAGCGGCTCGCCAAGCGTAAGTTGATTGAGGAGAACCGGGAGCGAAGGCGGCGTGAGGAGCTACAGAAGACAGTGTGGGAGCGGCCCGAGCCCACGCAGGAGGAGTGGGAGCTCATCCGTGTCGTCACTGAGGCCCACATGGCCACCAACGCCCAGGGCAACCACTGGAAACAAAAGCGCAAATTCCTGGTGAGATGCCTCCTCCCCGATGTCAATGCCATGGGTTTTCTTCCTTTTCAATTTTTTTTATTTGTCCGTAGCTGTTTAATTCCCTGCCACACCTTGAACACACCCCTCAGTTCCTACTTTCCCAATTTTCCCTATCCCACTTGCCACTTTCCCATTTTCCACATGATTCTCAATCCCATCTCCACTGTGGTGCCCTGTGTTAATATGTCCATGTTTTTTTTTTGTATCTTGTAGAGAATGGGGGAATGTTAGCTGGACGCTGGAGATTCTGTGTTCCACAAAGGCAGCAGCACTAACTTTATTAGAACATCTTTTACTGTTTTATCTCCCTCTGCTCCTTCTGCAAACTCAGTTTTCCTTAATCTGTTCAAGCAAACCAATCTAATGTTTTCATATTTTTCTGTGCTGTTTTTTTCCCTCCTGGTTTCCTCTAATTTTCTGCTTGTTCTCCTCCTTACCTTTTCGGTCTCTAACCAATTGCTTTTTCTTTGAACTCTTAACGGTGCTGTACAGATTGAGGTCTGTGTCAGGACTCTTCAGCTTTGCTGTGGGTTTCCACACCATGTTTACTAACAAATGCCATGCTTATTAAGATGACATTAAAACAGGCCTTCTCTAAAGTGCCATTGTAGTGACAGTATCATTACAGTGACACTAAGAAACATATGCATATACTGTTTGCGCTAAGACAATATGAAACATCCAATGTCTCTGATAAGCACCCTCGCCTAGTCATTGGGTATATGGTTATGGCAGCTTGTGTTCTAAATTCCATGGAAACGCCACTTGAGCTCATGATCTCACTTTGTTTCTGTCTGCACTGTCTCATCTGTCCTCAGTTTCAACTTGTTTTTTTTTTTTAGTTGGCTTTGACTCGGGTTCTTCATTGAAACTTCACAATCCCTGTTGATTGCCCAACAGGTCGAGGAAGCAATGCTACTTAATGAAATAACTTGTAATTTATTCTATACTTCTGACCAGAGTGCAGTGGGGGTGAAGGAAACCAAGGTAAGAACCAGTAGAACAAATCCATTTGAGCTTTTTAAAAAAAAATTTTATTATTCTTTATTTACCCCAAAAAGAAACCGCTGTTTGAAATTGTCAGCTGCTTCCGTTCTGTCTTTTTAAAAAATTTAATTTAATTTTATTTACATTTTTGGATAGATTGACATTAGAGATGGCACCGATCCGATACCACGTATCGGAATCGGGTCAATATCAGCAAAACATGCTGGATCAGATCTCATTAGAGAAATTTTTAAGGAAACCGATCTGATACGATCACAAATTCAGCCTGAAAATACCACAGCAGTGCTTTGCAGTAGTGCGTGGAATGTGGTGACAGCCAGGTTAGTTTGGACACAGTTCCTACACCACTGTAGATTTAGCATTTTCTTCACAACGATTAAAACTATTATGTTCAAATGCAAATATCCATGCACTCACACACACGTGATTATTTCTAGCATTTTGATAACCTAGTGTGGACTCAGTGTGGAGTACAGATTATCTAACATCTAGTGAGAGCATTTAAACGAGACAAAATAGCGTTTTAGCACTGTCCACTGCCATGGATCCATAACCAACTGATTTGTTTAATAATCCGTTCTTTATAAAAACCAAATGATGATGTTTCCAGTTTGGCCGTGAAGTAAAGAAAGATCAGAGTCAGGGAGAGGAGAAACCTGACAAACTGAGCCAGAGAGGAGAAAGAAACGCAACAAGTAAAACACCCTCCCTCTCTAAATTCACAAAGTTAATTACTCTGTGGCTTCAGTGTACTCAAATCTCATGAAAAACAGAAAAACTGCTGTTTGCCATTAGCCTGCATGTTTATGGTGGATGGAAAATGTAGATTTTTTTTATAATAAGCAACTCTGTCCATAGATTTTTTTGTTGTTATTGTTGCTGTTATTGTGGTTGACTTTGGCCAGAAAGTATATCCATCTTGTAGTCATTATCATATATAATCTCTATTGGTTTTAAGTGCAGAGAGACTCATAGTACAGGTAGCCATGTCTGATCATGTAGTTCCTGGCGTGTATTTGGTGTGTAGCGGGTAGAGCGGCGATTTACCGCTGAAATTGAAAAGAACAACAATTTTAAGGCCAGTATTAAGTTGATGTGGAATTACGTTTGCATGCAGTAATGGGAAAAATTGCATAGTGTAAATTTCATGAGTCAGTAAGTGAGGCAGCCTACTGAGCAAAGATAGACAGACAGACAGAGAGAAAGAGTTTGTGGGTATGTTTGAGTTTGTGTGCTGGGTGTAAGAACCAAGACTCTGAGGACCAGGGCAAAAAATATCACCTCACTAAGAGAGACATTGACTGTATGGCAATGGAAGGGAAAAAATTAATGCTCTAGTCTTTTGTTTTATAATTTAATTTATATTTATCTGCTATAACCATGCATGATGTCAGTAAAAGTAGCATATATAATACATCAACATAAACAATTTCCCCAAAAAACTGAATCACAGCTCCACTGTGTTTTTTAATGAAAATATATTGGATCGGTATCGATATCGGGCGACATTCAAATGCAAGATATCGGTATCGGATCGGTACAGAAAAACTGGTATCGTGCCATCTCTAATTGACATGCTGAATGCTTGCAGTGTCTGTTTGCCGTGTTTGTGTAGCACTCTGCTCGCTGTGTCAGACTGTAGGTGTGCGCAGGCGAGGAAAGCTTAAGGGACAGCTCTGCTGAGCGTGTTAAGACTGAAGGAAAACGCTGCCAAACAAAAATAAGTGAAAAAGAGAAAGTCGTAGTCCATGCTGTATTCAGCACCCTTGTCTGCTCTTTCTCAGTCTGGTCGCTTCCACGCTTCGTCTTTCACATCACTTTATTTCTGGTCAGAAGGGCATTAAGTGCTTTCAAAAATAACAAACAATGTTTTTTTGGTTTTTTTTTTGGTTTTGTTTTTTAAGTTAATGAAACTCACTACTCAGCACATCGGTGAATAACCCTAGTCAATGACATCAAGAGCAGTGAGAGAGGGAGATCTAAACAAAATGCCTTCTCTGCTCCTGCTTCCTCAATGATCCTCCTGTCGTTTAAGTTTCCTTGCTCTCCATCTTTTCTTCTGAATAACTGGGCACCATGGACTCACTCCACTCTCGGTTTGTTTTTTTTTGGGTTTGTTTTTTTTTTTTTTTGGAATGTGGCTCGCTGCAACTCTGTGGCCTTTCTCAAGCTTTTAGAGGGGAATGAGGATTTTGCTGTGTCACATCATCCACTTGGTAAATGTCCGTTAGCTGCCCAGTCGCCCCAGCACTAAAGTGCCCTGCCCCCTTCCTGCTTCCTGTCATTGCAGCCTGAAGACATCGGTCAAGGGCCGATCGTCAGTGCGCCAGAGGGAAGCAAGGTGGACATAGAAGCCTTCAGTCAGTTTACAAAAATTATCACCCCCGCCATCACCCGAGTTGTGGACTTCGCCAAAAAGCTGCCCATGTTCTGTGAGGTAAAACATCTCAACAGACGTTCAAGTTTTCAAAGTGCTCATACCAAAAGTGGTAGGTAAAGAAAAATAACTTTAAGCAAAGTAATCAGTATAAACCCAATTTATTATCCTTCTAAGCATGAGAACATAAATACCCTCAGGTAAGTAACACGTCAATAGGCATTAGGTAGGTAGAAATCTTAAAGAACATTAGATACAAAACATCAACTTGGGTTGATCACATGATGAAAAAAGAACGTGAACGGCTCAGGAAAGTGAATCCCGTGAATCTGTGTGTGGTGGGGACCTGATGCTGTTGTCCTGTTGGAGTGAAACACGGTGCTGCCGTTGTGCTGCAGCTGCCCTGCGAGGATCAGATCATCCTGCTGAAGGGCTGTTGCATGGAGATCATGTCTCTGCGTGCTGCCGTGCGCTACGACCCCGAGAGCGAGACGCTTACGCTCAACGGGGAGATGGCAGTGACACGCGGGCAGCTGAAGAACGGCGGCTTAGGCGTGGTCTCGGATGCCATCTTTGACCTGGGTGTGTCGCTGTCCTCCTTCGACCTGGACGACTCGGAGGTGGCGCTGCTGCAGGCTGTCATTCTGCTCTCCTCAGGTGAGCTCCGGCGTTGTTGCCTTACGCGTGCGCTACGCCCACCCTCGAGATGGGGTCAGTGTTAGGAATCACTGGGACAGAATGCCCCAACACTCCACATATTCAACCCATGCAAAAAATACGGAGCAAGAAATACCAAAATAACTGCCTTTATGTTTAGAAGAAAACAGAATGCTTGTGTTGATATGGGGGGAACTTTTGCTCACGTGATTACACACGATAACAGCCTCTAATAACCGCAGATCATTCAGCTAAAATCAGAATACTTCATCCACCTAGCTAGCCAGTATGATCAGACAAAAATCAAAACTGAGTAGTCCATTGTCAGTTTGCACATTGCGTGAGCTGTCTTTTACTCCTTCAATCTCGATGCACGCATCTATAGATGAATCATCAGCTTACTTACCTTTTACTGAACATCAGCCTGTCTAATGTTGGCTAACTAGGTTGACCAGCAAACCATCAGTCAACTACACAGGGTACTGTTATTTTCCCTTATTTTGCTGTTAATTTGTATGGGCCCCTACATTTCAGTTAGGTAAGGATGGTTTATCCCCAGAGTATCTTGGCTAACGTAGCTAAGCTTAGGTAACATCTGTCAACTGAGTTGTTAGATCCTGTGCTTCATTTTTCTCCCACATATTTAACTTAATCCATTAAGTTAGATAACTAGCTATCTTATCTGCTTCTGACAGTTGACAGCAAGACTCCAGGAGGTTACTGGCCACTAACGAGACCAACTTGTTTCATATATATATGCTTCTTTTATATTACACTAATGACGTTTGGCAGATGCTCTTATCCAGAGCGATGATCTACCTTGCTGTACATATATATTTGTATGGCACTACGTGTGTTCCATGGGAACCCATAAACCTTAATAAGATGACCTTTAATATTATGACCTTTAATAAGATGACCTTAAATAAATGACCGGTTTAGAGAGAAGTAGCAAAATATTGTCAGCTAGTCTAGTCCAAATTTACATAGGGCGTGTACAAGGTATGCACGTTCTATACTGCCAAGTGTCCACCCCATCCTTCTATAGCCCATTTTTGAAAAAACCTAAATAATATTTAAAAGTCTGTGCACATTATTACAAGAATTACAGTCCTTAATAATGTGTGTTTGGTTTCCTGTAATGATGTAAGGTAATGATGTAAGACTTCCCAATCGGGCTGCCAGTATTTTTGAAAGAAGCATCAGGTCTGCATATAAAAGAGAAATAGGCCTATAGAAGGTGCAATCCTCTGATGGCTTTCTCTTCTTCAGATGGGTAGTTGAAGCTTGGCAAAAGAGTTGTCAAACATACTCAGTACTGGGTTGACCGGGATATATAACTATATGACACTGGGCATAGTCAGATATAACTGTATGATGACAGACTGCATGTTCAGATATAACTGTATTATGACAGACTACAGAGTCAGATATAACTGTATTATGACAGACTGTGCATAGTTGGATATAACTATTATGACAGACTATGTGCATAGTCGGATGTAACTGTATTATGACAGACTGTGTGCATAGTCTGATTTAACTGTATTATGACAGACTGTGCATATTCAAATATAAGTGTATTATGACAGACTATGTGCATAGTCGGATGTAACTGTATTATGACAGACTGTGTGCATAGTCAGATATAACTGTATTATGACAGACTATGTGCATAGTCTGATTTAACTGTATTATGACAGACTATGTGCATAGTCGGATGTAACTGTATTATGACAAACTGTGTGCATAGTCAGATTTAACTGTATTATGACAGACTGTGTGCATAGTCCGATTTAACTGTATTATGACAGACTGTGCATATTCAAATATAAGTGTATTATGACAGACTGTGCATAGTCAGATATAACTATTATGACAGACTGTGTATAGTCAGATATTATTGAATTACCGATTGAGCTAACAATTAAGAGTGCAGTAGCCTATTAGGGATAAATAAATGATAAATCGTTGTGTGACATTAAAGCAAGTTTGAGAAACAAAGTAAACTGAATCTGCAGTACGCTGAGCTCACCAAGCATCAATACAATGAAACTCCTCACATATAGTGTTATGAGCCTTAGCCTGAGAGCACAGTAATCCTTTTCCCACAGGAAATGTATCTATCATGGGGTTTAAGTGACAATCAAAATCCCCCAATTATTGAACTGCTAACTTTCAAGTCAGTCAATTTAAAAAAAGGCACAGGTAATAAACTCAAATGGGTAATATACAATCATAATGTTTTACCCAAACAGAATAACTTTCCCAATTAAATAGTGACACACACACACCCCACCCCCAAGAGGACAACAGTTTAAAAAAACATTTTTTCTCAGCAGTTTAGCTTTGCTACCCCCTGCTTCTAATAGTGAATGAGGAAGAGAATACCTGTCTTTATCATCCCAATGAGTCTCTTGTAACACCAGATCTCATTTTGAGAAGTTTATAAATACCATTAACATTTCAAATGCAACACATTACAAAGTTGACAACAATTTGCTTAGGAAAAAAACAAAGGGATACAGTAAAATTCTGAACATAATCCAGTGTGACATATTCGGAAGTAGACATCCTGAGAAATAGCAATGAACACTGTAATACATATAAATCTGCACTCTACCTTGAGAGCTTGCCACATAGGCAAATGTAGGGAGCAAAGTAATATCTTACTACAGAATTCCACAAGGAAGATAACAGAGATGCTCAAGCGAAAACTTCAACAAAAAAGGTAACTGTGCTTTTCTTCAGTACAGGTCCAGAAGGTCATTTGCCACAAATACATTACAAAAACAGCCATACACAATTGTCAGACAGAGGAGAGAGCACATCGACAGTTTTTCTGTCTTAGAAACAGCCCACCCACCTTAGAACCACTGGAGTAACTGGAGTGGCTCCACATCTTCACTGAAGTGGCTATTTGGACTAAAAATATGTACTGGTACTAACTGGGCTGCCCAATGGAGGATGGGTTCCCTCTTGTGTCTTGGTCCTCCTAAGATTTCTTCCTAAATCCCACCCAGAGTGTTTTTCCCTGCCACTGTCGCCCCAGGCTTGTTCGTTAGGGATTTGGACACACACATTTGTAAAGCTGCTTTGTGACATGTACTGTAAAAAGAGCTATATTAATACATTTTACTTAACTATTGTTGAATTGTGACTCAATTGAGATATAGAGAGCTGATTCAAGGAGGTGATAAAGAAAAAATGCATGTAGAGATGCATGTAATTCACGTCCTTAAACGTTTGTTGACCTCATCTAATCACTTGTATTTATGCAAAGTAGCAGCTGAACAATTGTAAAAGAACACGCTGAAGTTTCCATGCATAAGTATGTGTCCACTGCTTCCAATCTTCATTTCTGTGTCTATCACGGGCTGTTTTTCAGTCGTTGTGAGACTTTACGAGGACAGGTCATGGGCACTGAATCGAATCAGGTTTTGGGGGCCAGTGTGCGTGGGCTCTCTCAACTTTTATGTTATAGTTGTCAATGTTTTAATGTTCAAGAGATCAAAAAGCCATGTCTTGAAAAAGGTGATTGGCCTGATTTCTATCCACATTGTCAAGAACTCTGATAATTCCTCTGTTTTGTAAATTGCCTTTGTATTCAGTCATTCCTCACACCTGTTTCTCCAGCTTATTCAGACTGTTCTTTCCACTGGGGTGTCAGCATCTTACTCCATGACTATCTGGTTTGTTTGCTAAGCCACATTTCATGAGCAGTCAGATTTTCTCAATGAGTCTTAAACATTTGTTTTTCATCTATCACCATGGAGACATTGTCTGTGATTTTTAAAAACAATTTTTTTTTTTTTTTTTTATCAGCTGGTGAAGTCCAGAGTCACGCACATTGGTGCATGCTGAAGATGTATCATTAGCATGCACCATTTACTGTGACCAGCTTTTGCATCAGACTTAGTGGCGTATCTTGTGTTCCTTTGGGAATATTGTCAATGACACGTCACACAAAGTAAGCATCAAGGTTCTTATTAACCTACCAGCACTCCATGTAGAGAAACTGGAAAGGTTTTGGTGAAAACTGTTGGAAATATCAATGAAGTGGTGCACTGCCTCTGCGAACAGCTACTTTTTCTTAGGACACCATCTTGAAAAACAAGCTGCTTTGTGTAAAGCTAGGTACCATTAACTAACTAGCTTACTACATTTGTAAAGTAACTTTCTTAACATTGTGTATATTAAGTGCACAAAGGATTCACATTCACATGCAAAGTATTTTTATTTCAGCTGTGGCCTACATAACCTACATAAATGTTAAGCTAGCCTATGTAACCTCCATAACTTGTACTCCTCATGTAATGTTGTCTTTTATCCCCATGAACTTATGTACCTATCTCAGTGACATGCTTGCGTCACATTATCAACAAATTTGAATATGCTCAACAAAAACAGAAGAATTACTTCCCATCTTTTGAAGTCCACAACATATGAACCTGCTTCTAATTGCTACAGGCAGCATTTAGCTAGAAGAGCATCCAAAAGTTCTAATTGAACATTTACATTTTTACATTTCTTTAAACTTTCACTATAATTTAAATAACTGTATTCCTAAATACCAGAAATGCCAGATAATGCTACGGACACGCTACACTTGTCACGTACGGCCACCCTCCTCACACCCCTCATGTCAAGGTTTCCCGGGCTTCCTGCACTCCCTGGTTCCATGCCTTAGTTTCGTTTTGTCTTGCTTATTTAAGCCCTGTGGTCTTCTGGTCGTTGGTTATTATGCTAAGTTATGTCTCTCTGGCAGGTTTGCCTTATGTCGTCGACATTGCTTTTCCGTGTACTCCAGCCGTGTTGGATTACCCTCAGCACCCCTTAGCCTCTCTTTGTTTTACCGTTCGTGTTTCCTCATTTAATAAACCACCTCCTGCATTTTGCATTCTACCTCTTGCCTTGTTCCTGTTGGAAGCATAACAGAATAACCAACCGTTAAAACAAAGGGTGGAGTAGAGAAACAGACGGGGTGGAGGAAACGTAACTAAGGCATGGAACCAGGGAGTGCAGGAAGACCGGGAAACCTTGACATGAGGGGTGTGAGGAGGGTGGCCGTACGTGACAACACTACACTACTTTCAGAGTTGTCAAAGTGCTGTACTGTTCACACTCATAACTTAGCGTCTTGTAATTGTGGATCTTGAAGTCATTGTGGTTGGCACATTACATGACTGATCAGTGACAGGGGTTCACACATTACACAGTCTTTCACCAGGAGAAATTTCCAACACGTTTGTAGGGTGTTTGGCTGTAGCAGTTGCACATCACACATTTCTCACATAGCTCCCTCTTCCCTGAGGTTATGTACTTATCTCTGTGACATGCTTACGTCACATACTCAAAAGAAATATCCACTATAAGGACATAATAACTTTACATTAAATAATTTAGTCAACAGTTTATATTACTTTGGTAACAGCTATACAAAATATAACTTTGCAACTAAAATATTAAGAAAATATTTTACCTAAAATGTTATGCATTTAAAAATGAAGACTGCATGTAGGGCAATTTAGCTAAGGTTATTAGATAGCTAGCTAGCTAGCTAGCTAACTATATATCTTAGTGAAAACTAATGCAGAAGTACTGAAATATTTTTCATCACCTTAGTTTTTCCTTTCAAAAACAGTAGTCACAATTCAGAATGTTATATACAGGAATTGCCTGAGGTTTCTTTTGTGTTCCATATCAATGAACTATTTCTGCTAGATAAATTCTTTCTAAATTATAACATCTTCAGCCTAGCTCCACTTGTACCTCAATTGGATACATTACAAGTGTCATGTAATAATGTCTGACTTGATAAATAAATGGTTAATTATACGTTAGTTAACTGGGTATGCTGGTTCCCACATCTGTCTGAATGGAATTTTATGTAGCCTCTACTGAGATTAATACGCACTCCTTTCCCTGTCTAACATAAATCAGACACCTTTCCCCTGTCGAATCAGGCTAAAAACTCTTTGCAATGGACCATTCAAAATAATCGTGTCAGGACATTGAGTCACTAGTGTTACTTTCTAATGCACTATTTGATATAGCTACCTATTTTTGTTAGGTCAGCCTCCCTCCCCTCGTGGGAATTGGCAACAACTCTAACTGAAGTGAAAACACGACAAAGGTTTCTCAACACATGCTTTTAAAAAAATCTTTGAACCCTTTGAGAGTTTAACAGACATGTTAGAAGCAGTAGCTTCAGCTCTTGTGAACCAAATGTAAATGTTTAAACCAGCTGTTGGCTCGCTGTTTGTGTTCTTTTGACACTGAGACCAGTGCATGGTTTTATTCCCAGAGTAGTGGGTTTTCTTTTTTTGTGTAGATAATCCAACAATTTTTTAATCTTTCACAGTTAAAGATGAAGTTTATCAAATTGTCATTTAGTAATTAATTTAGCATATTTCCTGTTTTTTCTTCAGTTTTCATTCTGATTTATATAAACATGCTACAGAATGTTAATACAAATAATATATCAGACATAATCTGTTTATCCAGGACTAACCTAGCTATAACGCAAACAATATATCAGACCTAATCTGTTTATCCAGGACTGACCTAGCTATAACGCAAACAATATATCAGACCTAATCTGTTCATCCAGGACTGACCTAGCTATAACGCAAACAATATATCAGACCTAATCTGTTTATCCAGGACTGACCTAGCTATAACGCAAACAATATATCAGACCTAATCTGTTCATCCAGGACTGACCTAGCTATAACGCAAACAATATATCAGACCTAATCTGTTCATCCAGGACTGACCTAGTTATAATGCAAACAATATATCAGACCTAATCTGTTCATCCAGGACTGACCTAGCTATGTACAACATCAGTTATTATGAAGTCACAGGGAGAGAAGTCACTCCCATTTCCTAATCTGTCGATCTTTCGTATAGTTCTACTCGCACGAAGAGTCATTAGAAAAAGCACTGGCTCTAGCAAACCTTTCTGGTACCAATTACCCAAGATTACCCAGGATACTCGAGGGAAGCCATGCAGCAACGTATTAGAATGAGATTATATTTTATACCTTTAAAGACTGCGTTGTCCTTCAAGACTCTGTGGACATGTTCAAGCCTCGCTGATTCATGTAGACATACTGTTCCATGTGGCACCAAAACAGTGGTTATGATTATGCATGGTATTAATTAGGTATTACTTGCTAGCCTGTATAGCTGCTCTACTACATTTCAGCTTTTCAGGCACCCTTAGCTAATTACAGATCAGGTTACCTGGTTCTTAAGGCTTATTACTTAACATCACCATCTGTTACATTTTCTGTTTCTATATATGTATTAAAGCCATGTCAGTTCTGTCTGTCTTTTTGTCCACTAATACATCCATGCTTCTGTCCATGGCAGACCGTCCAGGCTTGACAAGCGTGGAGCGCATCGAGCGCTGCCAGGAGGACTTCCTGCTGGCCTTTGAGCATTACATCAACTACCGCAAGCACAAGTTGGCGCACTTCTGGCCCAAGCTGCTGATGAAGGTGACGGACCTACGCATGATCGGCGCATGCCATGCCAGCCGCTTCCTGCACATGAAGGTGGAGTGCCCCACCGAGCTCTTTCCACCTCTCTTCCTGGAGGTGTTTGAGGACTGACGCAGCACCAGGCAGTGGCCGACTGATCAGGCCGAGAACTGCTCGCCACCATGCCCCTGCCAGCCCACCCCCAAGCCCCCAAAACCTCACCCCTAACCCCTGTTCCACACAGATGGCGTGCATAACCACACCCTTCTCCCTCTTTGGACACGTTTTACAAACTCTAATCTCTCACTACTGAGTGTCTTTTCATTCCATAGCTTTAGACGTAGCTCTTGGGCCTAGTCTCTGGATGGACCATTCCATTTACGATGCGGGTACATGTGAACAGTGTGTTTCTTTTTTCCTTTTTCCCCTTTTTGTTCTTTTCTTTTTCTTTTTCTTTGTTTGATTATTTTTTTCCCCCTGTCTTGCTCTCTCTCTCTCTTCCTTTCTCTCTGCTGTCCTGTGTGTTGTAAAAAAAAAAAAAAAAATTCTTGTCCTTTTACTTTAGGTTTACTTTGTTTGTACAGTTATTTTATGAGTGATTTATATCTACTTGTTGTTGCCATTGGCTCGTCACTCACTCAGTTGTATGATCTATGCATTTGTAGCGTGTCATGCAACATTCCACATTAAGCGGACATCCGTTATGCATCCAACTTATGGAAGATACAACAGCACAAGCCTACAGTGGGGGACAAGCCTCTGTTCCTTAACACTATATAAGTCTTCACGCTCTCAGTAACGAATGCTGGTTCATGAATGCAGCAAATGATTCGGAAAACATTTCCTACATTTCACAGAGTTGTTCATTCACAAGTTTACACATACAAAGGTAAAGAGTTCTCAAGCACTGTTCACAAGTGATGTCGGAGCATGCACAGGCTGTAACATTCGAGGACGTGCGTGGTAATGCCGGGTTTTGGAGCAGCCAAACGCTAAGATCAAAGCATGGCGAGTGCTTCTCCAGCCACAGAAATGCCACTATTAAGGTGCCAAATAAAGAAATTTGCTAGAGAATGCTACAACTCGTGTTCCCAAGAACCACCCCACAGGAAGCAGGAAGTCCTGTTTATTCTCCTTCATACCTGTTCAGACCCTCCACACCTGCCGCCGCATCCCCCAACACCCCCAACACCTGCCGGACTGTCTGTGACTGTCTCTCTGATCTCGTATAAATTGTACGTGTCATAACTTTGTGAGATAGACAAAGGCAATGTCTCCGATCGGACTAAATGGTGCTATGAGTTTGCCTATTTATACCTCTGTTAGACCTGTCAGTCAAACCTCGGAATCAGCCGTTTGGATGATCCCTACACACACGCAAACACACACACACATACACACACACACACACACAAAGACAAAGACAAAGAAAAACACATATGTGCACATCCACAAACATGCACGTGCACACATTAAAACACATATAAACATGTTCAGTAGTGAGCAGTGAGGCCCTGGCGAGGCAAGAACTGTCCACTGCTGTCTAACACAACGTGACCTCTGAGACACAGGGGATGTGTCAGGTATTCCATTTTCAATTCTTTCCTTTGGGTTGTTTTGTTGTTGTTGGTGTTGGTGTTGGTGATGGTGGTTTGTTTGTTTGTTTGTTTGATTTTTCTTTTTTTTGTGACATCATCCTCTGACATCTTATTGTACTGCGAAGCATTTTCATTGTCACATACCTCTATTGTTCTTTAGGAAATAATGATAACTGGTCATTTTGTTTGTATACAAACAACAACTGCAACACTTTGCCTCAAGCTTGTGTTTTCTCTGTAAAGTGATGCCTTTTGTAAGCAATAGAGTTGCTTTAGTGGTTTGGCTTATTTAGGACTACAAACACATACACACACAACTCCATGCACACAAAGCACAGGCTCAGACTAAATGCACAGACAATCAGTGTGCGAGGAGAGAGACAGAGAGAGAGAGAAAGAGACTGAGTTGAAAGACAGATGGAACTGCAACTGCTCTCCTGACAGGTATATGCATTAAGATAGTTAATTTACACAGCTAATGTTGCAAACAGTGAATGAGAGTCAGTGACTGCTAGCATTATGCTAATGACGCCATGCTAGCTGCTGGTTGCTCGCTTCCATTGGCTTGTTAGCCACATTGGCAAGTTTGAGCTGTTCCTATATGGTCAGGTAATACAATCCTCAGTCTCTGACAGCAGAGGGTGGCTGCCGTGCATGTACAGGTCGGAGCACGGCCTGTACGAGGATCCGCCTCTCTGAATGTGCAAGTGAATTACCATGCACCAGGAGAGAGATTAACCCCTCTAAGAATTACAGGGGAATTCTGATTGAGACGAGATGCGCACTACAGGCCAAAAAGTTATTTTACAGTATAAAGGTGGAAAAAAGGTTGTATATTTTCAGACTGCAGATATTTTTACAGATGTTTGCATATAATGAACATTTTAACATTTTACAAACATAACACTGAAATAAAGCTCTTTTCAAAAATTTCTAACAAAACCACATTCTATCGAGACTTAATTCATGTTGAAGTGAATGAATATCTCAAACAGGGTCATTCATGAATTCTTTCTATTGTTATTTCCCACCAATCCACAATGGTTGTTTGACAGGCAGGATTGTGATTGCAATCATTTAAACAGTAGGGGGAAAAAATTATACTGGATAAATGCCCCAAGCCAAGTCCTCTTTGAAGTAATCCGTCTCTTGCCTCTCTGTTTTAAAGTAAATTCAAGAGCTTCACCCTTAAAGCTGTCTTTTATTCATCCGTGTGTCTTGTTGTTTAGCCAACCAATTTGATTTGATATGACATGGGTCTAGGGGTTGGAAAGTGAGGATTAGTGGATGATTGAGCACACTTTGCGTTCAGCGTGAGATAGTGTGGTCTGTGAAATGGTTCGTGAAGGGGCTGAGATTTTTGTTTTCTTTATTTTTAACCAAATTTTTACATGTTGCACAAGGCTGCTGTGAGACAGTGAGGCCGAGGATTAAGTCAAATTTCAGCGGTTTGGACCGCTCTGCAATTTTGGGTAGCCTGGAAGAAAACAGAAGTTGCACTAAATGAACATAATCTTGGATCTGAAGACTGTGATGATTGTAAAAACAGCAAAAGAGTTGATTAGAATGAGGGAATGAGAATGGAAAAGGTGATGATCACAATGGTGTATTTAATATGAACTGGCTCTGAGAATAAAGATGGTTTCAAGAAATTACCAGAGGGTCTTGTTTTTCCTTTTTCTAAAAGGCCATTTATTATATCAGAGTTTTATATATATATATATATATATATATATATATATATATATATATATATATATATATATATATATATATATATGTGTGTGTGTGTATGTGTGTGTGTGTGTGTAAAATCTAAGTTTAACTAAGTTTAATTAACTTTTTACTTTTTCTTTTCCTTTCACTCCTCATTCTTCAAATTATTCCACGTTCTTTGGAATATTGACAGATTTAAAGGTACCAATTTGCATTTATAAGGGTAACATGTGCCTTATTGAAAAAAAGAAGGTAACGATCATATCTTAAGACCTATTCGGACGGGATTTAATTTACATGGGGTCTTGGGTTAATTTCTTTATTTACAGACGATCCTCTGTAACTTTATTACACCTCTGACTCGGTATTTTATTTATATATGGTCGGTGTATTACTTCCTCCTCCCCTGAGAAAATTACAGGACGAATTACCTACTGTTTTTCACATAACTCGGCACTCTTCTGACCATTTTAGTCCCGTCCGGAGACAAATATTGATTTTACAAGCAGATGTCGCCTCACGTTTGGGGGAAAATTTGATCGCTGCTACTAGCCGTATGTAGTCTCCTAGTGCGCGGAACCACGAGAAACTCTCACGAACAGCCAAACGAAAGAAATATGCTTTTGAAGACTCACCGACCCATTTACTTAGTCTGGACGGTAAATCTTCCACTCCATTCGGTACCTGAGAGAACATTATCCGGAGGGAAAAAAAACCTAAAATCAATGAGCGAGGTCCCGCATCCTTCTCAAAGAGGCGATTATTAATATAATCTCTGCTGCGAGTGTTATCGCTGAATTCCTTAGGGAGTCATGTTAAATACATCACAACACTATCTATGTTTGAAATAGCCTGCTACATACTGCTTACTGATATGGGGCCAGTCAGTATGCGAGTAATGTGTAGTAGGCCATTTGGAGCAGAAACCTCGCTCCTCCTGTAGTAGAGACCCCAGAGACCCTCCCGAAAGGAAAACGAAAAATTGATGTTTTTGAAGACAACCATTTACTCGGTCTGGATGGTCAATTTTCGACCCCATGCACCGCCCGTGAGAGCTTTATCTAAATAAAGAAGCTAAAATCAATGAGAAAAGCGCGATCCCGGAAGGGGAAATTACATCGCAGCTACAGGTATTACTGTCATTACTATAGGTATTCCTTACAGATCTAATGTTAAATAGCCTACTGTTAAACTAATAACGTTAAATGATCGTTTATATTCGAACACTCAGGTTTGTGAAAATACAACACACTAGAAACTCGCTTGTCCTGTATGTAAATTTAATGCCGTCCGGATGCATGAGTTCCATGTGATTTCATGTGATCCGCCTGATAAATGAATACAGTCCGAATAGGGAGTATACCTCTTACATGCTGAACAAGTTATATGGAAATATACATTAAACATTTCAATAGAACTGAGATACACGGCCTTTAAAGGTCATAAAGGCTAGCAGGTTAATATAACTCAGATAAGGCGCCTCCGACAAACCATGGCGACTTATGGAGCCCTGGCCACAGCTACAGTTTTTAGTTTTCTTTCTGTATCTATGGCAAAACCTACAGTGTAGACTAACGTCCTTGGATTGTTTCCTTGATATAAGAAATGAAAGTGAGTTAAAATTTAAAAACACTTCCGTTTCCTCCGCTTTGTACTGTTTGGCTTGTAAAGTCATGCTGTCTAGTGTTTAACTAGAACTGATCTGTGGATATCCTCGGATGGATTCCTAAATGTATTCAGTATCTAAAGTCGTGGTTGTTCTTTTTTTTTTTACTGTTTACTGCTGCCATCTTCTGGAGAAATAATGAATTTGCAGTACATTTATGTAACGCACAAGTTGACCTTCAAAGCAAATAAAGCAGATATGGTAAACAATTTCCAGTTGTCCTCCAACTGATTTGATACATTTCTTCAAATGAAGATCATGCTCTCCAAACAGTTAACACAGCAGGCAAATATACAATCTTCACTTTCCACTATCGTTTCTGTGGTTATAATTCTCAGTATCAGAGGCAGACAGCACAAGTATGAACGAGATACGTTTCACTTGCAATTTCACTTCTTGTTTGAGTCACATGTAGACAGTAAATGTCATTGTTATAGGATGGTAATCCTGCTATAAAGTTATATTAAACCAAGAAACAGGCTTATGGTTTCCATGGCTGCAGGATCGGTTACTTCTGAAGGGGATTTGCCCAAGAAAGTATTGAACGTTGGAGTACTGGTAATGACAATACGAAAGATATGGAAGATAAAAGATAAGGAAGATATTGTACTGATTCATTTCATACATATTTTTACACATTTTTTGCAATACAAATACAGTACTTTCATCGTAATGCTCAGTTTTATACCAGCTAAGCACCGATAATCCCTCTGCAACAATCATTTTGATCAGCGTGCTCTGACCAGACACTGTCTTACCAAATAAGGCAAGAGTGCTTGAATACCATCAACACCTTGTGGATTTATCTGAATAAAACCCTGCACCTTGATTCTAACAGCAATAGAAAAAAATCAAAAACAAATAGGATACAAAAGCAAAAAAAAAAAAAAGCCCTCAAGATGCCCAGAGCTGAGAAAGGAACCGTAGCAAAGGCCACAATACAGCAGCGTTCCAAATCTGCCCGTCGCACCTTAATGGGTAGCACCTAGGGGGCAGTGGAAATGGGACAGTTCGCAGCAGTTCTACTGTCCCGAGAAGAGGCTCTGTACACCGGCCCTGGGGCTGCCATCTGCCACCAAGCTGCGTGAGGGCCAAGCAGGGGCGGAGCTCCAGGCTGACATCCTCAACTCGTCTTCCCAGAGTCCTCTGGGGTTTTTTTTCCTCCCTCCCACTTCTAAAACTCAGCGGCACGGAGAGTCAGAGGGCTGCCTGCCTCAGCGCGAGCGGCCTCGAGAAACCGAAGCAATGTCACGTGAATGAAACGGCTCGCTGGCGTAGGCTGGGGCAGGGTTTATTTTTACATGCTCCATCTCAGCTGGAACCTCGTGGGTTTGTATTTGTGGATAAAGCTCAGTCAAATGTGAGTGCCAGTTTATGTGTTGATGAATGGAGTGAACACCTCAGAAGGAAGAGTTCTTTGTTTATGTGTTTTATTTTATATGTAAGATATGTATATTTACATATAATAATATATATATGAATATTATTTGTAATCTAGGTATTCCGTTATGCTTTCACAAAGGAAATCCAGTACAGACCAGAGTTTGGCAATACAGTGATCACGTTGACAGAAGCTCAGGGTAGGTTCTGAGGATGAGAGGGAGCTGAGAAGCTGTCAGTACCTTAGGAATCAAACCCTAAACAATTCTGGGCTAGCTCCAGCCCCCAGCAGTATCACAAAATCCTTAACATCACCCCCCCCCCCCCCCCCCAAATCCACTCTCCAGTCATGCTGCAATTACAATAAATCATGTGTTAATACTACAATCATGAGGTATTTGATATTTCAGTCAAAACAACTACCACATTAGTCTTTTTAACACAGACTTCTCCTTGTTGGAGATGCTCTGGTAGAAGGAAAGGACAGAATTTAGGAAAGGTTCTTGTATTACATGCATACTCCAGTGACTGCTCCAAGCTCTCTCTCTCTCTCTCTCACGCTTCTGTCTGAAATATGTTTATGTATAAGAATACACATTTTACTGATTGCACAGCTTTTAAAAATGAAATAACTACTGTCATTGAACAAACTTGACCAGAAAAAATAAAAACTTTTTAAATGACCTTAACAATAAAACTGAGATCCAGACTTGCAGTGAGCATGACATTAGTCTGAAAACCTCCTTTTTCTGTTCAGTAATAACTCCTCACCAAAAGAGACAAGAATCTTCTAAAAGTACTGACAAGCAACGAGGGAGTGTTTGTTTTTTTTCTTATAACAAATTTTCAGAATGTTTCGATTAGGTCCCATCAGAAGCCAGTGGACAGTGCATGCAAGCTTCCTACTTGTCAAGTTTGTTCCTAAATTCCCCTAAAGTAAAAACACTGCCAGAGCATTTTTAATCGATACTACCAACTATATCCCTACTACTCACAAAACATATATACAGCCACACCCTTATGCTAGACTAAAATTCAGTGTTCTGCTTTTACTCAGCTAGAACTTTCAAGCATGAAAATATATTATATCGTTCTCTCTCTCCCACTCAACCATTTTTTATATATCTCCATATATATATATCCCTTTAACATTCTGGTCTCTCTGCAATTAAAGAGAAGGGCACAGTGCCATGTGCCACCTGTCACACTGGAAAGCTTTAATTAGCAGCTCCTTCCACATTCCTCTGGTCCTCAGTTGTATTTTTTTTTAGAGAGGAGTTAGAACCGCACTCCTCGTGCTAGCTTTCCTTTACTTATATTTAGCTTAAACGGGGAGGTATGTAAACATCCTGCCAACGCTCTCCTCCACATACATCTCTGGTAGACACCAGCTGCTTAAGTTAACAGCGCAGGCCCTCTTGGTGCCCTCCAAACATCACCCAACACAAAGTCATACACAGCTCTGCAACCAAAAATAAGACAAGAAACAAAACAACAAGAGCAACAACAACAAAACAAAAATAGTCAACATGGTTCACATATTGCACAGACAGTATAGTTAAACATTACAAATCTAGGAAAAAATTTAAATTCAAGAGGTTTGCTTCCCACGAATGTTTAAGGACGGCTGCGTCCAAATCTCCATCGCAGTGCGTGCATGCCCCACCGCAGAGTCCATACAGTACGATCCCCAGACCCCCGATCACCCCGGTCAATCGCCTGTGAAGGGTGAAAAGTGGACCAGCAGCCGAGCAGAACAAGCAGATAACAGATAAAATGGTTGAAGCCCTGGTGGTTCTGGAGGCGGGGCCTAGAAGTGGTGGGTGGTCCACGGCTCCAGGGGGAGGGGCCTCACGCTCAGGGCTGGACCTTGAAGGCAAGGAGCTGCTCGGAGTGCATGTTGTTAAGGGAGCGCAGGTCGGGCAGCTTGAGCAGTAGCTTGGTGAAGATGGCGATCTCATTCGGGTGGTTCTTGGTGATGAGGCTGCGCAGGGCGCGGATTAGTGTGTCCTGGAGAGCCTCCACGGAGTTCACGTTCTCCAGGCCCGAGCGGTCTGAAGATGAGACAATAGGCTTTGGCTTTCGTTTTCACAGCCATGCATGGTATCTGACATATAAACAGCTGTTTAAGAATAAGACAACAACAACAATAAATGAGGGGAAATGGGATGCTTCTCATCAAACATACAATGTAGGTATTTAATCAATAAGTTTCTAGATTAAAATGCATCCAAACATGGCGTGCGGGGCAGCGAGGGCCGTACCGGCAGACACCAGCACCACAGCGGTGAAGAGGCTCAGCTCCTCGTCACTCAGGCCGAGCGCTCTCAACTTCTCGCTGAAGTCGAACATGGAGGCGAGCAGGTCTCCGGCCCCCATGGAACGCAGCGCCTCCGCACCGTACCTCCGCCCACTTAGGAAGGTGACGGCACGCTCCGTCGCGTCAAACAGCGAGGCAAAACGCACCACCAGCACCTGCACCAGCCAGGGGACACGGGTCAGACAAAATGGGTCAGACACTCACTAAAAAAAACCAAACAAACAAACAAAAAAAAACCATGCATGACGTCACATCCTGATTGGACAAAAGCATGAGACCGCAGACTAGGAGGGACATCATAGTTTAGCCTTTCCAAAGTTAACACGACTGGCCAACCTGACCAGCTAATTACCAAGCTGTTTGTGTGTTGACATGGCTGCCATCAAGAGGAAGTCATTGGGTCTGGGAGTGACAGGACAACGTAAACACTGAAATCTGCAGTGCAAAGGGGGTTGATACACGCCTCTACCAGTAACAAAAACTGAATAAGAATGTACTTAATTTCACACAGTGACAGATACCAACTCATGTTCCATGTGTTGGAACTGTCAGTGGAAGGGAGATTGCATTTTGGTGAGTACATACCTCGAAAGTGCCCGCCTTCAGCAGGCTGACCTGGTCGTGCGGAGAGAGCTCCGTGAATCCGGGAATCCGCTTGGCGAACTCCACCACCTCCCTGACAGCAGGGGTGAAGCTCATGGAGAACTCCTCCCAGATCGCGTGGCCCGACTTTTGCGGGTCCACATAGGGCGAAGTGTTCATGGGACACACCTGGTGGAAGGAGCACAGTCAGGACTCAGGAATCACTCCACCAATCCAAAAGGCTGAATCAGTTTTCCGTGAATGTGTTTGTTAGTCAATAGTGGAAGAATGCTGTGTTGTACGTGAATGTAGGAGTTAATGTGAAGATAAGAGGTTTTTTTTCCAGGCTGTTTTATTAAGCAGTTCACAGATTAGATTCACTCACCAGATGCATCCTGTTGCCGCCGCTCCATGCTTTACTGCTGTTAGCTAGCATATCATTGGCATTGGGTGCTCGCAGCGAACGGCCAATCACAGAGGTGGAGCACTGGGTGCCGCTGGGCGGTCTGACAGGACAGTGGCCATTGGGGGTTCTGTTGGCCACCCTGACAGGGCAGTGGCTGAGATGGCTATCCTCGGGTGGAAGTTCACTCGTTACCGTGGTAACGTCATTGCGGCGGTTCCACACATCACGCGCCTCCTCCGTGTGCCGGCCGGTGGAGGAGTACAGGGCCCCGGCTGACTCCTGACCATACACGAGGACGTCCTGGCGCATTCCAGTTGCCGGGCAGATGAGCTCCTCCTCGCTGCTGTCTGTGGTGCTGCATGAATCTGAGCTTGGGCTCGTGTCCATGGCAGCCAGGGACTCAGGATCAGCTCTGGACTCTGATTGGCTGCTCTGGGGGGAAGAGGTGGGGGAAAGGGAGGAGCTTGCAGAAGGCAGCTGCCCAGAGGTGGCCGCCATGGCTGGGAAGGGTGGGGCCTGGCTGCTGAGCTGCTTGGTGTTCATCATGTTGTTCATGGCGCTCTGCATCTCCAAGAGCATGCGCTGCTTCTCCCTTTTGGGGATGCGGCCGAAACGCACAGCTGGGGAGCACAAGCAGCGAATGACCAATCACAGAGGCGGAACAGTGGTTGCCGGGGGCATCGCTGGGCAGTCTGACTGGGCAATGGCCTCCATCAGACTGCCCACCTCACTACCTCTATGGACTTCTCCATAACGATCAACAGAAGACAGACGACCCTCAACACACATTACAGCTGTTTAAAGAAAGCTGGGCTGACTGATTACAATCTTCAAGAACACTAATAAACAAATATCTCCCAAAGTGTTCTTGAAGATTGTAATCAGTCAGCAAACCAAACCAAACCAAAGTGGTTTTATATATTATATATAAATAAAACAAACATAAATATGTGGTCCTTACCATCTCTGGACATGCCGACAAGTAGACACTTCTTGAAGCGGCACTGCTGGCAGCGATTCCTGTTGATACGCATGATGGGACAGTTCTCATTCTTAAGGCACTTCTTGTACTGGATGTTTTGCTGAATGCTCCTCCGGAAGAAGCCCTGGAACGAGACACAACGCAACAGAGAGGGGGGGTCAGATCAGAGCGGTGGCAGAGCAGAGGGAGCGGCCATGGGCAGAGATGGGCACTGCGCTCCACTAGAGGAGTAGGTCTTGGGGATAAAAACAAAAGGCAAACCACTCTGGTGAGCAGTTTTGCACAAGGAAGCGCCGAAGAGAGCATGCAGACTGGATCTACGGGGGATAAGAACACCTGACCAGGTCTCAAGTCCCATGAGGACGGCTGAGCTAAGAGGTTAACGGAAGATTTGCCACATGTTCTAGTGGTACAGTGTCCTTGCTTTGAGCTTCTCTTACAGGGGGAAAAAGTAGTTTCAAAGCTTTGCACCACTGCACTTAAGAAAAGAAGGGGAAAAGACAGCTTGGCTGTGACATGTTATTCAGAGAAGTCAAGCTAAGAACATGTGGTTGGAGGGGTCACTCACGTCATGTGGTCAACGTGGCTCTGCTGTGTGCGATTTCTCACCTTGCAGCCCTCGCAGGCATGTACGCCATAGTGGAAGCCAGAAGCCACGTCCCCACACACTTTACATAGCAGCACCAGACCGCTGATCTCTGTCAGGACACAAACAAAGCAGAGTCATGCCCCACCGACCCTGCCCAGGACTGGGCTGTGCTGTACACGTGACATGATTTACGTAAACACAGTATAGTACATTATGTACTTTATGGGTTGGAAAGTGATACAATGTCTCTGCATTTTATTACCCAGATTTACATGAATCACTGAGGTCAGGACAAAGGTGATGTTTAAACAAAGCTTCTGGCAACTTCTGCGAAGCCAAGATATAGGTCACTGGGAAACTATCGCATTGTATTTATTCTTTTACTACCCTACCTACATTTACATTCTTACACAAGCAAACCACATATGACTTCAGAATTAAGAATTAATGAGAATGTCTTTTGTCTCATACTTCTGTTCACAGTATACCTTTCCTAACGTACATTTGCTCTAGGTAACTAACGGCCACTGATTCAGGCTGGACTAAGTATCATCGCGTGTCACTGTGGCGAGTAGATGCAGACCAAACCATGCTGAAGCCGGTCAGAACACTCACTCGTGACGGCACATTTGGAGGAGGAGGGTGAGCGTGCTTTGCCCCCCACATGGCTCTGGGGCCGAACGAGCGGCTGTCCCCGTGTCAGCACCTCCCTGCGGCCCGGGGAGGGTGCGCACGGCGGGGACGCCGACCGGTAGCTGCTGTTGGAGCAATCGCTGAGGCACGACTCCGGACTTGAGGCAGAGCTGGAAGAGCTGATGTAGGCTATCACTCCCCCTGGTGGAACACAGTGGCAACAACAATCAGCGGCAGAAAAGGCTCGACACCACACTGGTGGCGTTTCTGCACATGATGTGAACTATAAGACTAAAATGTGTGTGCAACATGTTTAATGATAATAGAAATTAAATTCAGAATTAAAAATAAAAAACAAATCACGGAAAAATGCAGTTAAGAACAGGCAGCTCTATTCTGTCCATCAAATATACAACTCAAGCTAAATCACACTCGTCAAAACAGGTTTGTCCTTTTATGCTGTGGTTGACTACCCTGCTAACCAGTCTAACAGCCATCTTCCCAGAAAGTGGACCAGTCAGACTACGGGGTTGTTATTTTTCCCCTCGACCTGAGGTCTTCCTCCACTCTCAGTGGTTAGGTAACTGCATTACATAAGGCCCACGCAGAAAGGTGGAGGCTGCCCCAACTACCAGGAACTTAGCAAAAACTTAACTCAGACAAAGCATATGAATTTTTTTTTTAGTTGGATGAATGTCAGAATAAGGAAATCTAGTTTATGTTTCAATGGAGAAGTGCATCTTAATTTATGTAATTTATTTATGTAATTCAGACATTTGGTACAAAAACAAAAAAACAAAAAAAACCATAGGTTTTCATGAAGAAACACATTCTACAAATCCTTAAAAGTCAATGCCATAACGTGAAGAAATAATTAGTAATAAATTAGCCCAAAATATAACCTGAACATGGTTTAACATTTATATAAAACAGACATGTAATAATAAACTTAAAAACAATGTATTTCTACATGATTATTTTTAAATTAACCAAGCCTAAAGGAAATAAGATGATTCAGAAGTACAGCGTGATGGAATAACGAAAGACGCATACAGCTAAATTTTATTTGGCTACAGTATAATTTACCTGTCCACAGAACATCACAATTCACACACACACACCCTGTAATCATCTTCAGATTTTTTTTTTTGCACAGTTTTAAAATAATAATAATAATAATAATAATAATAATAATAATTGTCAATCTATAATTGCCGTATCCTCATATTATCCCAATAATACACAAAAATGAAATACACAAACTACTGGTTTATTTTAATAACGATTTGTGAGATTAGGCAAGTTCGCAGATGCAGTTGCTCAGACACACAAGCGAGTTTGTATTGATTGAACATTCCTCTTCTGTGAGCACGCCTCCTCTGGACCTGCGTGTTTCACTAACGCAAAAGTAGGTCACCGCGCAAACAGAGCGGCTTCGCCTCACGTGTATCCTCGGCGAGTCCACGCACCACCCCGACGTGCAAAATTATGCAACAGTAACGTCACTACGTTTTTGACCAATCAGTGTAGACGCACGGGTAGCGTAAACACACCTGCACATGGCTAGGGTGATACGTCCATGTGAATTGGGGAACTGCAATGCCGTCCGAGGCAAATGTCTGTTATAACAGCAGCACTCCTGACAGTCTTAACCCAGTTACAGTTTTAGGGGCAATAATGAGCGTGTAAAAATATAAACCCATCATCAATCAATAATTCACATCCTTAGAAACAACTCCATCTATGGTTCATTTTCCAAATACTAAAAAAAATAAAGAATATTGAATTTCGAACGAGCCTGTAGCCTAATTAAAAACTGACTTCTTAGAAAGTCGGCTAATTCAGTAACAATTTATAGGCTACTTTATGATCAAATCTGAACAAATGCATAGCCTTAGCGAAGAAAAATAATCTTACCAGCCTTTGTTGATTCCATGTCCTCCGACAGCAAAGAGCTCTTGGTCACCTGTATTCTGATGCCGTGTTTCTTGTGTTTCCAGCAACTTTCTAGTCGCTGATTATATGCAGTGAATTTCACTAGGCGAGGCGCTGAATGGTTTAAAGACCGAACATAGCCTGTGCTGAAACAGTCGGGTAACCTAGTATCAGAGTAGGCGTCTGCTTACAGAAGCTCCAGTAGCTGTAATATTTTTGATCAAGCTTTTCAGCTGTTGAAGTTTCAGATCAGCTACCGAGTTAGAATCAGTTTCTTTTTTTTTGCTCCAAATCCTTAGCCCTCTCCGGTCGTAAAAAACATTCAGATCTCGAAAACCTTCCCTGAGAACGCAACAGATAACTCTTAGACCCAAATTCCAAAAGAAAAAAACAGGCAAATGATAACATGTATCGGTTTCTTCCTTTAAATATCCCAAGCTGGGTCACAAGCTAGCGACTCTATCAGAATGACTCGGTAGACCCGTGCTTCGCCTGTGCTGCCTGTTTCGACTGGAGTGTATGGCTGGCCATGTGACCTACTTCCCGCGGCTCCGCCTCCCTGAAGCTTGCATTGGTGTCAATGTGACACACTGACACACTTTCATAGTTCCAAGTAACGCAGGCTCTTATAAGGGCCTACTGCACGGCGGTTTCCTCTACACATGGTTTCAGATGTCTGTGCCCAGAGCAGGGCGCGCCAGCGTAAGGCGAGGAATGCAAAACCGGCTTCACTAGATTTTTGGTCGTAAATGGCCGATGTCCTACAAAAGCCAATTAGACAGCTAATTCAAACTAATAGAGCGTAATCGATGAATTCAATAGTTTGTGACTTCTCCTACAGAAAGTTCTTCTGCTACACAACGACTGCTGCAGAGAATTCCTAATGAAAAAATAGTCATGTGCACCTGTAGGATTAGCTGTCTAAAAATGTTAGTTGCATGCAACCTATCACACTCATAATAAACATACAGTTGTGTTAGAAATATTTTCGCTATCACACTGTAATTGTTCTATTCTGTAAATTTAAATCAAAACTTTTCTTCTAAATATAAGATATCAAACTATCTACTTCATGTTGGCCAGCTATACTAAATCTGTGAAAGTATGTTAATATTAAATTTCTTACCTGCGTTTATATAAGGCTCAAAATAATTAAAGCAAAACTGCTGTACTTTAATTACTACTGTAATTAAACAGACTGAATCCTGAGCTGTGGCAGCAGCTTAGCGTTTTCAACCAAATGCCCATTTCCATGACACAACATTCATTTATGTCACTCAGACTGACGTGTTTTTTCCCTGTTATTATTTCATACATTTGCTAGGGAGCAATCAAATAGGTGCAATAAATAAATAGGCTACATTAAAAAAAATCTATTTTAAATTGTTTTTGCTGAGATTGTAATTACATTGCTTCAAACAAAGCATCCTGCATTGTTTTACCATATCATACAAAAGCATATAGTCCATGCTTTCAAGCCATAAATAAATTTATTAAAATACCACAATAAATCCATATTCATGAATACAGCATAAAAACATTATATAACAGGCAACACTTATATTTCACAAGCTTCTCCAGCCTACATGGTACATTAATTTCTCAGTCCAATCCTGACAATGACAACACAATGGATTATTGCTAGAACTCCCCACATGTCTCAGTTCCATTTTAGACCGTACTGACAAGTGTCAGCAGTTCTGGTCTCTGCTAAAATATGCATAAAACATGCAGGCAAATAAGTCAGGACAGGAGATATAGTCTCCATTCCCAGCAATATCAGCTACTGTTTGATGACATTAAGACAGACACTTCAGACCAGTGGGAACCATGAACTACAGTGTAGGTATCTTGGGATCACAGCACAGATGTCCTCTGTGGTGAACTCAATAATTTTATAAAGCAGAAAACATTTGAAATACAGACAGACAGACAGACAGACAGACAGACAGACAGACAGATAAACAGACAGATAGATAGATCTTTAAAGCAGTAATAAGTGCAGGTTATAAAAAATAAAAATAAAAATCTAATGGACACTTGTAAAAGTTTTTATCATTAAGGTTCACAGTCTATTTCAAACTGTAATCAGAGTTATAAAGCAGAATCTAAGCTGCACTGTATGATTATGACAGTCATTAAAACTGGCCTTCGATATATTGTGCAGTTTATGGATTCTGTCCTCTGCTGCTTCTGCATTTGTTATATAAGCCAGTCCTGAGCAGGTCTTCCTTCCCTTAGATGAGGTTTTCTGTGTTGATTGTGAGTAATTGTGATTGTGAGTAAGAAACATGATGAGGGAATGAAATTATTGAAACTATTTAAATTATCAAATAGGTCTGTTTTAGAAAGCAACCCAGTTGCCTTAAAATTGGATGCCATTAAAACCCATACAGAATGTTTAAAAATGCTTTAAAATTCTTTTTGCATTAAATGATTATTATGTAACAAAGACTTTTGAATATAAGTTGATAAATTGACATGACAAAATAGGAAAGATTATTATAACTTTATTTCATTTCATTTTATTTTACAGTAAAAGCACCTAAAATAAAATGCAACACACCATAAAGCCTTAAAACATTTAAAAATATTCTCAATAATATCCACAGAAAGTAATTACAACAAACGTTTGTTTGCTCAGGCATGAAAGGAACAATTTAATATGCAGGGTATGCGTTTATGTCAATCCATGAAAGCATTCTAAACTGTTTTTCTTAAAGATCTTAAAATTGCAGCAAATCAGAATTATAGACGGTTTGGTCTTACATATACGACTTGGCCATCCTTAAGTCAACTTTTTATCAACCTAATTTACAAACATTTTGACATTAATGTACACAATTTCCATGGTGTATATCTATTTAAAAATTTACATAAAGTGTCAATGCAATTTCGATAAAAAGGCAATTCACTGTTAATAAATCTCATTTTATGGACGTAAAAGTATAGTCAAAAGTAAAGTACAAACTGTCAAACCGAGCCTACGTCCTGAGATGATTCGTTATTGCTCTCAGTGCAGTCAGCAGCTTTGCATATTACGCATCAGACGCAAGAAAGGAACGCGTGGTGTACCGTGTTATGCGTCACACAAACCACAATCATAAACCGAAGCGAAGAAAAGTAAAACGTTAGCGCGTTGGTGGGGACTGTGTGTGGGGTGTGTGTTGGGGGGATGTTGTAAATTATCAATGGCGTACTGCTTCAATGAAAACAAAGTAATGTCATTTAAATATATATAGCGAAATATAAGTAGCGAAAAGTTAAATAAACGTGATGACAAAGTAATGTACTTAAATGTACTTCAAGTACAAACTAATGTACTTAAAATATTTTCAAATCACTTAATGTAGAGATTTAAAACTATTTCCATGACAAACTTAACTGTATGTGGGTAGAGATCCTCTTGAATAGGGTTTTGCATTTTTAAAATACCCGTTTTAAAAACATGTTCTGTGGCCTATTCTCTTTGTGGGTGTGTACAATATGGGTTACCGAGCAAAATATGCTGTTACTAAATAGACATTTACTGGTAAACAATCCTACTTGTCACGTACTAAAATTTCCGAGGGCAATAATAATTTAAAAACACAAATTAAACTGAAAGACAGACCACTGCACTGAATTAACCAGGCAAATTAAATATATTGACAATGAATTCAAACTAAATTCAGAACTTATCTTGGATTTGCTAGTTGTACAGTTCCTGAAGACTTTAATGGAGTCTAAGATACAGGCATTTGTGGACACTTTAGAAATATATTAGGCTACTTAAAACTGAAATACATATTTTAAGCATAGTTAAAAGCCTTCCACCTGAACTAAACTATTCCACTATGTACACTTTAAAAATTCTTCTGTTTGTTCTTTTGTTTTGGTCTGAAGCTCCTTCTTTCATGAGATACTCCACGGAGTGCCCTCCATATTCCAGACACACAATAAAGTTGCATAGTTATTAGACCCACATTACAGATAGAACAGTTCCCAGAACATATATTATAGAGGTGGATACTTCATGTTTATAACTTAAAAAGTCTTCCCCAAGGATTGTCTGGATTTACCACTAGCGTTAGCCAGTAGGTAGAATTAATTAGTGAAAGGAACTTTTGAACTACATAACCTGAATAGTGTTGCACAATCCTGGCAGGACTTTAGCCAAAACTTTTATAGATCTGGAAGCTTCCCTGGCAACTGCAAAGGTCCTCACTAGAGTTAATGTCCAGTTTGTGTATCCAATGCTGATCAAATTTCAGAGGAGCACTGACACTAAAAGCATTTCCCATTAGTGGCCAATTCCAAATTGCAAAGCCACTTCCATTTACCAGGCTCCAGTTAACATGCCCAAAAGCACCGAGGTCCTGCCTATTTAAACTCCCAAAGCAAAGCAAACTAAGATTAACCCCAGACATGAGCACTAGGGAACAAAATGGGTGCCACCCTTTGGATAAAAAGTAGTCATCCCACTGCACCTGAAGACAAATGTAGTTTTGAGAAAGGGCACTGCTTAAAACTTCACCCAAGATCT
The DNA here is from genome assembly GCF_041902795.1 of Electrophorus electricus. Classification (NCBI taxonomy): domain Eukaryota; kingdom Metazoa; phylum Chordata; class Actinopteri; order Gymnotiformes; family Gymnotidae; genus Electrophorus; species Electrophorus electricus. Next base: position 29,215,320 of record NC_137502.1, on the reverse strand, counting down.
GTTAACACCTTCCTACTCATAAAAAGTCCCTTTAGATATCTTTACTGAGGCATTCAAATATTCATGGATCAGAATTAGCATGTCTTAAAATACACAATCCAAGAACCTGTCATGTTTCACATCACCTGCTCAGACTGCAGATTAAAAGTGTTCACATATTACACCTATGAATTATAATCTAGGATTATCCTAGACATTTCAGGTGAAATATCCATGCATGATGGCAGAACAAAATGTCATCTGAACAGCATTTGAATGCCAGTTACCTCCAACTGTACACACCTGGTTCTCTTTCAATATCACACCAATGTGTAAATCTCCAAGTGGGGGGACGGGGACGGACAAACTTTTTATGCACTAATGAAGCAGACTCATCTTTACAAAATAACCACTTCACAGCATTCAGCAGCCAATTTTTTCAAAAATAAATCACAGCAGGCAGCAACATGGACCATAAAAAGGTACTTTATTCTGACAAATGTACAGTTGTGAAGCTCCCCCTTTAGCGGTAGCGGTGCAGCTGCAGGGTGTTGCGACGCCTCCAGGCTGCACGGCGGGAGCCACCAATCGTGTGGTGGAACTTGTGGCCCTTGCCCAGGCCACGGCTCTTCTTGCCAGCGGACGTGAGACCGCGCATCTCCCTGTGTTTGTGCACGGCCTTGGTGATCCATTGGGTATCGGGGTTGCGTCTAATGGCCTTGTGGAAGGTGTCGATGAGTATCACCTCAAAGAACTTGTATGTGGAGTCCTCACCTACCCAGTAGGAGTTGAGCACCCGGAGACCTCCGCAGTGACGGCCTGCACGCTCCTGGGGGGGAGGAGAGAAGGCCGTTGGGAAGAAAAAATTATTTAAATGAGTCACCATACTGACAACCAAGGGTGCTAAGCAGGCACGGGGGATACCAGATCTTATTCATTAACCGCTTCTGCACAGACAAAAGTCAAGGATTTTAGGCAACTCGTGAAAAGCAAAAAGCAGATATGACATGTACTAAAAAACAAAATCAGTAATTAGCAACAGCAGCATACTGCTGACGGAAGAGAAAGTGAATCTGGGCATTAAATGCCATTTATGGTACAACACGTACACAGGACTTTAATGTGTTGACCGTTCACAAGTGACTAACCTAAAACATACATTTTAGTTCAAGCTATTTGATGTTCCATTTAAAAAAATACTGAATCTTCAGGGAATCATCTGTGGATAGAAATTAAACATGTCTTCACAAACACTTCAAAAAGCCCACCAATATCTAGCCAGGACAAGTGGGCAATTACAAACTGGCATTTATTTGGCAGCTCTAAAATCCTGACCATTTATATATAAATTCACATATGATCCATTTAAAAACTCATATTTGTTCCAACTTTTCAGTGACAAAGCTTTGCTGGTCCGTTGCCACACCAAGACTTGGCTGTCAGGGTGGCAAAGCACCTTCAATCAGGTAAATAACCAAGAACCACACGTTCACACAACTCCATTGCAGGTTATCAGCTACTGAAGCTAGCTGAGGCACAGCTGACGTACCTCAGCAACAGACTGAAGGCTGCGAGCGAACTTGATCTGGTTGACGCCGTGGTGCACGGGCTTGCCGTAGGTGGCACCTTTGGGCACGGGGCGCTTGCGGCCCCCACGGCGCACACGCACACGGTAGATGACGTAACCTGGGAGCAAGAGGCAAAGGCATCAGTGATGTTGATCCAGGCGGCACCTTTTAGAAGGTCTCGCTCCGATTATCCGTGAGCTGGAAGCTCAGACAACTGGGTGACATCTCAGAGGCGAGCAACAAGATGAGTGCACGACATATCTGGACGTCATCAGTGCCTTCACGCCGTCCTTGCAAAGTGAACAAAACTGGTAACAACTTACCACTTGCAGTGTGAGATTACTTACCAAGTGTCCCCTGACAACTTTTAATTTACCCAAGTCTCCTTTTTATTGTAGACTCAACAAGCAAATCCACAACACATAACTAACGTTAATAAACAGGACAACCCTTAAAATGCAAGAAAAAAAAAAAAAGAGTCGTGACCACCACTGCTAGCTAGTCACATTTCACTGGCTCAGTATGCTAAAGTAGCATGCCACTCGCCTCAGAGAACTATGCCAACCTAATATTACTTTTTTATAACAGCGGATTTATTTCCATACAAGAGGGCTACAAGACGGTTATAACCCACAATACGGCAACGGTTTGCTTGAACACCAAAGCATCTATATCAGAATTAACATACACATGGCAGCACAACCACCCAAAACTTTAATACAAAAGAACAGCGCAGACTCACCCTGCTTGGCCTTGTAGCCTAGTCTGCGGGCCTTGTCAGGTCTGGTGGGTCTCGGAGCGCGATGGAGAGCGGAGAGCTGGCGGTACTGCCAGCAGCGGACACGGAGCAAGAAGCGCATCACGTCCGATTGCTTTTTTCTCCATAGCTCCTGCATATACTTGTACGCACCCATGATGCCTTATCTGGGGGCGACAACGGTGGAAGTGTATTAGCATTAGCAGACTTGAAGGGGTACGGAAAGTCAATACCTTGATGCAGCTTAATGTGGCGTTCAGTCGCTAATGGCAGATACATCGCCAAGTAGCAAGATAGCTATATGGTAACTTGTTGCGAATGATACTTATTTGTAAACAATGAGTTTTTATAAGCAACACAGCTTTCATCTATAACTTTCTAGACAGCCAGTCAATTGTCAGGAAAGGTGTTCGCCATGCGAGGATCCTTGCAACATGTATCTTAGCTAGCAAACTTAGCTAGGTAGCTCAACGACACACCGATTAACAATAAGATAAACCAACGCAGCATATTGAAGAATTACTACTCTGGTGAGAACAGTGGTGCATATTAGTGTGCCTAAAGCAGTTCACGCTACAATTAAGAGAAATGGGTGTACACTGGCAATACCTATGTATTGCATCTATTATACAAATAGCATAGAAATGATTTCTTTAGCAATAAAATGGTGACACATTCCAGTCTCCATGGCGTTCCGCTACAAATATTAGAAATAAGCATTTCGGATGACATTATCTGGAATGAGATTTTTAATGGATTTAAATGTCAGAAATGTGAAAATGTCTCGCTTACTTGATGGCGTACTAACCGGAAAGAAAGAGAAAAGTACCCAGGATGCTTTATGAAAACCTCCTGACGACATTTCCGGTGAAATGCATAACGGGAAGTGAAGTATTTATCGTGTGTTTGAGTGTTGAAATGTTTATTAAATGGGTGCAAGCGAAATATGATTATTAGGATTGCGCTATTGAATATGAAAGCGAAACTTGCATAATTCCTTTTGTAGATTCTGTATATTCCCACGAGAATCTATGTTATGCATCGAGGAAGAGGCACTCTGGTTCCTAGCCAACTAGCCAGATTAGCTCATTGTAACTGTTGACACAAAAATATAAAACGGCGTTAGATATCTTAGGTTAGCTACCTAGCTAGCATAGCTATCGCTAGCCATCCAGTTACTTCATATCTGGCGTTTTAATAATTAACGGTGTAACCGAAGCTAAAATTGCATATGTAGCTAGCTTCAGTTGTTGCACTTGTGAGAGAAGGTATGTTTGCTCTTCATCATTTTATAATATATTAATAAAAGTTGACATTTCTGGTTATGAATTTAGCCTTTTCATAAATGATCAGACGTTTATGCTTAGCTAGCTATCTTATTATACATTCGCATTAATTTATATTAGCTAGCTAGTTGGGTATGAGTTATTATCTAGTTACTGAAAGATGCACTCTGGCTATTTTATCTTGCCCGGTACAATAACTCCATTATTATTTGTAGTCGTCCATCCACACAGATTACAGTATCCAGCTACTTAATCTAGCGACTTTAGATCGGGCTTTTACTGATAGTATATAACGTGATGTCGAATTATGGTTATATATCTGTTCTAGGATTTTTCCAAGGGCACCCGAATATGGGAAAAGGCTGTAAGGTTGTGGTCTGTGGCTTGGCCTCTGTGGGTAAAACTGCCATTCTGGAACAGTTACTCTACGGCAACCACTCTGTAGGTTAGTTATAATCTTTCGTCATCCTGCAAATTAAATGAAACGCTTTAAACGTGTTAATACATTAATATATTGCTAAAAGTGGCATCACATTAAAGCTTTCAATAGACCAAGATATTCAAATGTCAGATCTTGACAAAGCGAGTAAAATCACTAAAAGGTGAAGTTAATGAAGCAGCCTAGGCTGATTCTACTATATGTTTTTACTGGCAAAGATTCAACTCGCTTAACCTTGCTTTCTACAAACACAGATATTATAGAGATGTCAAATAATTGATAACAAATAATTGGTATGCAATTTACAGAGGACACATCTTTTTTTTGTGGCAGATTCACAAATATAGTTGTAACTGCTTTGAGTGTTACTGATGCCTGCTGTACTGCACTATTCTGTACTTGTTCTGGGGATCCCCCTGTTTTTATATATGATCCTGTTTTAACATGCCTGGTTCAGTTTAGTGAGGGTTTTATAATTAACAGCTAAGATGAATCAGGGGTTATGGCAGGGTACATTGAATTATGCAGCACTTTGGCTATGTTTGAAATTGCCTACGCCATACTACTCATGTACTGGTGGTGCAAAATTAGTATGTCTTATTCAATATGTGACCAAAATGAAATTTTTCAGTATACAAAAGATACCCGGATGATGTGTTACTTCGGCCAAATATTCCAGTATGCGACCAGAGCCATCTACATGGTGTACTGCATCCTGTCATACAACGGTGGTGGAAAATCCTTTCAGTTGTGGGTGGGACCTTCATATGTGTGTGACCCCATACTGTGGTTCATTTGCATATGTTGTATACTGGACACTATACTGCATACTACTACACAGACCAGTATGCAGTGTACAGTAGGATACTTCAAACATAGCCTTGGAGTTTAGAGGATAGAGACTGAAAGCCACTGCTTTAAAATGAAGCTTACTGAAGAAAACAATTGAACAGGGTTTCCCCAAAGCATCACAGTATTAAAATTACCATAATTTTTTGCAAGCATACTCAAAGAGAGGCATGTTCAAAGTCATTACATGTGGTGACTGTAAAGCCTTAAATCATATTTGGCTAAATAAATATTTCAGCTCACATGGTTAATATCTTTGAATATAAGATGAGTTAAGAATAATCCATTTCAGAAATGTAAAATGACTGAAGTCATAATTGCTGCTCAAATTTATAATATATTCACACCTTCCCACATCCTTATTTTATGTTACTTTTATCCAGTACTTCCGGTATCTTGTTTTTATTACTTGTATTAGTATCTGCGCTGAAATAAAGTTCTGATATGAATTAGTCATTAACCTGCATTGTTTCTATTTTTTAGGTGCTGAGTCAAACGAAACCCAGGAAGACATTTATGTCGCCTCCGTTGAGACGGACCGCGGAGTGAAGGAGCAATTACGCTTATATGACACAAGGGGGCTCCGTGACGGCCAGGATCTTCCTAAACATTACTTCTCTGTGGCCGATGGCTTTGTGCTGGTCTACAGCATCGACAGTCTGGAATCCTTTAAGAAAGTCGATCTTTTGAAGAAGGAAATAGACAAATCCAGGGACAAAAAAGAGGTATGAAAATACAAGGCATTGGTAAAAAGATGTAAACATTCACCCCGTTTTCACAGGTTTGCAAGACAGTACCGGATTTAGGATGAACGTTTCATACAGCTCGCTATGTATGCATCTTACTACTAAAATAGAAATACATTTCAAACTAGGGAACTGATTTGTGTCATTGCCAGTAAACTTTTCTATCAGTCTCATATGAGAGTTAAGCTTGGACACATCAGTGTCAAATGGCAACATTCGATCTCTCAGATACTGTAGGTTCCTGCTGTATCGCTATAGACCGTGCGACTCTCATCCCGTCTCCGCGTCCAGGTGGTGGTGATCGTGCTGGGCAACAAGGCCGACCTGCGGGAGCTCCGTCAGGTGGAGCAGGAGACGGCGCAGCAGTGGGCGCGCAGCGAGAAGGTGAAGCTGTGGGAGGTGAGCGTGGCGGAGCGCGCCTCCCTCATCGAGCCCTTCACCACCATCACCAGCCGTCTCACACAGCCCCAGAGCAAGTCGGCCTTCCCCCTGCCCGGCCGCAAGAGCAAGGGCGTGCCCTCCAATGACATGTGACCCCGGGCCAATGAAGGTCATCAGTCGAGGTTCACAAGGCAGGCCCACAATTATGCTAGTCGTAATATAAAGCATTCAAATGACTGGGACTTCCACAGCACTACACGTGTTAGGGCTAAGACAACGGTACTTATCTGTGGTGCTTGATTATTCCAACTGCCACAAGTGCTCTGTTAGAGTTGTGTGTGGACGTTTCATTCCTGTAGCAACATGAGAAGGTCTTTAATTACCCTAATTGAATGTACTAGACCTTAACAAGGCATAACTGATCTTGGCTCTGCATTTTATCCCAGTACTGTACTACTTGACTAATAATCTAGCAATATGCAGAAAGGTATTTTGTCCCTGTGATGGCTCAGTCTGTGCTAAACAATTTTTGGAGCTGTGTGTGGGAGCGTGCAAGTGTGTGTGAATGCCAAAATTGTGTACAACTAGAGATATTTATTTTTATTTATTGTTGTCACTTTATGGAACACACCACAACTAAAATAGCCTATAACTGCACAACTCTTTCTGTAATGCATTTTGAAATGTGAACCCTCTAGTTTCAACAAAGCATGTTTTTTTTACATATGTTAAGGAAAGCGTATCTTAATAAATGTGATGCCGTCGGACTGCCAAGATTTCTCATTTTGCTGCTGCACTACATCAGATTTTTCAAAGCTAATAATTCTGTAGTAATATCCATATTTATGTGAACTTGTCTTTTTGGCATTAATTACAGCAGGCTAATACAGGATGCATATGGGTGAAACTATCATAAATCTACCACTCAACCAGCGAAAGAATGCAACACGCGTCATTGTCTTCGATGGGTTTGTGGCTGATGATTTGGACATGATGTTGAAAATAATCACCGCTGACACACAGCAGCATACATCCAATGTAACTTTAATAGCAGAGGGGGAAAATACATTACAATCAGACATGGTACCAGAGGTCATGCTGCGATTCCATTTTACAAGCAATCAGGATTGATAATGAACGTCCTTTTGAAGCACTAACTGAAACCATTTTTACAGGAGTAGAACAAAAAAAAGAAAAGAAAAAGAAAAACAAAAAAGGAAGACATTAAAATCCATTATTGCCAAATCATTCTACATGGGTCAGAGGAGGGGGGGAAAAGAAAAAAAAAGTCACACAATGACAATATCAGGAAATAAGACTTTAAACTCCACCATAAAACTCCACCCCACTCTCTGTCCCCATGACTGCACCTACATCCTCCTCTTCATATACATCCTTCTCCCACTCCCACCCGCCCCACCCCTCTCCACCCGCCCCACCCGTAGCCCAGTTCCCAGAGACGACCCGGCAGCAGCTCTCTCTCTCTCTCACCGCTGTGAGGGAGTTATGTGGCGTAGCGCTTGGTCCACTGTTTGGCTATCCTGTCATGTTCTGGCCTGTTGGTTGTGTACTGAGTGGCGATGCTCCCCACCAGAGGATCCGCTTCAGGGAAAGAAATGGTGTGGGAGTTAGTTTAAAATGGCTTGTGCAGTTCTTGGCAGAAAGACGAGAGGGACAAAAGTCAACAGTGTAATGTAGGGAAGTCGTGTTGTTGTTATAAACTTCTTGCCTTTTTATAAAAGGCATAAAATGTTGTAATCTCCTTAGATACCCTACCGGTAAGCCACATACGTTAGTCACAGATATTTGTGTAGAGCAAATGCTGATAAAGAAAATCACCTTTTTATCTGTCTGTATCTCTTGAGAGAGAGAGAGACACACACACACACACACACACAGCCTCCAAGTAGTATTCAACCCCCTGCAGATTTTGCAGGTTTACACATTTGGAGTTAACTTAGCATTGTCAAATTTGGACTGTAGGTGGGCCTGGACATGTGAAATGCACTGCAACAAAAAAGAATGTTATTTCTCTGTTGTTGTTTTTTTTGTTTTTTGTTTTTTTTGGTTTTTTTTTTGCAAAGTTTACCAGAGGGTCAATTATTATTCAACTCCTCAAACCACCAGAATTCTGCTTCGTTACCTCAAGTATTAAGAACAACGAGCTTCACATTCTTGGATTAATAGTTTGTTTTTTCCTGCTTTTTCTGACTATAAAAGCCCCTCCCCAAACAAGTGAACAGCACTCATACATGGTCAACATGGGAAAGACTAAGGAGCATTCCAAGGCCATCAGAGAAAACTGTGGAGAGTCACAAGGCTGGCAAGGGGTACAAAACCCTTTCCAAGGAGTTGGCCTTACCTGTCTCCACTGTTGGGAGCACCATCTGGAAGTGGAAGGCTTATGGAACTACTGTTAACCTTCCATGGCCTGGACAGCCTTTTAAAGTTTCCTCCCATGCTGAGGCCAGGCTTGTCCGAACAGTCAAGGCTGACCCAAGGACAAGGAGGGATCTCTGGGAAGATCTCATGGCGGTGGGGACATTGGTTTCAATAAATACCATAAATAATGTACTCCACCGCAATGGTCTCCGCTCCAGCCGAGCACGTAAGGTATCTTTACTTTCAAAGTGTCATGTCAAGGCCCGTCTAAAGTTTGCTTATGATCACTTGGAGGACTCTGAGGCAGACTAGTTCAAGCTTCTCCGGTCTGATGAGACCAAGATCGAGGTCTTTGATGCCAACCACACCTGGGGCGTTTGACGAGAGGATGGGACTGCATACGACCCCAAGAATAGCATCCCTACAGTCAAGCATGGTGGTGGCAATATCATGCTGTGGGGCTGCTTCTCAGCCAAGGGGCCCGCCCATCTGGTCCGCATCCACGGGAAGATGGATAGCACAGTCTACCTGGAGATTTTGGCCAAAAACTTCCGCTCCTCCATCATGGATCTTAAGAGGGGTCGTCTTAAGATTTCATCTTCCAACAGGACAACGACCCCAAGCACACCACCAAGAAAACCAAGGCCTGGTTTAAGAGGGAAAAGATCAAAGTGTTGCAGTGGCCTAGTCAGTCTCCTGACCTTAACCCAATTGAAAACTTGTGGAAGGAGTTCAAGATCAAAGTCCAAAAGAGATGCCCAATGAACCTAGACAACTTGGAGAAGATCTGCATGGAGGAGCGGGCCACGATTACTCCAGAGACCTGTGCTGGCCTGATCAGGTCTTATAAAAAACAATTAATAGCTGTAATTGCAAACAAGGGTTATTCCACAAAATATTAAACCTAGGGATTGAATAATAATTGACCCTAATTTCTATGTTTAGAATGTATTATAACTTAATTGAGCAACTTGTACTTTTTGTTTGTAATATTTAGGCATGCGTTAATAAATGCTACTCTTGTTCAAAGTTTGAAGGGTCTAAATTATTTGCAACTTGTTGAATTTGCAAACTCTGCAGGGGCTGAATACTACTTGGAGGCACTGTGTGTGTGTGTGTGTGTGTGTGTGTGTGTGTGTGTGTATGTGTCTGCAGTCTTATACATGAGCATCAAACAGCTGTATGCATGCCCACACCTGCACTGCCAGAGTCAGCCTGAGCGGCCTCCTCTGGTGTAATTTAGGTCTCCCAGGCGGAGCTCCAGCATACAGCCATTGCTGGCAACGCTGCGGCTTTAGCCCGAGACCACATATACACATTTACCTCTCAGTTAAGCTACGGCACAGCTCTTCAGACCTCGTCATTTCTGCATGAATATACTTCCTGAATCTGGTTTAATAATACATTTATTACTGAAAAGTATAATTAAGAAGGCTTAATTTAGTCATTTCAGGGACCTCTCATCTCCTCGCAAGAGCAGCGGACTGGGCTAACTTGTTGAATGTGAAGGATTCTTTCCATTATGGCCTGAACTATTTATCGCAACAAGTTCCAACTGGAAAAGTGGGGTGTGTCTTACCAGGGTTGCAGTCTGTGAGGAGGGAGCAGATTGACAGCAGCACCTTGGAGATGGTGAGGGCGGGGCTCCAGTTGTCCTTCAGGATGTCCAGGCAGATCACACCCTGACTGTTGATGTTGCAGTGGTAGATCCGCGTGCGGAACGTCACCTTAGGAAAACAGAACGCGCCTTCAGCTTTCGTCTTAGGGGGCAGACGTGTGTGCATCTTGTGTCAGTTTGATGGGAACTCCCAGAAGTTTGCTGAGAACACAACTGGATTTTAATTGAATGACTGGATTGATTAGTGAATGCAAAACTTTGAAAGAAGGGAAGACCCCCCCCCACCCACCCCACCCCCTGCTGAAGATCCAGGAGTGGAGAGTAGTCAAATTTATCCCAAACTTCCACTCCATTTACTGGATATGGTGTGCTCACTGTTTTCCAGTAAGTAGCAATGGATGTCTGCCACAAGGTCATTAGTGACAGCCAGCCTACTGATAACGTTTCCTAGGTTACACATACCCTGCTTTCTCACTTCCCTTTGCCTTCACTGGTTCTCAGTGAGAGGGAGAAAGGAACATGCTACTGTTCATTGAGGTTTACACTACAGATTATTGAAAGAAGGTTCCCAAACAGAACCACTCTTACTTGTCTATCAAAGACATGTCTGCACAACCACTCTCACGGGCAGAGATGCATCAGGCTATAGTAATTCCTGGCTTTGCTAAGGCTGTGGCTTAAGACCGTTTTCCTCGTGTTGTAGGAAGCAGCCAATAAAAAAAGTTGGACGTTCTGTAAATAACGCAACAGCAAAGCCACGCGCAGCCAGAGTCGCTGGAGAGACCAACGCAGAAAGAGGAGCAAGGGGCTGAACTACTCACCTTGGGAGGTTTAAAGGGGTAGTCTGGAGTGAAGGCGATGTCGAGGAAGAAGACCCCTCCCTCATACACAGACCCCGGAGGGCCCAGGATGGTCGACCTCCACTCATAGATGTTGTCTCCTTTTGGGCCGGCGCTGGAAACCCAAGGAGCAAGATTAAAATTGACAGAATGTTAGCATCAAGCAATTTGCTGCCACACTAGCTGAGGCATTAGCTAGACTTTAGGATCTGATTTTAGCGAATGACTCATAGATGATGCACAGAAAGGCACATTATTGTGAATTGATAAAGGAATATACAACATTCCATGCACAGGAAAAAAGTTCACAGTTCTATTTGGTAAAACAAATCACATCAGGTAGTGACCGACTATCTCCTTAAAAGCTAAGAATCTCTCATCAATATCCATTATCCACAGGCAAAAATGCAAACAAAAAGTGTTAACTGCACAAAACCATTTTTCCCACCCCAAAGCAGTTTACACCACAGATAATATGGAAAACAAAGACTCCACCGCTCCCTACAGTACTAAAATGACTCTGTAATATGATCACTCACTTACACGATTATATGACTACAGTAATAATATACATGGTTTCCTCAAATACTTTATTCAGAGCTTAATGAAAACCACTGCATGAAAAGACAAAAGATTGATGACTACTTTCACCATTACATTCCACTAGGACTCTACAACATGTTTGTAAGTTAATCTTTGTTTCAAAAATGCCACCTGCCTATTTATACAATGCGTAGAATTTTGGAGTCTGTTCCTTCAGTCAAGCATTCCTGGTTACAACTGCAGTACTCAAAAATGAAGTCTTAAATGCCAAATTTCTGGTGTGGACATGCTGACCAAACCCAGATGTGATGGCTCTGTGTGTGTGTTCTCTCACAAATCAGAAACATTTTCACAGTATTTGTTAAAAGTCACGCAGACCTGAATTTAACCAAGTTACAAGGAAATAACATGCCCTCATTTGTGTCACTGTGTGGTTATCCCAATTCGTCAGCAGGGAGCAACCGCATTTCCCAATTTAAACCCACTTTTAAACATGCAATTTTAGCAGCCTGTAAAATCTTTAATAGCTTTATCATAATAATTTCGCCTTTTCAAACCGTAAAATGTAGGTTAATACCAGAGATACAAAAAGGTCACAAAACCCTCTTGCATGACCACTGGCGGATTGCTATCTTTATGTTCTAACCATAAAGTGCAAGACTATCAGCTCAAAGAAAAAAACGCCAACCACCACCAAACATTGCCGTTCAGTGGCCCGCCCGCGAGAAACCCACCCCGGGCTCATTCTTCGGCATATACCAAAGGTGAACGTAACGATTGATACAGGATAAGATAATAGGCCCCATAAAACGTTCCCCAAACTAACAAACAAAGAGTGATTCGTTTTATTTGCCGAGGGAGATAAAAAAAGCGCATTAGCATTGCAGAAGCTGACACGAATTCAACCGCTTCCATCGCACCTCCCGTTTCTGGCGTGGATTTCGCTTCGGCTGTCCCAGCAGTTCTGTTCGCCACGCTGGTTAACGCCAGCGCAATACCGAAGCTGCAGACGAACGGCGGCTGAGGAGTAGCAGCACATCAAACGACTGTATCTGAATCGGGGCGCCCGGTTGACGGTGAAAGCGAGGTGAGCGGACCGCCGATTCTGTTTGGCACCGGTCACGGCTCTGCTGTAAAAATATAAACAGTCCTCCCTGACATGTGCAAATAATTGTGCAAATAGATTGGCCACGTCATGTTGTAAATTTAGCCCAAGGCCCGCGCTCGCGACCAAAATGTCCTTAGATTTGTGCAGCTGAGCACAAGCATGTTTCACTACAATCCCCTCAGTCAGCATATGAATGAGCCGCCGCACAGACACGCAGATTATGTCACTGCCCTCCGTATGTGCTCGAGGCATGAGCACAACGAAGTTACAGAACCACTGGCCGAAAGGCCAGCACGCACACCGTGCTCGCATGCAAAACACGCGCGCGCGCACGCACGCAGACAAATGCACGAGCACAATGAGCAACTATTCTACAACGCCCGGGACCCCTCACACTGTCACCACTTTCATTTGTATAAATAACACGCTTGTTTTACACCACCCCCCGACCGCGCGCACGCGCGCGCACACACACACACACACACACACACACACACACACACACACACACACACACACACACACACACACACTTCCCTAGAGGAAGAAATTGAATTGAGAACTATTTGATAAACATCTCTCAACAATTTTGAAAAGCATGAGCTGTCAGATCAGTGTTTACACCAGGCTTCAGGTTTCACATAAGCATGTTTGATTCTCAATTACAGGACCTCATTTACACTTCAGACTCATATGGCTACACTGAATTTCATATCCATTTTGCTCTAAACTGTTCCTCACTGGAATTAAATACCTGTATATAATGATTCATGTTTTATACGCACACTTGGGATACACAAAACATGCACAGCCCATTTTAGATGATTTAAAAACTGACATCTTTTAAAAAGAGAATACAACACAAGCCACAAGTGGACTACTGCATTAAAGAGCAATTAAACTCCCCAACAACCCAAATCACCAAGTGAACAATGACATAAGAAAACTCGATGAGTTCTCAAGTTCCATTTTGAAAGTTTTGACTCTCCATCAACAGTACAGAAACATGGAAGGTGCCAAATCACCTGCCCTTTGTGACTCAAAACAGATTTAACGCCATTGCCTTGCAGCAGATTACTCCTGAATTTCTGATGTAATCCTGCTGAATTTCCCAAGGACAGCATGATAAAGCCCGGCTTTTCCCCACATCCGACTAAAGGCTTCCGCACCAACAGTACGCGAGGACAGCTCCGGAGGGGTGGGGGGGGGCTCTGCCGCACCCATCGTGTCTCCTTGGAGCGTCGTTGCTCTGGCCAGCATCCACAGACATTAGTGTGATGACATGAAGGGTCACGGCACCTAGGGGCTTGACACAGACGGCGAGCGCCTGCTCAGGTGGCCATGAAGGCGGTGACCGCACCTATTACTGGGCAGCAAGCTGCCGGTCGGGCAATAGAAGACATGTGAAGGAACAGCAGGCTCAGAGTGCTGCTCCGCACTCCACATCGAATGGGAAGCCGCCGGGCAATTAGAACGGCGTGCTGCGTTTTTAATTCCAGCCCCAGGTTCGTTACTCGGCCTCCGGCGGTGGAATGTGTGGAATCCCGAATGTGTGACAGAGTGACACCCGTAGGCCAAAATCCACAAGGGAGAGAGAGGGAGAGGGAGAGGGAGGGGGGGGGGGGGGGGGGACAGGGAGGGAGGTAAAAGGAAAGTAAAATAGACATAAAATAAAGACAGATTCAGAAAGAAAATCAAACAAGACAGGACAGGGAGAGAAGATCTCAAGCTGTAACCATACAAAAGGTGCTATGTGCTAAGTGCTATGGAAGGATTACAAAAATCCCCAAAAGTAGAACTAGGAACATTGTGTGTGGGGTTGCATGTATGGTGAGAAGCAGGCAAGCATTTAATGAGGAAGAGAGGAGGGAGGGAAGGAGTGCGGAATAAACAAGGGACTACCAGGCTGAAGGCCACTAATGTTTTGTCAGAGGGGGAATGTGTTTGCTGTGGAATTCCTCCTCAGGCACAGGTAGGTTCAGATGCATGCCATCCCGCATTAATGCGTTAGAGGAGCTGCACAATGCAAAAAAAAAAGAAGGAAACGGCATTCTGTATACTCCTGCTCCAGACCATAGTCTGATGTAGAAGAAAGTGGGATCAGACCAGCACCGTGACCTGTGCATGCTTCCCTCTGAAGGAAGCAGGAGAACATGACAAACGGAGCCGTTCCCCTCTAGTGAAAAAGCAAACCTGCCAAATTAAAGATCTTAGAGTGGCTTGTGGTGAGGATCAGACGGATGGTGAATGGCATCGCAGGTCTACGGGTGTCGGCGTCAGCGCGGGCTCATCCCCCCCGCAGGGATCAGCCGCGAGCTGGAGCGCGTGTTGCACCTGCAGACAGGAAGCTAATCTCTTAAAAATAAACAAACAAAATGCCCAATACGGAGCGAGCAAATTTGGCGAACAGCCTAGGGGAAGTAGTTCTCTGCACAGGGCGTGATGAGAGGCAGCCTCACCCTGGGTGTTGGGTGCAGCTACTGTGGGCTTCTGCAGCACGTGGCACCGTGCCGTGCAGCCCGCATGGGGATCGACCCACAGGTCCTTTGTTGAGCAAGCATGGCCCACAATACAGCTGTTTCCAACACGAGCGACTGGGCCACGTGCTCCGACTGCACCAGAGTTCGGGCGTTTTGAATCCGGTAAACCTCGCCGGCTTAATCAGAGTCACCAAGGCAACCCCTGAACTGCTCTCAGACCAGGTTCACATTCACTGCATGCAAGATCAAATCCTTGTCCTCGCATACCCATGAGGAAAACAATTACACAGAAGCTGTTAGAGTTACTGGTGACAACAAAATGCATGCTAAACCAAACCAAGGTCCCAACCTGAGAAAGTTCACCAGTCGGAGTAATGTTTACATACATATCTAGCAAATGTTTGGTGTTGAGCTGTAGGCACGCTGCGGCTGACACTCCCCCCCTTCCTCCCTGAGACACACACACACGAAGCGAGACAAATGTTTAGAGCCAGCCGCGCAAGATGTCCGAGAGGCAGCAGCTAAACGTGTAATCAGTTTCCACCTCAAGGTCTAGACGCGAGTAGAGTGCGGCGCTTAAGTTGTCAGTGTGGAGAGGGAGCTTATCTCAGATGAGGGCCCCCAGTACAGTTAAGGCCGTTAGCACAGACACGCCGACGGGTAGCCTGCTGTCTTTTTACAAAAGTGTCCCCGTGTCTGTGGCCTTTATCTAGCACAGGTGACCTCTTCTATGAGGGTAATAGCCCACTGCTGTATTTTTGCTGTATTTGTTTCTATTTACGGATTTAAATACACCCACTATGGCTTGGGAGAGGTGGAGATCATTTAAATATAGCCTGCATGTAGGCTGTGTCTTGTACCTTGGGCTGTACAAAGACTGAAGCTTCATTTAGCAGGAAAACCCACCCAGTTCCGACTCAACTGCTAACTGGCCAGCGCCTTTCCTGAGCCATGTCAGGTAACTCGGGTGCAACAGAGCCGACAGGACACAGAAATCGAGGGCTCTCTGTGGCAGAGACGGGAGAGCGCTCAGCTAAAACCGACCCCTTTGTATCGCCTAACGGAACGCTGCCGGCCGAGGGACGGTTCGAGTCCGAGCGTCTGTCTAGGAAATGCAGTCGGAAAACAGGAAACACGTTGCACTTCTAAATAGCGCATTGAGCACATTGTTAACACAGGGTGGGAACAAACACGGGAAGTCATTTCAGAGGGATGCAACGTCTGCTTCTTCTCCTAATCACCAAGGCAACCAAACCCCCACGCGGCATAGATGGTGAGGTCCCAATGGCCTCTAGTTATGGGCCCAGGACGCGAACCAAGACGTGCATCCCAACACAACACACAACCTAGACCTGAGCAGTGCTTTTCTGAACAAACAACAGAATCCAAACCAAGGCAGAGTATTTCAACAATATAGCCAAGACAAGACATCCAGCAAAAACCAAAATGTTTGCCATTTACATCAGCTCAGTTGGTGTGGTTACCGATCCTCTTCCAGGTTCACTAGAGTAGCTCTGGTGCCTGACCTTTAGCTACACTCAGACTAAACCTGTCTGATATTCCCAGTATCCCTCCAGCATGGGCTTCATAGAGCACAGAGATGACAAATCTTTGAATGGAGAGGCTAAATTATTTCTCTTACCTGCAATTTGGTGGAGGATCCAACGTGATATCAGCCAGCTCTTTCTGAATTCTTCAAAAAAAAAAAGAAAAAAAAAAAAGAGGCAAATAACTCATGAGCCGAGGGTGGTCTCAACTTTCTCAATATTTTTAAAACTCCGACCACTTCAGTACAGCGCAGCCGCTGAGAAATAACCAGAGGAATGGTCAGACAGTAACTGTCTGTTACACACAACTGGACTCTTGAAGAGGTGTTCTGAGCATATACTCCTAAACTCGGGAGGAGTGCAATCATTAAACATACCCGGTCAACTTAACCATGGACGAATAAGCTACACCGCGTTAAATCTGTCAGTCTTTATGGATGACGCCATTCATTTCCATGGTGTTCAGATTTGCCCAGCATTTTCACTTGGATGGCTTGTTTTTCCTGTTACGGTCCAACAGCTGTCAGCACTTACCTTTTCGCGCTAGTGGAGAGGAGTTTCGAGGTATTGCTCATTTTGGCTTTGCTCTCTCGTTTCTTGCTAGGCGTGTCTTTCTCCGGCGGCTGATGAGTGGAGGAGGAAGAGGACGACGAAGAAGAACTGGAGCTGGCACGCGAATCCTCATCCGACATACTATCGACCTCAAAAAGAGGAAAACAAAAGGCGATGACCAGATGATCAACAAACCGCTACAAACGACACGAACGGAGCACGCGGAGAACAATGTGATACAATGTAGCAAGTCAATCTGTAACCCCCTGCGCGAGGGTGACCTTTAACTCTCCACTTTCCCAACAAGACACGGACACCAACAAACCCTTCGTCCTTTCGAAACAGACACAGCGAACTTAATAACAGACCACTCAACCTGAAACTCCCTCCTGTCTATGTATCGTTGACTTATTTCATAACAGTAGCCCAAGGGGAGATTAGCCTACTGACCTTAGTGTTTGCGATGCAGCGTAAGGCTGTATTTATGGCAAAGCTGAACGTAAAGTGTGTCAGTATGCATCAAAATACACAAAGAATTACGAGCGATTCCTCACATTAACAATCTGCTTGAACTAAAGCAGAAACCAAAATCGATTGGGCGATGTCGCATATTCGTTTGGGAATCGCTTCACTTTCCTACAATTCCTCTCGCCTCGAGTTCACGAAACTTTCGCTACGAAATAGACAATACTACTGATAGCAAACGGTGACCTACACCTTCAAAACAACTTAAACCCGTCGAACGGCACCAGTATTTCTAACCATTCCGTTTCTTTACGGCGTCTTATCCTTAGACATGCAACTGATCTCCGCTAAGCCAGTCCAACAACAGACCATTCTCTCCTAATTTCCCCCCCAATGGTTAAATGCTTTCGTCCGCTGCTCTGTCGACGGAATGCAAGCGAAGCCGACATTTCGCCCGTTTAAATACCGTTTAAATACCACTTAAACACGCACAAACACACGCACAACAACATTTAAGCGTTACTCTTTCGCTACCTTTCTTTGTGTCTCTGTGTGAGCCTCTTCCGTCGCCTGGACGCGTGTCTTTCGCCTCTCGCGGAGCGGAAGTGCTGGTGCAACAGCAGCTGTAGCAATCCGGGCAATGGAGTCGTCCTCGGCTGTGCACACTCGCAGATAATGTCAAACTGGGAGCACTTCTAAGAGCAGAGCAGACGAGCCCTACCGAAGGCCAGAGTGTCTGCACGTAATGTCAAAGTGAGAGCACCGTGTACACTAGACCAGACGAGCGCTACCGAAGGCCAGAGCGACAGCATGTAACTGCCTTTACGGGCTCCTTCAGAAAAATAAATAACAGTAAACTTACTCTTCGACATCTTAAAGGAATTCCATCATCATTAAGATGTTGTGTATCTTGTCTAAAACAGGTGCCCAGTCCTAAATATTTACTGATACTTGTTTTCATGTGTATTACTTATTTGTAGAGTTGCAGGACATGAGCTTTTTGATTTGACTGGGATGCCTTGTGGGATTCACACAGGTGCGCATTTTGCATGTATTGGTTCAATCTAACAATGTTTTTTTTTTTAAGCTGAAGTTCTTAAGTAATGTGTTTGACAGCTTGGAGAGCCCAGCTTCAAATAACAGTTTATTTCTCCATTTCAACCCCTCTCCTAGATACTGAAGTCCAGGAATGGGATATAGCAAACTAAATTCAAGTGGTTCTTCCTCATGTCTGGCTGGCAGGTGAGTGGCTGAATACCACTTCATTTTTTTTGTCTGCAAAAAAAGCATGAACACAGATAAACTAAAAGAACATTATAAATGAACTTTGTAAAGAGCACCAATCCAGACTGCTATACAGACAGTTGGCTCAGAAAATTGCCCATGTGTTAAACTAAGACACACTTACTCTGTCTCTTCTGTGGGATTTGGGGGTGAGTCAGGGAAGGAAGGTTGTTCTGCCCTGCAGGCTTAAACCCAGGAACTACCCCACTTACCCATATAACTACCACCAGTCAAGACACCCCCAACCCCCCATACACATTCCCACCCACCCCCAACCATCAAAGCTCTTTGCATTCGTAACAGGATGGGTTTTAAGGGCTTTCCACGCTCTTACATGTGCACACACACACACACACACACACGTTTGTGAAAGGAGGGGGGACCCGATCTACTTCCTGTCTGCTTGCATTATCTGTAGCTGTATGGCAAACACAGTAGGACAGGCAAGATGGTTGCAGATGCAAAGATGCTGCTTTCACAGTGAAGGTTTGACAATCTACCTAGGCAAGTTATCACTGCAATCTGAGCACGATGTGAAGTGAATAGTTTAAGAACCACTAATGTGGCAGAATGTACTCAATGTTTTTGTGTAGTGATGGTGAACTGCTAGCATTTGTTATGGACTAATGCACATAACTACCTCTTAAGTGACATAACACAAGCTTACAAGGCAACAATTTAAGCTTGGGAATAAGATCGTTTGCATGTTGTGATTACACTGTTAGTAGGAACTCATCTTTGGGCAAAATAAACACTGCGGCAATTCGCTCAGTGACTATCCGCTTTGGTCGTTTATGGGCAGAAAACTTTCTAAAATGACCACTTTCTATTGCCTGTATGCTTCCACCCGACTACAGCAGTTTCCGACTAGAATCTCAGAGGCATACGTCCAGAGCGGCCCCACATAGGACAGGCAAGAGCATTCCCCTTCATTCTTCTGGCCCCTTTTCCAGGTCCCCCCCACCCCACTACAAACGCCTTTAAACTCTATGCCATCAAAGGCGGGAAAAAAAGCCAGAATTGCTTTGTGGATTCAAAATTTAGTACGAGTAAATAAATCTCACTATTCATTTCCGAGGGCACACAGTGCGTATTCTCAGTGATGGCAGTTCTTTCATAATGCATCCCCCCCGCCTGAGCGGAGCCCTTTTTTTTTTTTTTTAAATCTGAGGCAGCGAGCCAGCAATCAAAGCCCTTTAAAAATGTGCGTGAGAGGGCATCTAGCAGTTCAGCTACAGATGAGGCGACTGCATCGGCGTACATCGCATGGCGTTGAGAAGCTCAGAGCTGCTCCATTTGTGAAGATTTTTATTTTTTTTCCCCCAACTTCGGTGCCAGTCGCAGTGAGACAAGTGTCATATACATAGTCACTGTGGTCACTGAGTTTACCTTTCTGAAAAGTTCACACACTTACACATGCAAAGGCGCATGGAAAATATTAGCAAGCCCCGAACACTCACACAATAGAGGCCTTTCACTAGCCTGTGTGTACGGTTAGTTGTGTGGTAAAGCAAAAGACTATTTAAAAAAAGAAAAAAGGCAAAATGCCATTTTTTTTTGGATCACAAGTTTCACAAGCAACCCCACAAAACACCAGCAACCCAAGCAAGCTTCAGCCAAACACGTCATTTATTCACTCAGTTACTTAACAGAGTATCGATTGAGTTTTTCCCCCTCACAATGTGCATTTGAACAACAAACAGCCATTGGCTGCCTGCATGGAGCTGCAGGCCCAATAACACACTGGACTGGTGCGGGACACCTCGAGATCGACAGGACAGCACCATAGTGTTCCACATAGACAGCATGAAGGAGGGAGGGGGGAACAAGGGGTGAAAAAAAGAAAAGGTGGGGAAAAAAAAGAAAAAGAAAAGAGTCCGCTTCATGGAAAAAAAAAAAAAAAAAAAAAAAAAAGAAGTCAGCGATCGCTGCCTGGTCTTCGTCTCAAGTGTTTTCCGCCCACCGCAAAGTCGATGATGAAACAAAATATACTACAATCCCCAAAAGCCACTGGGTACGAAGCGCCACTCCCCCACCCCCCCTCTGGGGGCGCACTCGTCAGTAATGCAGATCAATAGCAGAACAGTAATAACATTACAAATAATATTAATAATAAAGCTTTCGACGACCATGCCAACATTCAGCACACTGGAAAAGTACAATCCCGATCTGCTCTTAGCATACATATACTGTATAAAAAGAAAAAAAAAAAGCTTTCAAGTCAACGAGAAATGAAGGAGAGTCCGTTGTGGGGGCGGGGCTGACCGGGGGAGGGCCGGGTGTCGGGAGGGGCAGCGCCGGAGAGAGAGCAAGCCTATGTGGCGTAGCGCTTGGTCCACTGTTTGGCTATCCTGTCGTGCTCTGCTCTGTTGGTCAGATACTGGGTGGCAATGCTCCCCACCAGAGGATCCGCTGGAGGAGAGAAGAGAATAGTTAGGCCTCAGCGCCTTTGTTTTGTGAAAATTATTATCATCACCACTCAAAAATGGTTGGGCTAAAACATGCTGAAGAGGTAGGGTTTGCAGTTCCCATTAAAGAGTTCCATGCAGTTCCATGGTAGGGTTTGCAGTTCCCATTAAAGAGACCAGTCAGATACAAGCTGTACAAGGGTCTTACTGGTTGTTTGTTTGTTTGAAGCATGGCTCTTTAAAGTCAGTTTTCAAAGCTCTCCTTGGCTATTGAGAAGAAAAAAATGAATGGAATTTTTTTTTTTTTAAAGTCTTCTGCACAGTTCTGTCTGTGGGTTAAGAGGGGCCAAGGTCAAGCCTCACTGCCTTGCATGGCTCCTTTGTCTGGGAGCTTGTGGGGGGAACTCGGGGGTCATCGTGGTTGTTTGGAGGAGTAAACAAGCCCCATGCTGTTAGAGAGCCACTTCACAAACACTTCTGAGATCAGCTGCTGGTAGCCACAGCACACCACTAAGCAGTTTGGTAGTCGAACCTGAGCTGATCTGAGATCAGCGGAATGACGGTGTAAGAGGATGGATGATCTAAGCAGCATGCTGCAGTGCTTCTGGAGGATTGTGTGACTGCACGCAGGCACATGCATGTGGGAGTGTATGAATAGAAAACCAAAAGACCCGTGAGGGTTAATTAACTGTCATTGTGCCTTGGTCCCCTCCCTTTGATCTCTCATTGATCTCTCCTGCGTGAGCCACACCTTCAGGGGGGCGGGCATATGGGGGGGGGGGGGTCTTCCGATTCAAGCGCATATCTATAAATAAATAAATAAATAAAAACATTGCAGCGCTGTGAAAGCAGAGGTTAATGCAATGTGCCTCTCTGCATGTGGGTTCATTTAATGCTAATCTCCTGTTTTATAGCACCTTTGGAAGGGGTTGGGATGGGGGGGGCGTAGTTTCCCCTTTATGGCCACAAACAACTGCTGCAATATTGCTCAGGCAGGGCCTCAGCCCAGGAGATGGATCACAACACGCTGCAAAGCCATCGCACGCAGCCTCAGCTGAAAGCCAATCATCTCTGCAGTACCCTGCACGGCTTCAGACGGGCGGCATGTGCTCGAAGCCGTGCAGGCCATTCCAGGAGACACCCCCCACCCCCAATCTGGAGAGCCAGGTGAGACATAATTTGCCTCCCCACCATAACATGTGCTGTCAGACGCGGGCCAGCTAGACATCATTAGCAACATTAGCGTGCTCTCTCTCAGCTGTGGGTTATCAATGCCAGAGGAGAAGCTGTTTAGTTTTGGCTTCATTTACACTGATCGCCACTAGCTGCATTTCATAAAAAGGAAAACATACAAACAAACAAATGAAAAACCCCCACACAACACACACACACACTATCTTGTCCAGGACACAAGAAAAGCAGTATGGCCAATGCAGTGTAATAAACCTACGGATGTAGACCTCATCCTGATTCTTTTTAAGCAGGGTCACCTGTGATTGTGCTAATCTGTGCTTTTAGCTGCCAATTAAAGGTGCGCACTGTGATTATCAGTAGGGTCAGATATTGACCACTTGCTGTTGTATTCCCTCGGGTTTGAGCCTGACCTCTAATGACATGCTGGTAGTCATTTGGCTCGCGGCTGAGATTACTCAGTGTGGTCTGCACCGAGTAATCGGCACCGAGTAGTCATAACTCGGCTTGAATTAAAGATGGGGGACTTCTCCATATCCAATACAAAGTACACTGCCAGCAGCAATACATGAATTATGCTTCTGGTTAAATGACATAACACTCATCAGTCAACTCTGTTCCCTTTCCTCTGTCTTTGTCGGAACTGTTGGCATACCAGGCATACAAAGTGTATTCAAGGGTAACCAAATTCTGAACATGAACTGGGGAGAATTTACATTCCAAATCAGATGGACAGCCTGTCTGGAGTCATAATACAGATTGAGGTTACAATCAGGGATTTCAACAGACATGAGCAGCAGGCCTGGTGCTCCACACACTTGTTCTTGGTCTTCCCTATCTTGTGGTTCTTACATCACCGCAGCGTCGGGTTTCCGGAGCGGTTGCTTTGCATGTTAGAATGTTTTTACTTTTATAATTATAAATGTGTATCATTAGTGCTATAACACCTTTGGAATGCTAATTTGACCTTTCGTCAGGTGTATTCCACAAGCATAGCACACACTGTTCAACGACGCCGTTTCTAACAAAAAGTGAGCATGGCGATTCAATTTTATTACTTATCCTTGGCTCCTTTATTAGGTGCCCATTCCATATAGCTACGTGCGCATATTGGAAATGACACATGGTCTGGGTGTACTGGTGGGACATTCTGGGTGCCCTTGTAGGACACCCAGAACTGATAGACGGGAGATGGGAAAGCAAAGCCAGTAGTCATTGATGTACTGGACAATGGCAAGCCTCTTAACAGTCTGTTTACTTTTTTTGTATATGAACACTTTGTAGCCATTGTAGCTCAACTTGTAGCTTTACTCCAGGTCACCAAGTTTTAAACGGCCGGATGACCGTTTTTTGTTTTTTTTTGATATGCTAAAAAAAAAGATGCACACAACACGATGAGGAAGAAACCATTGGGGTTGTAGAGAGGTGTGTGTCTTACCAGGGTTGCAGTCTGTGAGGAGGGAGCAGATCGACAGCAGCACCTTGGAGATGGTGAGGGCGGGGCTCCAGTTGTCCTTCAGGATGTCCAGGCAGATCACACCCTGACTGTTGATGTTGCAGTGGTAGATCCGCGTGCGGAACGTCACCTTGGGACAATACAAGGGGCCACACGTTACTCAGGGCCTGTCTCGCTGCTCTACTAGCTCACCTGATAGCGCAGGTAGCGCATGGCGCTAGCAACATCAAGGTCATGGATTCAGTGCCCAAGCAAGACAGACATTACAGTCACAGTGAAAAGTATACGAGCTGCTCTGGATAAGAGCGTCGGCCAAGGGTCGTAAATGTAAATGAGGCCACATGTCACTCAGGGCGTTGGTAAGTCCAATCACCGAAATGCCCATAAAGAACCTCAGGCCAAGTGCTATTTGTCATAGCAGAAGGCAGGGGTCAGGGGTCGACTGGCTTGCGTGTTGTCACAGTACCAGACGCCTTGAGCTCCACAGGGACATCTGTTACCGAAACGCTCTGCTTTGGAGCCAAACATAGCAGTGTCGGTTGGGTTGTGAGGGCTCCCATTGCTGTGGCAGAAAGTCCCACCTAACCTTTACAAACACCTGGAGTAGCTGCCTACACTGAACATAACCTACATAGCTAACAAAGCACAGACATCCAGTCTGTTACAATACACCATAATAACAAAAACGTATATTAAGTGATGAATTTGAGTCTGCCCTTTAAGAAGTCCGCCAGAGTCATCTGATCAATTTAAGAGAACAGGTGGTACCATCATGGAACAAATGTTTCATCTATTAAGCATGGTCTACACACTGCCTGCATCATGACCAATTAGTTTTGTGTTGGACAGTTATTTAACAAACGCATACAAATTCCTATTTGAAATCATCATTCACAGAAAACAACCAGCCCCAACACCACCTTCATGACCAACCTCTTAAGGTCAGACAGCCATGGTTCTTCCGGGTTCTTCCTGGTTCTCCATGTCTAATTTAAGTCTAAAAGAACATCCTGATTGGGAGTTTAATGAGGAGATCTGCAGCTTGGAGGAAACTCAAGAACATGGTTAAATATTTACCAAACTCAAGCATATGCCTACCCCAGCACTCTCTCCGCTCAACAACAAGCAAAAAGAACAACCTCAGGTTGAGAGTGAGAGTGTGTGCATGCGCATGTGAGAGAGAACAAAAAAACACTGGTGTCCTACATCCAAGTCTTCTACTTAGCCATGATCATTTCAGGAACCTCAAAAAACATGGTCACCCTTTCCATGCACAGTGGCAGACCACATCACACATGACCTGCCTTTGTTCACTACTCGGACCTTAACTGACCTTGAGAGCATCTGCACCATGTTTGATCTAGACTCAAGGCTTGAATTTTGACTCACTCCCACCACTTGTTAAATAAAGACGGGAAGAGAACAGAGGTGTTTATTGACTGCGCTGATGAACTGTTTCAGACAGACTGGAACCTGAACGTTGCCAGAACGTTGCTGGAAACAGCGTATGAAGTAGCTCTCTGTCCTTCTGCCTTTAAGCCTTCTGTCTTGGGATTTCCCGATCCCTCTGAGGCAGGAGGCCATAGTAGAGGCAGACAGGGGGTGGGGGGGTGTGTGGCTGCAGTACACGGCTGACACGACTGGGGTGCATGGCTGCCGTGACACGCGAGGTCCGAGGCTGATCTCAGAACAGGTTCTCCATGTGCAGGGGACAGGGGCCTGAGCGTGCGGTCTGGGCGGGACTTGGCCACGGCCGCAGGTGCGCAGGGAAAAACCGTGGTATCAGAGCGAGCGTTACTGCTACCTCACAGCGGGGGGAGGGGGAAGACCAGAGAGTTCAGCTCCAGTTGGTAGCCACAGCAAAGGAGAAAGGAGGGCAGCTGGCTGCCAGAACAGCCATTAAAACGGCCCAGTGCAAGGCCTACAGTGCGCCCGCAGAGGTCGTGACCTGCTGGAACTCGCTGCGTGCTCTCTACAGCAGGTTTTTTTAAGACACATTCTGATGGGTCCATTGAGACCTCACACTCACACTCACACTCAGACGTGCACACATCCACAAAAATCCACACGCACGCATGCATACCCGAAATCCCAAACGTGCGCATGTACATACAAAACCCTACATGTTACGCGCGTGCACGCGCCCACGCACACACGCACGTGCACACATGCACACACGCGCCCACGCACACACACATGCACTGAGCTAAGTGTGTTAATACTGAAAGTTTTTACAAGAACCAATTTGAGAGCACTAAAATGGGAAACGTGCAGTTGAAGAGGCATTCTGGGATAGGGGAGGACGGAAGACAAAACGCTTCGTCAACACTCCTCAGTCGGGCCAAAGTAAACCCACCGATGACTCCAGGTGTCTGAACCTGCGAAGTCTAAAAATAGGGGAATGTTTACATGTGGTGTGTCCCACAAACAAAAGGTGCACAAAATAAATCTTTAAAAACAAAACAAAAACAACAAAAAAAAAAAAAAAAAACACCCATCAGGCAACATTCCTGTTAAATCTCTCACACGCGCACACACACAGGCACGCACGTGCTTGCTCACTTGAACAGACATACAAAATGGGGAGTCGATCTCTACATGCAAAAATAAAATCCTCCACAACTGAGCGGAGCCTTAACCAAATTCCTACGCAAGCATCTGTGTGCACCAGGGGTCCCCAGACGTACCTTGGGAGGTTTAAAGGGGTAGTCTGGAGTGAAGGCGATGTCGAGGAAGAAGACCCCTCCCTCATACACAGACCCCGGAGGGCCCAGGATGGTCGACCTCCACTCATAGATGTTGTCTCCTTTTGGGCCGGCGCTGAAAAAACGAAACATGCCGTCGGTCAGTTTGGCATCTCACGAGTTCAAAGCAGACAGCACCGGGGTGGTTGAGACAAAGTCTGGTTGCCATTTTGGCTTTCGGAGGCTACGTCGTCAGAAGGAGGCTAGGAGGGAACACAGCCTCGAGGATTACAGGCACTGACAAACAAGCAGAATGATTCACGCAGGAAATGAGCTCGTTTAGGTCTTGAGGGTGAAATTAAAGGAGATTAAACTCTTGCTTTTAGCCTGCGTGATCAGCACTTCCTGTTTGGGTTCCGTTATCGTACTGCTTATAACCAAATGCGCAACCACATTTGTCCTATTTTGACATCCAGTCTGGCTAGGACTGCAGCACACACACTGCGAACTAACCAAGCTGCCATGTTGTTGGATAACGACGATCATTTAATGGAATCGGTTTAGGAAGATTTTAGAAGAACATTTAAAAGAAGACAGCACACAAATTCCACACATTAAGCAAACAAGAGATAGCTGTCAATCATACCTTGACAATCACACCAGCCTGATCATGAAACGCTCCTGTGCACAAGCACGTGTGCACACACACACACACACACACACACACACACAAACACGGCAGCTCTGTCCAGCATGATGCCACTGTGCTCAGTGTGAGGTTAAGACTGAGCCAGCTGCCTGTCCCCTTTCCTGGGTCTAGCGACCACATCTGAACTCTCCCTCAACCACTTCCTCTCACTCTCTCCCTATAGAACCCCCCCCAGCTCACCCCACCCCACCCCACCCCACCCCAATCTCTCTCACACACATTCAAACATCTTTACTGGCATGAACTGTAACTAACAAGTGTTGCCAAAGTGATAGTAGTATTAATATTAAAAGAGAACTGGGAAGAAAGAAAATAGAAAAAAATAAAACACACACACACACACACACACACACACACACACACACACACACACACACACACAAATATTATATATACCTTGGAGTAGTTTAAGATGTTTTGTTTTCTAAGAATGTGGCAGAGGCAGTTATGAATATATTGTGCTGTTATTTTAACACATTCCAACTAAACATCTCTCCTAAACGCACACACGCATACAATTTCTTATCATTTCCTCATTTAAAAGTGGAACGCATGTTTTTAATGAGTTTAAGAAACCTCTTGCAAGATTTACTGTACACATGTGGTGCATGAGCAGGGAAGGGCTGCTGTGTTTCGGTGTGTCCTGAGCTGTACTGACCGACTGACAGTATTCCTTGGAATGCCCTTTACCTCTCTCTCTCGCTCTCTCTCATTTAATTCAGTATGCTTTACTGAAGCTGAACATAATTCATTTGCAGTGTTGCCAAAACAATATTAATGCAACACCAGTGGTCACAATACTAAGAAAAATAAGGACTCCCGCATGTAATGCATATGAAAAGATTAGCATAAAATGATACTCATCAACATGAGAGAAGTAAGGATGACAAAGATAAAGAATAAATAAGTTATTTCATAAAGGTGTTTACGAACAGGGTGTGTTTGTGTGGGCCTACTCATTCTCTCATGTCATGGCAGGCAGATATACATCACCCAGCTAATAGGCCGGGCAGTGTGCCAGGGCTACACAGCTAAAGTTGGGGTGGATCATCTCAAATTTTGTGAAGTTAATTTGGCACATTTTGGCCAAACATTTTACAGTCAGAAAGAGCCGTGTCTATGCAGTGTCTCTGCTTTCTGGGCAGACGTGATTTCTTTTATCAGACCGTCAGTTTGTTCGCCGTGTCTGTCCTTTGTCAGCATGGTTCTGTGTTTAATATCCATCACTGGGAGCAGGTAGTGGTTGTAGGCCAGACAGCACTGCATTTTGCTTCAGGCAAGTGTTCGCCTACTGTAATGAGTGATGTAGTTTTGTTTATGTAGTGTTAGAAATTGGTTTGGTCTTAGTGGCCCTTAGTGTTTGTTAAAGTGTTTCTCTGCTCAGCTCTGGGCAATGTGGGGCTTTGTAGGGGTCTCTCTCTCTCTCTCTCTCTCTCTCTCTCTCTCTCTCTCTCTCTCTCTCTCTCTCTCTCTCTCTCTCTCTCTCTCTCTCTCTCTCTCTCTCTCTCTCTCTCTCTCTCTCTCTCTCTCTCTCTCTCTCTCCATCTTTGTCCCTCTGTCTGAGAGTGCGGAACGGAGAGAAGAGAGGCAAGCAATGGAAAAGAGAAAAGAAAAACAGGAAAAAAGAGTGAGACGAAAGAAAGTGGCAGAGAGAGAGAGAAGGAAAGCTGAAAAAAGAAAACGGAAGTAACGGGGGGGCGTGTGCTCGGTTTGTGAGAGGAGGCATCAAACCTATCGGAGAAAGTGCTCATGTGTGACAGAAGATTGCTTGTGAAGCAGCGGTGCTCAGCGGCGGGTGGGCGCGCCTTGCAAAAGAGGGAAGAGCGCCTTGCCGCTCCTTTCTCCCCACGCTGACATGACTTACTGTTTCGAGGTGAACTGGAAATGCCAAAGTGCCGGGGGGGAGGGGAAGAGCTCGGGGCAGTGTGACGGCCGGCCTGGGAGCGGGGGGTGAAGGGAGAAGCGCTCAGAACGGCGTGACGGCTGGCCCGGTGGGGGGAGGGGAAGAGCTCGGAGCGGCGTGACGGCCGGCTCGGGCGGGGGTGGCGTGAGGGGGGAGCTCGGAACGGCGTGACGGCTGGCCCGGGGCTGCCTGCGTTACTGGCCACAGCCATTTTACTGACAGCGCATCTGGAGATGCTTCGAGATGGCAGACACCGTCGCTCCCATTCACTGTGTGTGTGTGTGTGTGTGTGTGTGTGTGTGTGTGTGTGTGTGTGTTCTCTCTCTAGCAGAAGCAGGGATTCTGCCAGGGTCAGGCCCTGGGCTTGCTGATCACTTTCTAAAAGGCTAGCACTGATGAAAGTCTAATGGTCCTGCAATAAAACACCACTGCTCCCAACTGACTGCACTCAAACGCACACAGACGACTCTGAGCTCCTGAAAGGTCTACTTTTCTCTGATCCTAAAAGCTGCTTCTTTTCCCAGACATCCTTGCAGCCATGCAGCTCAAATAGGCAATGCCTTGTTTAACATAGCCTCTCTGCTACCACGGCCATGACACGTGCTTGGTCCAAAGCCCCTCGGGGCATCAGCTAACTGGTCAGGGGGTCAGGGCAGGGCATGATGCATGTGGACATACCACAGCAGCATTTATGGAAAAATTAATCTGAGCCATACAGTTGAACCTCGACGTTCTCGAGTTTAACTGATCAGCACGGATCTGATTATTTGCAAGTTTTCCATGAATAATTAAAAGGGAATTTATTTATTTATTTTCTTAAAACAAATTTTTTTTTTGAAGTTTTGCTGCCTACTATGGAAAATCCCAGATGATGTGTAGACTACAAAAAGAAGTAAATGCAGAAAATACATGCATTATTAAGCTATTTTAATGATTTACTACCATAAATATAGATTTTTTTAATTTTTAAAAAAAGTTTCAGTGCACTAAAGAACTGTGGACTATGCATTCTGGCAATGCCACACTCTTTGCGTTTGTGTTAAATATGGTCAAGGGTTAAGGTTTGGGGGAGAGGGTTAAGGTTTGCCAAGGTTTGGGGCATAGGGCCCCCATAAAAGAAGAAAAATCGTGAGGGCCGACCGTAGGCCAGTAGTTATAAGTTATATCAGCCGATAGTTATAAAACCAAAAACAGATCGGTCCTTTAATGTCATGAGTGAGGGTGTGAGGCAAAAGTTAGAAGGCAATGTAAAACCAGTAAACTCACTCCCTTTAGCTCGCTCACACGCACACACGGCAGTGTTCCTGTTGAATGGGGCCAGTTCTGAGCCTTTTCCTGTGTGAGGACTAGAAACCCTGCAGATAGTAGCGCCCTTGTGTGGCCGGGCAGCAGGGTGACGGTGGTGGGCAGTAATGGGTGGGGAGACCCCTCCCCCTCCCTCTGGACACGCCCCTCTCACCCGCCATCACCTGGTCACTTCTGCCGTGACTCACCGCTATTTTTATCTCTGTGTGTGTGTGCGCGCGTGCGTGCACGAGAGACTGAGTGTGACATTGAGGAGGGCATGAAGGCAGATGCTCAGATCTCACGCTCCCTGACAGTTGAGCAGTGTGACAGGTATTCCTTTTCAATAGTATTACTTCTCATTTTGGAAGGATCTTGAGCTTAGTGCTTCAACTTGCACCCCCCCACCAAACCCCTCGTCCCTTGATGACCCACCCAACCCTGCGTCACACACCCCAAACCCTCGTGCCTCGATTACCCACCCGACCCTGCGTCACACCCCCCAAACCCTCGTGCCTCGATTACCCACTCGACCCTGCGTCACACCCCCCAAACCCTCGTGCCTCGATTACCCACCCGACCCTGCGTCACACACCCCAAACCCTCGTGCCTCGATTACCCACCCGACCCTGCGTCACACACCCCAAACCCTCGTGCCTCGATTACCCACTCGACCCTGTCACACACCCCAAACCCTCGTGCCTCGATTCCTTTGTCCCTCTCTGATGAAGACATTATTGTTGTTTTAACACATGAGATTGCAAGATTACACTCACTTGCTCAGGTGACAGGGGCGAGCGGCCTCTGACCGCAGCTGATATAACAGAGGAACAGAGAGGAATAAATAGGAGAGAGAATTTAAAATATATATATATATATATATTTTTTTTTAAGAAAAAAGGCCATTAAATTGGATCTTTAAAAAGATGAGCCAGCAAAAAGGTGTTAAACAGTCAACGAGGGAGAGAGAGAGAGAGAGAGAGAGAGATAGATAAAGAAAAGCCAGAGGAGCTGGGAATCCCAGACAGAGTGAGAGAGAGCGAAAGAGAGGAAGGAAGGGGGTAAAAGACTGAGAATGCTCTGGTGAAACCCTCACGAAGCAGGCCAGATGTAGTCCGGGCTGCCATCCAGTTCTCTCCAGCAAGAATAACAAACATGCTCTCATCTAGGACTGCGTGTTACACTCCTACCTACACACACACACACACACACACACACACACACACACACACACACACACACACACACACACACACACCTCTCGCATAAGGCACAGGCAAGCAGAGTTGCTCAGTCTAAACACTGGCCTCTGAACACACGACTCCAGGGGACAAACGAACAATCAACTCCGCCTGCCCCTTCATCATCTTCATCCTCACCGGATGGCGGCCCAGAAACCAGCCCACGGGGGTCGGTCAGCACCGTCACACTTCAACAGACGTCAGTGCCTCGCGCTGACCCAGTCACCACTGAACGGGAACAAACGTTCAACTGGCTGCATTACAGCCCATGGTGAGCCGATTTACAGGCCCCAGGGACAAAGCGGAGGAAACACTCAGACTTCATTTGATCCCGAAACGTCTCACCACCTTCTACAGATATCAGTATCTCAATCTATATTTGCATCTCGCCATGTTTTGATGGAACAGGATATACTCAAGCAGGCTTTCAATTACTAATATAATCTCTCCTTGGCAGCAAACCCTAATGCCCAATGTGATCATCGCATTTTAAAAAGCACTTAAAATCAAATTTTAAAAACAACGTGTGTCTAGTCCGATGCCGAGACATGCACAATCCCTTCCACCTCATGAGCGCTCACTGCGTGTACTTTCAGAAACGCACGAAAACAAATTAGACAGTGTGCGGACCTAAAAAAACCTCCAGCATGGCAGCCACTGAAGCACTGAATCAAAGAATTAGAGCTACATGCTGCCTACACACACACACCAGCAGCCAACACAGCTTCGGTCACGTGACTAGGTGGAGAGGATGCCTTTGGCTCCACCTACATTTCCATACATACCTACAGGACAGAGGTCCTTCATCAGCTGTGTATGTATGTGTACACACACACACGCACACACACACACACACACACACACACACACACACACACGCACGCACATTTCCATACATACCTACAGGACAGAGGTCCTTCATCAGCTGTGTATGTATGTGTACACACACACACACGCACACACACGCGCACACACACGCACACACACATTTCCATACATACCTACAGGACAGAGGTCCTTCATCAGCTGTGTATGTATGTGTACACACACACACGCACACACACACACACACACACACACACACACACGCACGCACATTTCCATACATACCTACAGGACAGAGGTCCTTCATCAGCTGTGTATGTATGTGTACACACACACACACACACACACACACACACACACACACACACACACGCACACACACACACACGCACGCACATTTCCATACATACCTACAGGACAGAGGTCCTTCATCAGCTGTGTATGTATGTGTACACACACACACACGCACACACACGCGCACACACACGCACACACACATTTCCATACATACCTACAGGACAGAGGTCCTTCATCAGCTGTGTATGTATGTGTACACACACACACGCACACACACACACACACACACACACACACACACGCACGCACATTTCCATACATACCTACAGGACAGAGGTCCTTCATCAGCTGTGTATGTATGTGTACACACACACACGCACACACACACACACACACACACACACACACACACGTGCGCGCGCTAAACACGTTCACGCCTGCAGAAGCACAGAGATGAAAACGCCTTGCGCAGCCTCCCACCACCGCCAATCAAATCCTACCAGACGACCCGTTCTACGAGAACTCAGGACGTCACCCCGCCTGTGCCTCATACCATGGAAAGATCAGTGAGAAGGCGGCAAAGGGCACAGTGCAATTGGTGGAGAGGCGGGAGGGGGCGGGGTTTGGGTTTGCATGTGGGGGCTGGATCGCAGCAGCGCACTGCGGCTTCAATGCCCGGCAAACCCAGACAGGAGTGCTCTGCTCAGCCGGGCCAAAAAAACCCAAACAAAAAAAAAAAAACAACAAAAACAAAGTGACCTTCAAGAGTTCTAGTAAAATCGATACTGCAATACAGGAACCTTTTGGCGAGCCTGTTCACCCATCCCACCACTTCTGTGCAAGTCGTTTTTCACCCATCACTACTAAACAAAAAGGTGACAATTACTTTTTACAATCTATTCAACGGCTGTTATAAATGACTGGAACAAGGTGCGATCTTGGACGCTTCGGGTTTACGAGCGTTTTATATGAGGTCTGGTAGCATATATTCAATCTGTCTGCATTCAGCCTGAACCGACAGCGGCTGGTGGTTTTCCGGAGCAGCCATGGTGGTACAGGTGAGGATAATCACATGGATGTTGCCTGGTTAAGGAGCGGCGACTAAATAGGCCTGGCATAGTGAACTGGGCTAGCGATCCCGTGGGGTTACTGCAGAGACGCCGGTTTATCCGCAGTCCCAAACAATACATCAGCCAGGCAAGGCCTGTGGGGAAGACATCATTGGAATGCTTGAGAATGTATACCGAGCGTAAACGTGCACACGCACACACGCGCACACGCACTCCATAAAGGCAAGGAGGTTATACAAGCTTATTCCATGCTCCTGCAGTGGCCTAACACCATTCATTCTCTCTGGGCCGAGTGCTAACTGGATTAGGCCCTCCGCCCCTGCAGTAAGGCATGGGCCGGCTGAGCCAGGATCAGCAGCTCCCTGACATAACAAGGACATTCACGCTTGAAGACACGAACGGAAAGCTGGTCTGAAACCAGCAGCCAGAGCCAACATGGACCGCCGGGACAAACTTGGAAAACGCACTCTATAAGCTTTAACGACCGCGGGGGGGGGGGGAATCCATCCCCCTGTCTCTGTAGAGGACTTTGGGGGGCAATGACAACGACCACAACAGCCAGATGATGGGCTTTAACGAAAGCCCAGATTCTACCTGCAAGACTGTAACCTATGCATCACAGTGATCTGCAGATCTTTAGAGCTGAACTAAGCCTACAGTTCAAGATCACTGCTGAAACAGAGCCTAGCAAGTCCTGACTGCTGCTCAGTAGCAGGATTTCTATCCACCAAGTTTTTGCGACTTTTGAAAAAGATCAAAATTCATCCATATATGTTGCAAAAAGTTTTTTACGCTAGGATGAGCTAGAAAACTCAGGATATAAAATCACGGTAGCCTACGTAAGTTTTCACATAACCATAGTAGATAGCTTCACATTTTTTTCCCGCCAACACTTCATAAATGCGCATAATGTGGAATGTTTGGATGCAAACGTGGCTAGTGGAAACCCTGGCCTCTCTGACTCCGTCCTTTAATTAACCTGCAGAGCTCACTGCTCTAAGCCTGCGGGGTTGGGGGAGGGGGAACACTGGACATGTCCAGTGGGGAGGGCGGGGACGCGGACGTGGCTCTGTGTCATGACGTGGGATTATGGGTATGCGTAGCACGCAGAGGTTTGTGGAGGGGCAGACATACGAAATCTCAATGGCCCGTCATGAATCTGTGTGTCGCGTAGACTGGAGCAGTGCCAAGCTGGATATTCAGTAGTGACCGGGAAGAACTCGAAGATAATCTTGCAATAAATGATCGAGTATCGTATAAACTGCGAGATTCTTCGTGAGCGCATACGAAACTTCCATCCACGGTCACGATACCCAAACTTCGCTAACAAGCGGGATCACGGCGCAGCGCGGGGCTGAGGGTAAATCCTGGCTACTACACAACACCGCTCCCTACTGGCTATGTATACTGGAGGCAGACTGTGTAGGTTATGCGCCTGCACGTACACACTGTGCAGAGTCATGCTCTCATTTCTTTGCAGAAGTGTAAGTGAGGTGTTTTGGACGGCTGTGCTGGCAGGAATCCAGAGAGCTCGGGGTGGGTGGGGCCTGGGGGCTGTGCAAGGTGGAGTGGGCTTGGTGGCAGAAGAGAGGAGGCTCCCCAAAGCCTGGATTTTGTTCTACACACACGACAAAGAAACAAGAGAAGCACACACAGAAGTTCATCAGAACAGTGGACTAGGAGAAAAGGAAAGGCCTCTCAGACCCTCGCCCCACAACCCTGCTGTACAGCCCACAACCTCTGACCTTTGGATGAGCAGCAAACCAATTGTAACAAGTCCCTGCTGGCTCGGGAGCAGTCGCCTAGCAACCTCTCCTAGGGGGGGTGAGGGGTTGGGGGTGGGGAAGGGATGTGCCATCCCCGTTTTTGCCGCAGGCGAGGATTTCCATGGAAACGACACTGAACGGCAACACAACAGGACAGGTCTGCCAGAGGGTGCCACCATGCCAGGATCGCCAGGGTAACAGCACGGGTCCCTTCCGTTAACAACAACAATGTCTCCAATCAGGTTCATCCCACTTGCCAGACTACGAAACTCTCGAAACTTTACGACTCTCCAAAATTCTCCTAAACAACACAACCCTTTGAAGAGTTGATGTTTGGGATTTGGGGGGACTGATAGCACCAAATTTCAAACTCTCACCGTAAAAAGCTTATTTGTTGGGGGAGGGGTTGAGCCTTCCGGGAGTGGCAGAAACCTTCACACCGAAGATTTCCATATGACATTTTACCATTGGCCATGTCGAGCAATTAGGTGAACAGAGCTCACAGAGTCAGCGCCCGTCTGGTCTCGTCTCCACGTCCTCCGCGAGTCGAGCGGACGCTTCGTAATGATGATGCTGGCATTTCTTCTGAAAGCGGTCACGAGCACCAGCTCGCCGCGAGTGCCATCGCCATGCACGGCAAAGGTAGTTCATTAACACTGACGGCACAGGCGGCAATAAAACGAGGCAGGTGGAGTGTGGGGGGGGATGAGAGGAAAAGCAAAGCCCAGTACTGCTGCGTGTGCTCCGTCTTCCAACGGGAGCGCATACGAAACTTGGCTTCTTCCAGCCACGGTCGCGACACCCAAACTTCGCTAACAAGCGGGATCACGGCGCAGCGCGGGGCTGAGGGTAAATCCTGGCTACTACACAACACCGCTCCCTACTGGCTATGTATACTGGAGGCAGACTGTGTAGGTTATGCGCCTGCACGTACACACTGTGCAGAGTCATGCTCTCATTTCTTTGCAGAAGTACAAGCGAGGTGTTTTGGAGCTGGACAGGCTCCACAGCCGCAACGGAACTATCCGCCATCCAAGCGCGCGACTCTGGTGGCATGCGCATCATCAGTTTACACATCTATACCAGCGTGCAAAGCATCTGGTTCAAAGTTCAAAAGCCGTGCGTTTCGGCTCGTCAGCAAATACCCCAAACTCACCCTTGTGGTCAATTAGTTTTTGGCAACGCACCCTTTCTCAGGGGAAGCTGCTAACAGGGGGTAAAAGTACAGCCAATGCTTCTTTGTGTGCATGTGTGTGTGTTTCAGTGAAGCAGGCAGCTGATGACTGCAGCATACGCCCTCCTCTCAGCTAAAGCACGCATCATGATCACTTGGGCCACGTGTCAGGAGTCTTCCAGGAGTTAGTGTAGATGAACGTGTCGGCGACGTGTCACGCCTCCGGACCTTGACGGGTCACGTTTTAATCTGCCTGCTGTTAGTGGAGCATCTTCATGCATTTTAGGCACCGACACATACTGTGAGTAAAAAAAAAAAAAGTCTCCCATTTACCAAGAAGAAAAAAAAAAAGAAAGAATTGGAGACAAAACGCCAACCCGGGCTTTGTCCAAGTCTCTTCTCCGCTGGCTTGTTCGGTTACTTCCACCCCAATGGCCTTATGCAACTGCTGAATAGGACGGTAATCAAATATTACAGGTCGAGTTACACCAAAAGCCACAGTAAATCCAAACATGTTCCACAGCCCTTGGCTTGACATGGGCTCTGGTAATGCTGTGAAAGCAGCACACACTGCTACTGAGCATGGACGAGGGTGGAGGGGTCCAACATCCTCCGACATGAGAGCAATCCGTGGGCCCAAGGACGTGGAGCAGAGTGCTGGCGGAGGAGGGAACGCTGCAGGGGTCCGTCCGTGACCCCGGGCCCCCTCTGCCAGGCTTTGGCTGAGCTCCCTCAACCCCAGTGCCC
Source organism: Electrophorus electricus (assembly GCF_041902795.1). Lineage (NCBI taxonomy): Eukaryota > Metazoa > Chordata > Actinopteri > Gymnotiformes > Gymnotidae > Electrophorus > Electrophorus electricus. Next base: position 29,177,742 of record NC_137502.1, on the reverse strand, counting down.
TGTATGCAATCTAAGGGGGGGGGGGGGGAAAGGAAGAGAGAGAGAGAGAGAGAGAGAGAGAGAGAGAGAGAGAGAGAGAGAGAGAGAGAGAGAGATGCCTGGAAAAGACCAGCAGTTCCCAGCAGGAGATCTGATAAACGCCCTGTCTGCAGGTCTCTCTACAGGGTTCTCTCTCATTCCATTCTCGTGTAGTCTCCCTTGGGGGTGGGGAGGGGTTGAGGGGTGTTGCCTCACATGGCATGCAAGCTGAATAAAATCTTTGACCTGGGCCGATAACGGCAATATTGATCCAGCGGGGCGGGGGGGGGGGCAGATTCGAACATCGCTCAGAAATTGAGACGGGCAAAGTGTGGAAGGCGAACCGTTCCAGCTGGTGGGGAGGGACAGCCGCGGCTGACGCAGCCCGGTCGCCGCCCCGCTCGACTCCGAACACGTTCGCGGCCGAGACGCGAACAAGCAACGCGAGACCATCCGTCACCCTAATGGGACAGTCGCACAGCATAATGTCCTATTGCTAAACAACACGGGACACACAGAGAGCATAACCTTATGAATGAAATGAAGGGGACTGCTGTGTGTCATCTGTCTGTATAAATAAATTGCAGCCATGTTGGTAATGCGACACAGCAAGCAAAGGGAAATCCAGCCCAGAGTCTACTACTGTAAACAGCAAAACATGCGTGGGTCGAGACGGGGCGTAGGAGCAACTGCTTGAGCGAATCAAAATTAGAAGTCAATTCTGTGATTTTTTTTTTTTTAAGGTGTGGTCCGGATTTGCCCTCAAGCTGGAGGTGAAGAAGAAATACGTCAGTCCAGTCCTGTTCTGTAGCGCTCCAGGCGAAGGGAACAGTACAAACATTGACTTCTTGAAATGGGGAACGTGACATCGCTTTAATTCGGCTATGTGGTCATCCTCTGTAGCTGGTTACTGCTGAAGAAACTGAAGGCATCTACAAAGATGCTGCTTCAAGAGTAGGTGCACGTTTGCTACAGTTTATGACTTAACTCCTTGGAGGCTCACTGTCGACTACACCAGTAATACTACAGTTTGCTCTCCCAGTGTCAGTAGGACCCAAATGCTTGGTACTGTAGATCCAGGAGTGGTAGACCAACATGAGCTCCTACGCTTGAGGTTTTACTCCAGTCGACACTCCGTCAATGATCTGTTGATAAAAGTTGAAGTGAGACTTGGCTCCAACTTGCAGAACTTCTGTTCTATGAAACGTATTAACAACATGAAAACTAAACACACAAATACACCGGCTGCTACACACACCTACTCAGTAGAGAAAGCCCCTGTGCATACAAAATGCAGGTTTAAGCGGTACAAATAAAAGAGTTACAGCAATACAACAAGCTCTGACTCTCAAACATGCATCAGCTCCGTCATGCCAGTACAGAAGCGCTTCCCCAGCCAACCATCACTCTCATGCCATCACTCCTTTCTAATTCACGCAACTGGTGCAACAGCCTAGAGGAGACACGATATCCTGGAGGGCCGCGCTCCCAGTCTTCCCGAGGAGACCGGGTGTGCGCGTTTGTGTGCTTTCAGCGCTGTGGCCAATCCTGCCTGTGCGTGGTGGGTGGAGGAGGCCAGCTGAGGGCATAGTGAGCTGAAAAGGGCACATTAAGAATTTAAGAGCCACCATGAAATGGATCAGGGGAATGGACTGTGAAACCTGGGTGTGCATAGAGACAATGAGAGAGAGAGAGAGAGAGAGAGAGAGAGAGAGAGAGCCAGATGGAGAGGGAGGAAGGGAGGGAGGGAGGGAGAGAGAGAGAAAGAAAGAGAGAGAGAGACAGAAGCTCTCAGCAGGGGGTGGGGTGGGGGGGGGGACTTTGCACTCCTTGCTGTTAGCTAAAGAGGGAACACCTTCTCTTGACAATTTTACCAGAAGCCACAGGAGACACATAAGCAGTCCAGCACCACACCGAGCGTCCTTCTGTGGAATTCTTAAATATGATTTCAGTATTCGTGTCGAGACACAGAAATGCCATGACAATTATACACGGTTACACACAAAATGAACGCATGCTTGGAGTTATTTGATTCCATTTTGGATTAAGGAAGGGAATTTGAAGGGAATTCAACAGTTCCATTTTCGTTTCTGATCAGTTCTCTTCTACACGTCCAAACAGCCGGATGTGCTACAGTGCAACTCTGACGGCATTTTCCTTTCCTGAAATATACAGAACATCTTCAAAAGGTCAAAGTCTAATATTTAATCAAACCATTTATCTGACATGCGATATGGAACCCATCAGGCCTGTAGTGCTTATTGTGTTCAATCTTCTCAGGGCCAGTTGTCCTATGAGGTCTATTATAATGCCTTACAACGCCACCGTGAGCAGCTTCTGCTTGCAGTAGAAGGGAGAAGAGGAAGAGGGATGATGATCTTCATCAAACGCAGCATCCCACCACAAAGCACACCCCTCCGCCCGAACGATCCCAGCACATGCTCTAAGCCACGGAAGACGACCGCTCTGACCCAAGGCGCCAACGGGAAGCGCCGTCCCATCTCCCTCACTCGGCCCTTAATCCTCTCCTTCGACGGGCCGTCCAATCACGTGTCTAGGCCAGCTCGCCGCAGGTGAGGCGAGGGAAAGCAAAAGGAAATCAAAGGGAAGCGAGCGAGAGCCCGGCACACCAGAGGGGCCGCCGCCTCGGACCTGGACCGCAGCAGAGGAGCGAGTGTGAGTCTGAGTGACGGAGAGAGAAATTCCAGCCCTGCTGAGACCTATTGATTCAGTAGCGCTGCTGTTTGAAAAACACACTTAAAAACTCATTCTAGGGGAGAGAGTGCGAGGGAAAGTGGAAGAAAAAAAGAACAGGGGAAGAGAGTGAAAACGAGGGAGAGCGAGAGGGAGCGAGAAAAAGAAGGAAAGAGCAAGCAAGAAGAAGAAGAGAGAGAGAGAGAGAGACGCGGCTTACTGCACAATGCTGTACGAGGCGTCTGCCAATAACAAGCTATTTAATAACAGTTCTAAAGGCATCAGAAACACACTAGAGCTTTTACAGCTAAGTGCCCCTTTACCTCAGAGGTCTAGTCTGCTTCACACACACCAACACACCACCGCTGAAAGGAGAGGTGTTGCTGAATCGCTCATACAGGTGTTGCTGAACAGCGCGCCGCCTGTCCAGTGGGCCACGGTCATGCGCTCTCTCTCAACACTGTTAACCCTGGCCTTCCCCTTGGCTAGCCAACCCGATCAGTCCTGCATGCACACACACAGACGCTCGCGCGCACTCGCACAGAGTGGCTTCTTCGGCACACTGGCAGCCTGCTCTGAGCATTTGGTCATCTGAAGTGATGGAACAGGAAGAGTTGCAAATGAACGAGGGAGCATATTGAGAGTGAAGAAGACATTAACTCCAGAGTGTTCTTTCCCCAAGCAGCAGGAGGACACAAGAGTCGGACCGGGGACCAGCGATGCGACTCGGACCCCGAGACACAGGGACTCGTTTATGGAGGGCAACCATCAGCGAACAATTTTCAAAATGGTGAAGAACAACTCATCACTGCTGGGTACATGTTCGTAACGCTGAGCCTAAATGTGGAGAAACAGACTGGACCTGCATAAAGATGGGACACATGCCCGTTAAAAGAACGCATTATCCTCCATCGCTGTCAGAACACCAGCACGTCGCAAATTAATTACTCACCGGGTTTTATTCAGCGAAAAACGCGGCTCAAAAAAACCCCACTGACATTATGTTTAATGACTCTCACAAAATATTTTGATCTGTAGGAACAAGCGTTAGAGAGCTGTTGTTCATTTTTGGCCAAGAAAATGGTGTGCCTTGGCAATGACTAACTGATGTAAGACATGCTTTCTGAAAGAAGGACAAATAAAAATATGGAAATTAAATGTTTATTAAATGTTCCTATTATTTGTTTTGGCCGATCCTGTTTTATTTTTGAATTGAGTACACCGTGTCTCACAGTGTGAGGCATTTTCAAAAAGAAAATCGTGATGTCATTTGTGTCAGCTGTTATGAAAAGCTCACTAATTCAGAATTTGTATTTAGATCACTGGAATAGAACGGCAAGCGATTGTAATGCCATATTAAACAGAAGACAAGTTTTGACATGACGGCCCCTGTGCCTGGTGAATATCAGCTACAATACACACTCCTCCGCTTCCCATCGCTCAAAATAAAGTAGCCAAATATAATCTTTTTGTAAATACACAGTCATCAAGGAGGCCGATAAGACAGCTGTACCCCGAGGAGCTGGCTATGTGCTTGTATGCGCACGTGTGCAAATCACTGTGCATGTGGGACTGTGATTTCATGCATTTGGAAGGAGGGAGGTGTTTGCTGTGGTCGGTGGAGTGCCGTATTTCGTGTGTGTGTGTGTGTGTATGTTGCGGGGGGGTTTACACAAGCGCATGTACGAATGCGCCCGCTCTTTCATGCATGCGTGTCAGTGGGGGGTGGCTGTATCGGGAAGCGAGAGAGGAAGTTAGTAGTTGTCATTATGAGTAAGAGAGGAGATGCGCTCTCGACCCTGCAGTCAGCTCCGCCACCACCTTACCCCCCTGTCAATCACCCAGGCTGGGGGGGGGGGGGGGGTATGTGAATTCTGCCATCAAAAGATTATAATGTTCTTTTAATTGTTGTGTGTGTCATTTGTGCTGCCATCTTGGCTAGGGCTCATTCGTAAGAGATTATAATCTCAATGTGACTATCCGAGCTAAAGAAAGTTCATATAAATAAAACTTTACAAAAAAACAAAAACAAAATGTGTATGCATGTGCACATACATATAAATAACTGGCTGAGAGAAAGTGAAGTTTGGAGAAGCTTCTCTCTCTCTTACGCGCACGCGCACACGCACGCACACACGCACGTATGTATAGAGCCATTTTACATTCAATAGTCCTGAAAACGGCTTTACGCATTAAACCCTCCCACAGGACCCCCCTCCACCCAAGCACACATACAACCCTCATCACCCCCCAAATCACAGGGGGGGGGGGGTTCAAACACCTCCTGCCGAGATCCTCCAGCAGATCACCTCCTGTGCACAGCGGAAGGCCCACGGAGGCCCCTGCATGTACATCGCCACATCTCCCTGCCCATTAACAACAAATGTCAGCTGCTGTTTAAAAGAAAATCCACCCGCCTTTAATGCCGGCTGCAGGACCTCTCCTCGGACTCCTGAGGAACAGAGTCTTACAGCGCCTTAGCCATCGCTGACCAATCGATCGAGTCCACATTCGAAGGAGGCAAAAATCGCCAGCTGAAATTGGTCAGTGGGGCGTGGGTGGGGAGAGAATAAATGTAACGGATTTGAGGGACATGAGGGGCCAACGAGCGCACTGGACTTCCCCTGACAGAACCCCACGCAACCCAGCGCCACCTGACTGCAGTGAAAGCCTTCCTGCTTCAAGGGAAATGCACCAAGCAGGTTACTGCGTGACACGTTAGTCAGGGGGCCCTCTGTCAGCCAGCGTGGACTTCTGCAGAACGAGCATGCCGGCACGCCACGAAGACCATAACCCGCATGGCCTCGGCACAGTCACCGTGAAGTTCTTTCTATTTTGTTTACCAGAGGCCTGTTACACCAGCACAGCTCAATGTTCGTCTGTGATTTACGCCCGTTACGCGTGTTACGGCTGCTGACTGCAGGTTGGCCTGCGACTTGGGCACCGTTCCGTGTTACAGCTGCTGACTGGGCTGTGTGGTTTACAGGAGACATGTGGCAGCCCTGCATGCTATAGGCTTTCCAACCATGACGCATAGAAGATGGAGAGGGAGTGAGAAAAATCTTTGCAAGAGAGCAAGTGTCAGTGTACTGTCTGTCTGTGTGTGTGTGAGAGAGAGAGAGAGAGAGAGAGAGAAGGGGGAATGGAAAAGAGAAAGAGAGCACGCAAAGCCAAATGCCCCTTTGGGATCTCGGATTGTTTCCCAGTGCCAGCTGAGGGATTCTGATCAAAACTCTGGCAGTACCATCATGAAAGGATATGGTAATTTAAAAAAAAAAAGAAAACCCACGACACCACAGAACAGCAGGCCAAGCTCAGCAGAGGAGCAATATGTCTCGGCTGCATGGCTGTTTACATAGCCTTCCAGCATGGCTGTCACATTCAATTAATTACCCTCCATCACGGTGACAAAAGTGATTAAAACAAGAGGAAATATCTCCGCGCACAGCCCGAAACGTCAGCATCGCCCCTCCATCTCTCCATCCAATTACTGCTCAAACGAGACACACCCCTCATTAAAACCCGGGGATGACCGGTGACGAGCTTTCGGACATGTTGAGAGTTGTGTGTGTGTGTGTGTGCCGCGTTCATTAGAACATGCCGCGTTCGTTAGAAGCGCCTGGCTCACCCCCAAGCGTCTGCAGAGGCTTAAAGCGCTGGGGCGCGCGCACGCTCCTCGCGTCTAACGCCTTCCTTGCTCCATTTTACACACAGCGCCGACACGCTCTGCCACAACAGATTAGTGCGTTTGGACAACAAGAGGGGCTGTGCTCTGATACCAAGTGCGTTTAAACTCCCATCAGTAACTTAGCTGAAATACAAGTGCAAATTCCTAATGCCAAGGTCTCCATGTCTCCTTTCATCTATAGCTCACATAAATTGCTGATTTCATCACAGGCTGCAGCTGACTGGAGGGTGAAGCAGCTTTTTAAAGTTGGCCTATTACGTTCTAAGAGAATTATGAACTTCAGAACAGCTGTGTTATTACAGGTTTCCTATGAGACGACTTTAAATAAATAGCAAATCTCAAACCATTTTTACCGTTCAGGTAAATCCTTCCGTTCTAAAACCGCCAGACTTGGTTAGTCTTTCGGTATCGTGTCGCAGTGCAAATGGCACCGCGCGAAATCTCGTTCTCCACGCTGTAGAGGAGGCAGTTGGACATGAATATAAAAAGGCAAGCGTCGCAGAGATTACACACAGCTCACACGAGCGCGGCTGCGCCGCCGCTCGCGCGTGTGAACGAGCTCGCACGCGGCGGGAAGATGTCGTTCCACAGTCCCCAGACAAGCGCGGGTCCCCAAAGCCTTGCAAGCAGCCAGCCAGGGACTGGGGCAGTGGGACCCAGTCCTAGAAACCAGTGAACACGCAGGCCTAGCTGCAGAAACATCCGCCTAATGCGTCCACGCTCTTCTGTGTTCTCCGTTAGGCCGGCTTATAGAGATCGACTTCATTTCCTACACTCAGTCAGCATTTGAGAAATCACTGCCTGGCAGGGGAGCAGACTTGCGGTGGCAGAAACTCGCACTCCATAGGGAGAACACACACAACGGTCCTGGCTAGTCAGAGACTAACCAGAGACACCATCTATGATGACTGCTAGCATGAAAATCCAACTTTACACATCAGACCTGTTGCCACAGCAATGCTTACAATGCACGCAGGCTCACACACTTGCGTTCACAGCTGAGATGGATCACACACACGCACACACACGCACGCACACGCACGCACACGCCGACATCAACCATGTCGACTTTCCTGAGCAACTGCAGCTTCACAGGACCCACACAGCCAAGATCATAATCAAGGTTAATCGAGTTTGGGCCAAATCAAGATCTGTTTTAAATTCACATTTCTCACTCAGCCGGCACAGTGTAAACTGGACACTAGACATTTGCACCTAATAACATAAAAACAACCCAGTCATGATTCTTAAGTCCTACTCCAAAAGAAACGCTCGCATTGTGTAAAACCAACAGCATCTAGGCAGATAACAAAACCATGTGGACCTACCTGCAGTTTGGAGGAGGGTCAAGGGTTATCTCAGCTAGCTCCTTCTGGATCCTGCAGAGTGAGAGAACAGACGTTTGTCCAGGCACCGTAAGAAACCCGTTCGGCTAGCCTGCTCGGAACAACCAACGCTTGGTCGGTTCCCATCTGAGCTAGCGAGCCAGTCCGATACTCGCAGACACTTTTCCAAAACTTCCTGAGTAGCATTTGATTTTCCACTAAGAAAAGAACTGCCTTCAGTTTTTTTATTTTAATTTTTTTTTGTTTTAAACAGCTATTTTATAATTCTTTGGGTATCTTTTGTAATGGTTGGCAGCAGCTTCCTGCAGCAGTAGAGCATGTCTGAGGAGTGCCTGGAAACTGTAAAGCAGTTTTTTTAAAGAACATATTTGTCAATAACTAAAAATAAATAAATAAATAAATAAATTAAAACATTTTTTATATATTTATTTCCACACGGGATGCTGTTTACCGCCAAATAGACTTGACAAGTCTTTAATGAATTGCTTTGTTGCAAACCTACAAAGACATGATCATTTATTTAAAAAGATTATGAAAAGTAGAACTGTCAAATACATTTAGCGGGGGGAATGGCTTCCGCAGACGCCTGTGAGCAGCCTCACTCGTCCCCGTGGGCCAGTGGGCTTTGGCTTATAAATGAAAGCTTTAGAAGCTCAGGTGCAGAGAACACGCGAGTCAGATTTCACGAGCGCAAACCCTCCGTTTATATGATCGAGTAGTAAAACACACCACACATCTCACTCACTCACTCACTCACTCTCACACACACTCTCCATCGGTGAGCATGGAACAATGGCACTCATTATTATCCCCAAATGGTCCTTGAGAGGAAATATACAAGGCCAACATTATGATACAGGCTTATTAAATAATAATCTGATTATTTAGACAGGCCCATTATATATTTTATTACACAGGCTCATGCTGTATGTTGTGCTCTATATTGTGTCTGTGTGTGTGTGTGTGTGTGTGTGTGTGTGTGTATGTATTTTATATATATATATATATATATATATATATATATATATATATATATATATATATATATATATATATATATATATATATATAAAATGTGAGTATATGTGTGTGTGTGTGTACACACATACATATACACACGCGCGCACGCACACACGCGCACGCACGCACACACACACGCGCACGCGCGCACGCACGCACACACGCGCACGCATACATACATACATACATACATAGGAAAAAAAACAAAAAAAACCCAATAACCTTATTTAATAACAGTTTGGCTGTACTCAGTATGTGTGTGTCTGTTCTTATACACACAAGCACATGCACACGCACATACATACATACAAATATAAACAATCTATTCCTGTGAGGTGTAGTCTGAGGTTTCCTGTGAGGTGTAGTCTATACACCACAATAACCACTGGCAGAATGGCCCAGCCAGCTTGTAAATCCCTCAAGCTGAGCGGCACAGTTATAGCCTACTGGTGCATTAAGAAAGGAATCCCTGCGAATAAAACCACAGTGCCACGGCACTGGAAGAGCGGATGCCTGGCAAGTGCTGCCATTCCGACAACCCCCCTCTGCTCCCCGACCTGGACCAACCCCGAGCAGGTCTCCACTGTGGGGGAGGGGCAGTGGTCCGGGGGGAGCCAGTGCTATGCCGGACAGTAATAAAACACCTCTGGTTACGAGGCGACTTGCGAACTCAACTGCATGCTACGCAATTTGATAGCACCCCCCCCCCCCCCCCCAAAAAAAAAAAAACGAAAACGTGGTGGGTGAGTCCAAGGGCGGGAGCGATGGTTAAGAGGGGGAGGGGCAGCGGGGGGGAGACCCGCCCCATCCAAACCCTCAGTGCCGCCTTCCTGTAGCACTCATTGTGATAAATGCCCATTTCTATTCCACAGACCGCAATAAAAAGGGATTTCTGTGGAGCCTGGAATTTTTAGAGTGTGATTAATTTAACAAAAATTATTAATCAACACAGTCATTTGCTCATCAATGCTGAACATTTGTCATCAAGGGTACTTTTAGCTTTGTGCTGAATTTAATGATCTCCAGTTTGGAGTCGTTGCAAATCTCTGACTGTACCAGGCAATGAATTACTACTCTTTAAGAACAGACTACACACACAAGTCATGTGAAGGTGTGTGCCATCTGAGCCCTTTAGACTTTTACCACATCACTTGTATCACTCGTCTGACGACGCAACTAAAACGATCAGCTGACTGAAGGGACAGCAGAATGACCCCCATTGTCCACTCAGCTGAGGGGATGAAACCAAACAGCCATGGATGAAACCAAATAGCTATTCAGTAATCTCCAACTGCTGGGACTGCTGCCAGGCTTCCAAGAGTATTCCGCAGGGACAGACATAAATCTTGACTAATTCAAACCAATAATGAAGATTTAAACCGGAGTTCTTCCCAAAATAGGCAAATGATAATCTTCCTACAGCGTTTGACACGTGGACTAGAACATTCACTGCTTGCAAAGCTCAGCCGGACGGCGGCCCACCTCTTGGCACTGGTGGAGAGTTTAGCGGCCGTCTTGCTGGAGATTTTGGCCTCTTTCTTTTTCGGAGGAGCCTGTTCTCGCTCCCTCTCCCGCTCCCTGTCGTCAGGCTGCTCCGTGGACACCACCTCCCTCTGCTCAGCGTCGGAGCTGCCACCGCTCGTGTTGGGACTGTCGTCCGGCCTCGGCTGGACCTCGCTGGACATTCTTCTCTGGCAAAGGTGTGTGGAAAGAAAGACACAGAGACAGAGACAGGGAAAGACACCGTGAAAAGCATTAAACCCACTGGCAATTCTTTGCCAGATCCTCCAAAGAATGTGAACCTTGCGGCGCTAGCCCTTTAACCGGAAGCAACCAATCCCAAAACGTTTCAGGCTTGTCCTAACAACTACGTGCCAATCATATGGTCTTATTTAAAACCAACTCTGCTAAGCAACTTCCTACTGCTTTCACACTGGGGGCACAGAGCAAGACACAGAGAGCATAGTGGCTACAGCATGTAAAACCTGTCAAACTTCATGACACACGTTTTATGTAAATGCATGAAATTAACGTCAAAGTAAACACGAAAGGCAAATGTCCATGCATCACACCGCTGCTTCAGTATGAATTACTCCCTATTCGAACGGACAGGGGTCTACCACAGCAACTCTAAAAATAGCTGCCCGAGAGCCTTAAAACACGGCGTCAGAAAGAAAGACATCTCAAAACACATCTTGGTTTAACCACTTACATATGATTAGTACTTGTTGTGTCATGTTTAAATATCACGGCGTGCCTATGGTCCTCAAAATAAAAGGCTGGAGCTGTTACACAGGCCACTCTTTACATATGTCTTTAAAGGTCACAACAATAAGCACGGAGATCTCTCTGGAGGGAGCCAGAGGCACGGAGGCTTCCCGGTAATCAAGGCCCTGACTCCAAGGTCGAGCAGTGGAAATTCAATTTTCCATCAGAACCATAAACCCTCAAGGTGACCAGGGCACCTTCCGCACAGAGCGTTAGTCAAGAGGTAGAGAGACCGCCTGACGGACACACAAAATATTGGACCAAGGCGAACGCGGGTTCCTGGTAAGACACACAGCACACATTTCAGCTCTGACCGATCACACAAGCACACAGTAGGCCAGGTGGCCGAGAATGGCGTGCTGGAGCAATTATAAGCCCTGATTAAGGCTCAAGCATTACTTAACCTGCTGCCATTCCTAGTGCAGGCAGGTTAATCTTTACTGTTCATTACTACTCCATTGCAATCTCATGCATTAATGCATGAACATAAGACTGATGATCATAGACAAAAAAAAGTGGGAGGAAAGTGTGGTTTATCACAGCGAAAAATAATGATGTGTGAGAACATGATTTTAATCTACGGCTGTGAAAAACAAACCAGTATACTGATTTCCTTCTGCAGGGCATCAACTACTGATACAGTTAGTGATGTTCAATAAGATTATTGCCAAAGATCAATGCAAAATGAAGACAACACAGGTATCCTTGCCTCACATTCAGTGCCTTTTACCACAGGCCAAGGTCTCAGTGTGGGCAGTGTCTCTGCTGGACCTCTACCAGTAAACCCACTATGATGATTATTCAGAGACTTGCGAACTTCTGACACTGTCGTTATTTGTAATGGCATTTTAACAGGCCATTATTAGAGAATTAAACTGCAAATAACCTTAAGGCCTGCTGCATCAAGTTAGTGTTTGGCTGACCGCCCTCATCCAGAACTCTGATAATCAGAGGTGGATTTATGTATGGCTGATAGCTTAATTAGATATCTATTAAACATATGCTTTAAACTTGAGATTTATCTACAACTAATTAAAAGACTACAAGAGTCCGCATAGATCTAATATCTTTCTTTTCACGTCCTGATTCAATACATTGCAAAAAACAAACAAAAACAAAAACAAACAAACAAAACAAAAAAGGTTTCTTTTTAATAATCTCGGGAGCAAAAGAGGGATCATTTTTTTCCAAGACACAAATTTTACAGATGACATAATCGATTCCACTCATCCCATCACATGATGGTAATGCGCTGAATGTTGTCATCCGTAACAGCTTTATGACGTCTTTGGGGAACCCATTGTATAGTTGGAACCCCGAACCCGATAAACAGCCGCGTGGAACCCTTCAGCAAATGGATATTTATCGGAATCAAGAGTCAACCGATAACACTATAACCCCATAGCGTAGCCAAACGTGCTGCGACGGAAGAGGGGGACAACCCCCGCCATGTGGAAGAAAGAGAAAACTCCCTGCCATCTTCTGTTGTGTAAATAACCCATCGCGCTTGTCCCGCGTAGCTGTCAAAATACCGTCGAAGGTCATCGCGCGGAGAAGCCCCGTGATCGCGCGAGCCAACAATAAGCAAAAACAAAACACTGGCAACGCGGTGGCCGAAAACGTACGGCTGGCTGGCTAATTACAAAGACAGCGGGGTCGTCCAAAACCCCTCGATGTGAAAACTCTGCTGACAACCATATTCTCGAAAATTTGTGAAAAAGAATAAAGACTTTTTAATGGCCACAAAGCGTCTGGTCGTCAGCCATAAACCACCCCACCCCCTTCCCCCACAGATCTGTCGCTTTCCGGAGCATTTACAGCATACTTCACAGGCTCCTTCACAACAACGGCACAGATAAGAATTACCTCTCAATTATAGGGCAAACGGCCGTCGACGCCTGAGAAAGATCCTCGGTCAAGCAAAGAGACGGCTATCCCGTGTGTGGAGAACAACAGTTAACCGCACGCTCTCGCTCGCAGGTCCTTTTGAGTATTAATGAACACTAAGCAATCCTGCTTCGGAGACTCTGAAACAACCGGACCGCCTCCGAGCGCGCTCTTAAACACTTTGTACGTGTGCGCGCCCAGCAATGCGTGCCTCTCTCTCTCTCTCTCTCTCTCTCTCTGTGTGTGTCTGTGTAAGATTAAGACTTATAATAAGTCAAAGTGAATAGTGCATTACTAATTGGACAACATGGGTCATTTTGCTACTACAGAAGGGGCATAGAATATGCAAGTTTATACAAGAAAACAATGTATGTATTTTTATCTAAATTAATGAAAGGTTTTAAAAAAAATTTTTTTAATGAAAGGTTTTGTTTTTAAAAAAAAACACGCAGATTATCAGAAACAGAAATGGCCTTGTCTCCACTCTGAAACTGAGATTTATTTTTACCTCCACATATAAAAAGATATTGTAGAAAGATAAAATGATGAAGAGACATAACCCTGATCTGGGTTGGGTTATCTCACCCACTCCATTCTGTTTCAAGTCACTCCGGTTTAGACATGTCATTAAGCCCAGAGGGGCAAGAGCCAGGAAGGAATGTTCTTCGTCAGCCAGAAGATAGCTCAGTCTCAATCTTCCCCCCCCCCCCCCCCCCCATCAGCCAACTCTTCCTCGTAGACAGTGATGTATTGATTCCTCATTCCTCATCACCTGGTGCAAATTGCTTCTTCCCAAAGGGCACAATGAAGTTATGTTCAGTACTGAGCTTCCTCTTTTTAACTGAGGAACTGAAGCATTATGGCATAGGAGGAAATGGATTGAGAGAGCACCCTGAGTTGGACCTTTGGGCTGAGAGAAAGATTAGAGTGGGGCAGTGGAATGGTAATAGACAAGCTCCAACCACAGTCTTTTTTTCAGGTGGTGGCTTGTTCCCATGCTGCTATACCCTGTGATCTCATAGCCTAAACTCAGTATTTATGCAGAAAGGTCAGGATATAATGACTGGATCAGACACGAAGGATGTGGGTCAGGAATCTGAAATCTTTGTCAAGTACGCATTTGCGCCTTGTCTTTTCAGCCTTTACCACTTTCTGATCTGATGGGGCCCCCGATGGGCATATATAATGGTAACGACCACAAGAGGGCGGTAATGGGTGTTACTGATTTGGAACAGCCTGCGCCGGTTTCAGATTCATCCCTATCAATTTACTAAATGTTTTGACCTCTCGCCACCCTGCTCATAAAAACTCATCTAACTACAAATCCTTTTTACCTAAATGAAACGAACTCACTGAACTTTAACATAATAAAACTCTGGGACTATGTTTTGATGTTGGACTTGTTTCTTTGCTCTTTATGAACCTTCAATAATGTCTATAAATTATATAGTTTGAAGATATGGCAGGTGAAGTACTTAAACATATACAAAAATATATACATGGTGGAAGACTACCCAAATGTGATCTAAACAAATGAAATCAAGTGTGACATTGCCAAACGCATCAAAAGTATCACAAATATTGGCCCTGATGAGTCTACAGATAATCCAGTGGCTACAGTTAATTTCTGGAGAAAGTAACATATTAGCTTTAAGAGATTTTGAATCTTTTAAGGAGAAAATCTAATTTTTAATGGAATGCTATAAGCAATTACAGCTGGAGGATTAGACATATCACCAGTTCATCCTTGAAAGGAACAAGATGAAACAGAAATGATTGAAAAAACCTAAAAGCTATGCACCCTCTAAAGTAGACCAATAATTATTAAATGAATATTGTTCCGCTAATTATGAAATTGTAGTCTAAATTGTTAAATTAATTCACTTAAACTTGGGATACGATTAACAAATTCTTCTAGAAACCAATCAATATATAAGTGAATACATGTTTTTATTTGGTTTTGATTTTTGTTTTCCTGACTTTTTAAAAATACATTTGCATTCATTGTGGACGTAATAAAAATTCTTCTTTTAAGCAGTGAAGAGAATAAATGTATGATTATGGTCTTCTCTTGCGGTCAACCAGTCATGTACAAGTTCAAAAGACTCCGGAACATTATTGCTCGCCTTGTTTTCCGTCAGTGTTAAATTTACGTGGGAACAACTTCCTTAATCGTTGCACGCGCGTAAGCTGTCTTAAATACTGTAGCTAGCTAGCTAGCTAGCTAGAATTAAACAACATCGGACTAATATTATTTTAACAAGCTCCGTAATTCATCTTCGTGGACATATTAATAACACCATGGAGACCATTTTAGAGCAACAGCGTCGTTATCACGAGGAGAAGGAAAGACTGATGGACGCAAAAACAAAGGAGATGCTTCACAAGAAAACGACGGTATTTTGGGCTATTTAGAGCTATTCGCTAACCGGTTAATGTGTCTTGTTTGAATGGCTACATAAAGTCCGGCTGTTTATAGCCATGTAGCTTGCCGCTTCAAGGCATGGCTTGTTTTTATAAAAGTAATGTCGATTAATTAAGAATCTTAATGTAGTGGACCGTGACGCAGTGGTAGCTAATAGGTTTTTGCAGTCATTTAGCTAACCTAGCTAGTTAGTCATTGAGTAATGGGATTCACACCTAAGTTATATCTGTCGGCAGCTAGCCATGCAGTCAAGTTAGCCAAGATATGCTGTTTCCAGTAGACAACGGAGCTGTTCGCAAATAGTAATTTTAACTTAGACGATCAATATACTATTATTTAGCTCGTATCCCTCTCTTTCAGTTGCGCGACCAGATTAATTCCGATCATCGAACACGAGCCATGTTGGACGTAAGTTTCTTTCTGCTTTAGCTAGATAACATTCATAATGTATTTGTATTTATTAAAAAACGAATGTCCTAATTTTATTGAATAGGTTAATTGTTAACGCTGTTCTACTTATATAGAGGTATATGGAAGTATGCGGAATCCTCAGAGACTCCTACGAGGACAAAGATGGGTAAGAGGTTTTGTTTTTTTTCCCCCTTGACCGATGATTTATTTTTATTCCTGTTACCAAAAAGTCTAGCACAGCATATGCAGTGTATCATTTTATCTCCTTTTGCATTAGTATGAGAAAGGAAGAGCTCGGTGCCATATCTGGTCCAAATGAGTTTGCTGAGTTCTACAACCGACTGAAACAGATCAAGGAATTCCACCGGAAACATCCCAATGAGGTAATGCACCAGCTGCTTGCTTGTACATTAAAAAAGTGCTCTACAGCACTGTAAATTCCACACACTCCTGCAAAATAACTGTTGAAAAGTACGCTGCAGGTTGTGGAGGTTCACGTTCACCTTTTGTTTTTCTTGCTTGTGTTCACCTCCTCATGCACACAGATCAGTGTGCCCATGTCAGTGGAGTTTGAGGAGCTGGTAAAAGCCAGAGACAACCCCAGTGAGGAAGCGCAGAGTGAGTCATACTTGCCTGAGTGCTTAGAATATTCTGTTTAGGTATCTTTTGTCAGGTAGTGCCACCTGCTTCCTGTTTTAACTTGTCAGTTATGTGGTGTCCTGCCAGATCTAGTAGAATTCACTGACGAAGAAGGATACGGTCGTTACCTGGATCTCCACGACTGTTACCTGAAATACATCAACCTGAAAGGGGCAGAGGTAAAGCATCCTTTCCTCTGTGATGCACTTGTGTTTAAGGGAGCCCTGGTGGATGGTTCTTTGACATCTTGCTCTGTTAATCTCTTAGAAACTGGAATACGTCTCCTATTTGTCATCATTTGATCAACTCTTTGATATCTCTAAAGACAGGAAGAATGCAGAATACAGGAAGTAAGTCCAGATTTGATATATAAAGTTTGATTTTTCCTTTTTTGCATAACATACAAAGGGTTATTTATTCCAAGTTCCAAGTTTATACAGTTATCAGAGCAATCAATTGTAACAGCTGAATGGGAGTATTGTGTTTCTGTTTATTTAATGCCCTCTGTGGCCAGTTGGTTTTCTTATTGGTTATCTGAAATGTATGTCATTGGTTATTATTTCTTTTGTGCCAGTCAGTTTTTCATGCCTTCAAGTATAATTCCACCCAGAAGAGATGTCCCGACTGGACTGATTTCCTGAGCTGTATGTTGTGTTCTGGGCAGGTACCTGGAGATGCTCCTGATGTATCTGCAGGATTACACCGACCGTGTCAAACCCTTGCTGGATCAGAACGAGCTGTACGGGAAAGTGCTGGTTGACTTTGAAAAGAAGTGGGAGAACGGGACGTTTCCCGGCTGGCCGGTGGGTTCCCCTCTGAGGGCTCGGCCCTCAGGTCTGCCTGTTTGGCACTTGCCAACATTGTGGTGGTGTATAGCTGCGGAGTGCAGGCGGTGCTGCCCGGTTTTTGATGTGTCTGCAGATGATGTACTACATAAACGTGTCTCTTGAGGTGAAAGAAAGCACTGTGCCCAGTTCTATAATAGCTGTCTGAAATGGAATTTGTGGAATGTAACTATTTTATTTGTGTGTGTGTGTGTGTGTGTGTAATAGAAAGAAGCTAGCAGTGCTCTGACCCATGCTGGAGCTCATCTGGACCTGTCTGCATTCTCCTCCTGGGAGGTAAAGCTCCCAGCCATGAACAGACATGACCCTATTCATCATGCCTGCAGTTCTTCCTGGACAAACCCTCCTTTATTTCATGTTACATTTAGACCCAATGACATTACCCGCACAGATGGACGCACGTACGGATATCTTTAAGCTCATGGCACGGCCCGGTAGGGAGTTGACATTTGTTAACATCTGTCTCTCTGCAGGAGTTGGCCTCCCTGGGTCTGGACAGATTGAAGTCTGCCCTCATGGCTCTGGGATTGAAGTGTGGGGGGTGAGTGTCCGCACGTGAGCGTAGCGCCGTTTGCCTGATCAGCATCCGTTTTCAATCCATAGCGGAAAACAAATTCGGCCGATTTTGGTACATGCGTTTTATTCTCGTGAAGCTGGCGTGTCCCTAAACGGCTGTCGTCTCTGCCGATAGCACACTGGAGGAAAGGGCACAGCGACTGTTCAGCACTAAAGGCAAATCTCTGGAGGCGCTGGATCCCTCTCTCTTTGCTAAAAACCCTAAAGCTAAAGGACCAAAGAAGTAGGTGTCACAAACCTCTGGCATTGTGGTTTAGTTTGACTGGCACTCTGCACTAAGCCCACAATCCTCCATTCACAGAGACACAGAACGCAACAAGGAGATTGCTTTCCTGGAGGCCCAGATTTATGAATATGTAGAGATCCTGGGGGTAAGTGGCCAGTACTGACGGTCATCCTGCTTTGTGGAAAAGCATGGCTGGTGAGGGTGATGGTTTTGGCATGCTCACATGTAAGAGCAAACCCGCAAGATGATCACCTAGGAAGTAGTCGCAAGGTTTGCCACGCTAATGTGGCTCTCCTCCCTGCGCAGGAGCAGAGGCAGCTGACCCACGAAAATGTGCAGAGGAAGCAGGCGCGCACGGGCGAGGAACGCGAGGAGGATGACGATGAGCAGCCCAGCGAAAGCGAGAGCGAAGACGAGGACAACGAGATCATCTACAACCCCAAGAATCTGCCGCTGGGCTGGGACGGGAAGGTAGCGGCCGGCCAGAGCGTTGGGCAGAAGGGACAGTTAGATGGTTGTGAAACGCGTGTACTGGGGGAAACGAAGAAATTTTGTTATAGGATGTTGGGCGAAACCATGTTCCTCAGGACTGTGGGCTGCTGTAGAGTGTTTTTGCTATTGTGCTTGTTCAGTGCTCTTGTTATCTTGAAATTCTCTCTTTTTTTCCCTCTCTAGCCAATTCCATACTGGCTGTACAAACTTCATGGCCTGAATATCAACTACAACTGTGAGATCTGTGGGAACTACACATACAGGGGGCCCAAAGCCTTCCAGAGGCACTTTGCAGTAAGTGCATTACTTCCTGCCTGCCATCAAAGCTTTGCCCCTCTTGTGGCATTTACCCCAAGGAGCCGTGTGTCTGCCGAGCCTTACCGGAGCAGCAGAGCTACTCAGCTCTTAGACTGTGTTTGCGTTCCAGTGAGACAGTGAACTTCTGAAATTTAACTGACAATTCAAACTTTTTATCTTATTCATGAACTTACTGTAACAAATGATCTAGAAATTAAGTGTTTATGTTCATTTGAAATGGCATATCCATATCAATTCTCACATGTCAATATACAG
Organism: Electrophorus electricus; assembly: GCF_041902795.1. NCBI lineage: Eukaryota > Metazoa > Chordata > Actinopteri > Gymnotiformes > Gymnotidae > Electrophorus > Electrophorus electricus. The sequence goes on along the minus strand of NC_137502.1, from coordinate 29,158,634 downwards.
GGATGTTTAGGCAGTAGATCTTTTCTCCCTTATTTTTTCTTTATCAGATCTCACATAGTGGCATTCATAACATTATCATTGTCCTCCATCCTTGCTGATTTGTTCTGGTGATCATTTAAATCACAACACACACACAGTAAAATGTACTGAAGTAGCCCTAAACTAAAAACAAGGACATATTTGCGCTCCACCTCTCAGGAACTGCTGCGTAGCCCATCCAGTGGCGAGACATAGCCATCCTCTCTTCGATGCCAAGAAGCCTGGCAAACACAGCCATAAAACCTTTTGTGAACCTCTCCCTTTCAGTCCCAGCGCTGATTTTCTTTTCAGTGAACACGTGTGCTCGCGGACTTGGTTTCTTAAAGGGGATGCGAATTTGAGGGGTAGCAGAACTGAATGCACCACCCAGCCTTCTTGTCCCCAGCACTTTTCAATGCTGTTAGACCTGTGGACCAACATGACTAAACAGAGTTAAAGCCAATAGACACTTGCTTTGCAGAATTGGCCAAAATGAGTAACCGAGTTTACAAGGGATTCGAATATTGTTCAGCCAAACAGGTCTTGCATGCAGACCCTGGAATCACTTCCCTTGGGTGATGAACAACTTTGAACATTTTAGTCCTCCAACCTTGGCAGTAAATTGGGAAGTGAATAGCCTTCCTTTTTCTTTGATTTTCAGTTGTCCAAATCACAATTTGAAATTGTTTTGGGACCCAAAGTTCAAATCCATCTGTGTCTATTACTTACCACAACAACAACCCCTACAGTGAATCTGATCGTGGCCTGGCTGACAAATGAGATCTATTTTAATGGCTTGTGTAAGGCTGGGTGGCTTGAACTGCACTGTCTGACTTGCTCTGTGCAGTAGTGATTGCACAGCCTAACGTCATGACCATAGAATGCATTCATAACAGGCCTCATATTAAAGTTTAAACAATATAATAGAGAAATATGTGATGGAAATGCATTATAAACATACATGAGGTTGGTGTTGAACTCCTGTCACATTTTAGGGACACTTACCCTTGGCTTTCAGAGTTGCCTCTGCTGATTGCTAACTTAAAATTCTTAATTTTGTACAACTGTATATACAGAAATCCCAGATTTAATGTGCCAATGTTTGGACAGGATTTGAAAACCCATCCATGATCGTACTGTCTGCTTAAGGGTTCACTTTGGCCTTGTTGTGCTGTTAGCAAGCGCTCCTTCGTGCAGTGGGGTAGACTGGCAGACAGGAGCTGTATGGTGATTTCTCCCTCTTCTCTCTGGTACTCAGGAGTGGAGGCACGCGCACGGAATGCGCTGTTTGGGCATCCCCAACACTGCCCACTTTGCCAATGTCACTCAGATTGAAGACGCTGTGTCCTGTGAGTAGCACACACATGCAGCTCCAAATGCTGACAATTTATTTGTTGTACCTCCTTTGTTAAAGGGGTGGGTGTGTGTGTGTGTGTGTGTGTGTGTGTGTGTGTGTGTCAGTGCGCGCGCACACACACACACACACACACACACACACAAAGTGCCAGTGCAAAGGTTATATATTGGACAATCCTTGGCCATGGTAAATTAACATAGATTTTAATTTTAAATAATTGGTTAAAATGGAAACAAATTAAGTGTTGATTGTATACACTAATTGTGGCCATGTAAGAAGATTTTTTTTTTTTTTTCTTCTTCTTCTTTAAATCTCTTAGTGTGGTCAAAACTGAAGTCACAGAAGGCATCAGAGCGCTGGCAGCCAGACACAGAGGTAATTTGTCCTGACGTCAATGCAACCTGACCAGCATATGTTGAATGGAATTTACCTGCATCAGCAGATAGGCCAGTGTTCTGGATTGTGGTAAAAACATCCTTATGAACCAGGCCATGGCAACAGACCACAAGAGGGTCTAGAAGCATCTATGATCACTGATCTCGGTCCTCTCTCTCTCTCTCTCTCTCTCTCTCCCTCTCTCCTCTCCCTCTCTCTCTCTCCCTCTCTCCTCTCTCTCTCTCTCTCTCTCTCTCGCACTTACTTGCTCTCTCTCACCATCTCAGGAAGAGTATGAGGACTCCAGCGGAAATGTGGTCAACAAGAAGACCTATGAAGATCTAAAGCGTCAGGGGCTGCTTTAGGGCTCTGAGACTGAGGCGCCATCTCAAGAAGACAAGTGTGTTGTGAAGCCAGGGGATGTCTGTTTTCCCTTCTCTCCGTTTTGGACTTGTGTACCTTTCTCAGAAAAATAACCTTGTAGATTTTTGTGTTTTCATGACTTGCTTATTTTTCATTAAGCCCTCTGACATATGAGAGAAGACAAGTATAGATTTCGGTATTCAATAAATCTCAACGTTTTTGTCAAGTGTGTAGTTTTTGTGTGGAACATGATTTTAAAGAATTCCAAATTCGCAGTGCTTTGTTTCAGTGTTGGTTTAAGGTTGATTACATATGTGTATTTGCACAATAGTTCTTGCTAGTCTTTGATAGTTCCAAATGATCAAAAAACACTTTATGCTGCCATTTTTCAAAGAGGGAGGGTTCTTGACGGACATTGAGGACTGCGTGTTTGTTCCTGTGAGGTTGTTGTCATTTTTAATGAAGAGTTAGAATTGTTTTATCTTCTTAATGACTAACAATATTTGTAAACAGTAATAAGTGAAACTAGCCTGAAATTTTGCTGCTCACGTCTAAACGACCCTGAGAACTCGCTGTGTCTTCACCCGAAAGACAATGCAATTCTCAAAGTGTAATACTGAATTCTGTTCAGTTTTGTCAAAATGCCAATAGAGCCTTGACAGCTGTCGTTTCTCTTCTGCTCGATTTTAAGATGTAAGCTGGCTATTTCCCCACGGAGCCAAAGCGGGCCAAACTAATGGCGGGTGTACCGAGCGACTGTCTCGCCTAATTACGGCTTCGCACTGGCGGGCATGCAGGAATAAACATATTGGGTTACAGCACACTATCGTCAACGAGTTTTTATTAGTATATACAAATCTCGATTCATGTTGCATAGTAATATTTTTGTAAAGGAAATGCGTTTTCTTGACGTGGAAGCAGCGACAGCTTAACCCAGTGCCAGGAGGTGTCTCTGGCCTCATCAACACGCAACTTGGAAATGCACCTATTAATTAGTGATCATTTGTCGGTAAATTAGCAGCCAGTTAGTTTTATCCATACTTATTTTATATTGTATGAGGGGCATAGCAGAGGGAACATGTTTGAAAGTTGTAAACTACAAGTGAAATGAGTGAAAAACAGGAGGCAGTCGAGTTCAACACAACCCAATGAGCTGGGCTCTCAATTCTGGTATGTCCCTGCGACGTTTACGAAAACGAACTTCTATCATTGTAATAAAAATAAAGTCAAGGTAATCCTACAGCTATAGCTGGGGCTTATGTGCAGGCATCATTTTGTCATCCTCGCTGAATCCTTCGGCTTCGTGGTTTTGCACTAAGCCGTTCGTATCGATTTTGTAAAATACCTTGGGCATCCAAGCATTTCAGGAAAATGCTCTTTTACGACGCGATACAGTGAAGCTGTCAGTTGTCGAGAGCTCCAATACTTCACGTGTCACCCGCTAGCCGTCGCTGTTTTCCTGCTCAGTTTCCAACTAACTTTCAGGATGCTGAATTTCTTCAACAAAACAAATCAATTTATTTGATCGAGCTCTCCTTTAACTTGCCTTTGACTGCTTTGCTTCTCTGTTTGTTTGCCAGTTTTCCTTCGGACGGCAGTGTTTAGCAAAATGAGGTGTGTTGAATGTGGGATGAATCTAAACTATGCAGAAGGGTAGTTCTTCAGGATATGGAAAGACTTCTGCTGTAATCAAGGATGCAGCAACTGCGTCCCCGGTGACTGTCCAAGCCTGATGGAGGTGTGCGTGTGTGTGTGTGTGGGGGGGGTGGGGGGTGGGGGGGTGGGGGGGTGCACGCGGGCTGCGGCAGCGCCTGTGCCGTCACGCGTACCCGCTGCTGACTGTACAATGCTTTGTTTCGTCGGTCGCGCGCATCTACGCTTTCTTGTGACCTCTGGTTTGATGATATCTTGTAGCACTCATCATTCAATTTTGTTTTCCAGCGTAGGCGGACATGTGATAATTCATTGTAAAATATGGGAAGTGAAAATAGGCCCATGCGTATCTGTCAAAAACAAAATATGTGATCCACAACTTGCAAAAAAAAAAAAAAGCCATTGTTTACAGATACACCCAAGCTGCTAAAATTCCCGCGAGGGCACCCATTCATGGCATCGATAGGCTATAATTTATCATGTATATTCCGCAAATGACCTCAGGCATTGGCTACTTCCCTATTGTATGAAGCAGTGCTCATAGCAATAACATCTGTTAGTCATTGAACGTGATGTTTATATTGGTAATTTACACAATTTACTCTTCTCATCCACAACATTAGTTGGCAGCAGCCAAGCAATTAAACTATGTATGACTGCTAACTGCAAAGTAGCTCTGAATTACTCAGTTACTTGGTTACAAACACTCCAGCAAGACATTGTAAACAAAAAAAAAAAAGATAATTAAAAGTGTCTTTTGCGGTGGGGTCCTAGAATCGATCTACTGTAAACATGTGCCGCCTAGGAGAATCTGGGAGGACATCATAAACAAGATTTTCCAGTTTTCTGAAATGAAATTACTATCAGACATGCTAATGTAGTGGAGTGAGGGATTTTTTCTTTCAAAACGTACAGTAGATATACACATGAAATAGATGAAGAAGATGCCCTGTGCATTATAGTGTAACTCCACTGAAAGATAAACAAAGACCAATTCACTCCACTGAATGCTAAGCATTTTATAGTTAAAGCAACTTATCTTGATTTAATTTCTCAAGATTGCTATAGACTAGAACAAGAAATAATGTATTGGGCAAGGAAAATATACATGATGGCATACATCCCTAATACATTAAACATTTATGCATATTCAGGCTCAATTTTACTGATATCAAGTATGTAATGTCAGATTAATTATCATTTGAGGTACTCTTATACACCAGGTCTCTAGGCAGCTGAGTCTCTATAATGGGTTTTGTGGGCTGTTTCCTGGGGACTCCACCATTACAGTCCACCAGCAGGAGCTTTGCATTCAAAGGTTGGTGTGAACCAACCTTTCACAAGTAATAGCTGGTTTAAATCTCAGTGCCACAATCACTGAGTGAATTCAGCTTCAAATCCGTTTTACAGTGATCCATCTACACTATATGAGTGTGGATATTTACATCCGCCCCCCCCCCCCCAAACTCTCTATGTGTTAAATGGCAAACTAATTTCATTTCAATGAATCTTGACAGTTCCACGTAGTTGCTAAGTAACCAGTGATGACAGTTATTTTTTTCTCCATAAGGTGGTGCTATTGTGTGATTATATAGTCTACATTTTCAGCATTTGGCAGACACGTTTATCCAGAGTGACTAGTATATACTTTACAGTATGACTGTGGGTGTAGATCCTGGGAATTTAACCCACGGTCTTGCTAGCACCTTGCACTGTCTCTTCTAGCTGGTGAGCTACAGAGGAAGTACATGCTAATGGGCTTTCGCATGCTTTCACATGGGACAGGTTGAGATTGAAAACCTACTCCATGTCTGAAGTGTTTCTGATTTGCAGACCATTTTTATCCACTCCACTTAACTTTGACGGCATTAATTCATTGTTTATTATGCTACTACACCAACTCACATCACTGCTTCATGTATTCATTTGGTTTAGAAAAGATTGCATTCAATTCCCACATGAGTGAACCAAGTTTATCCACCTCTGTTTCATAATGTGATTTTGAGTAGTCCATGAAGTTATGCTCTAAGACCATAGACTGTATATATTGAATATACAGTCTATGGCTGGTACTCAGAACCTTATCCGCTGCCACCTCTCATACTGGCAGGAGAGTGCAGATGGCACTGTGTCAGAGAAGACTTTTTTTTTTTTTTTACTGTTCATGATTTAATCTAGAATCATGCAGTTAAACCTTTATGTTCCTTATACCTAATCAAAGCAATGGGCCATTCCTCAACTTTCATTGCCATCCAGTGCTTCTACTCAAATTAATAAAACCTATATTGTGTGGCTCCAAGCGCTTCTAGAGGACATCCTTATTCCAGCCTGGGCAGTGCACATCGACTGGCCAATTGATGATGTCCTAATTTCATGGTTGTGCCCTGGCTCTGTCAGGGTTAGTTGTGCTTTAATTGACGAGATGACACGTGGGTGTTGTGACATTCCTCCGGTGAGGCGCTTCCCATTTCCAATGAGTAAGTATGGTGGGAATTGATTGTGTGTCATCTTTCATTCATCTGTGAAGTCAACCACTTCCAACAGCACAGTGGTCAGCAGACAGTTCACGCTGGCCCAGCAGAAAACTGTCTGTCAGCTGCTTTCATTAAGGATGTTTTTAATTTCTGATATCTTTTGTAGTTAGATATATTTATATATGCATATATACCAAAGTAACTGTTTGAGAACATGTCAGCTACAGTCAAACTGTGCAGGGAGCAGTGAATAACAGTTTATTAGTGCACAATGTTAACATGAAAGTGTACATATCAATCACAATCTTATTGAGAGCTTCTGGAAATTTGAGACTTCTGGCTGGTTCATTATCAGAGAGCATCAAGTTAATGTCAGAGTTCATTCATGTGACTGCTGTTGATATTTCATATTTTCTGAAATTTTCTGAAATGTTCTGAAAATATCAATGATGTGGAAAATACCTATTCATAAAAGTCGTCAAATCAGCCAAAAAACAAATTTGGATTGTTAAACTTTACTTAGGTAGCTAATGTTACTTATCCTGATGTAAAAATTGGTTTAGCCATCATCAACAAATATTTGTTTTATATAGATATAGATCTAAAATATATAAATATATATTTAAATACATACATCTACAAAGTTCAATCTAACCACATTAACAATCAAAGGAACTGTCTAATTGCCTGACTGTCAAGAAAAACGAAAAAAGTAATACGAATATCCTCTGCACGATGATATTGCAAGGCATTTTGAATGAAAGAATTTAATCTCCTGCAACTCCCTTGACGCAAATCACATGATTAGTATGTAGGCAATACAAGGGCACTGTTTAGGGACATGCCTATCTTTAGCTCCGCCCACTCTCCAGTGTCCTCCCTGTCGCCCGATCCTCTGCCCGTAAACCTGTTCTCTGTTACTGCCTACATTTAAGTACCTCTCCGGTTCAAGCTAGCATTGTGAAGTCTCTTGTCCACACTTGAATTCTACGCCCTTGTTTCATGCCTTGTGCCGGATCACCGGTAGTGTTTGAGTTTCCCTTCATGTTATTTTTAACAACCAAAACATAGCAAACAGTACTTATGAAAGTGATTCAGGCCACTAAGAGTCAGTATAATGGATGTTTCATAACGTGAATAATTATTAGAAAAATGACTTATTGCTCCTTTAAGTATCTAAATTGTCATTACATGTTGTATGTAATGGCCTACACTGGAATGTTAAAAGCAACTCTGACGGATAATATACAGAGCAAAAAAGTGTTAATTTTCTTTGGACTTTAAATAATCACAGGGTTTATATATTTATTTATTGTGTTTAAATATTATGACGCCAAGAAACATGACTCCCCTTCCATTAGCTTAATAAGCCACATCATTAGTGAATTATTTAAGCAAATGATGTTAATGAAACAACACGCAAAGCCCAGTACGACAAAGAGTATTAGACTTACGGTATTGTAGCTCATAGATGAAGTTATACTGGAGTAGATTAATGTGCTCTCAAGAATCTGCGCACAGCAACCCCCCCAAAACAATAACAAACAAACAAACAAACAAAAACCTTACAGCATCAATATAAGCGCCGTTACGCACAAATGACCAACCGTAATGGTTAACCTGACGCGGTGCCGTGCTCTACGTCCCGACACTCTCTCCCAGTTTAGGGCCTTCGTATTTGACCGCCTCTCTGGCCCATCTATCCGAGACACAAAGCAGCAGTCAGGCCGGATGAGACCATTCATCTGCATCCTGCAAATTGCGATCAACTGAGATCAAACTCGTTTTTCAAACGGTGCTTGTCATTTTTTAGCCTTTGCCGCGTTCCCTCATCACCTGTCTGCCTGTTCTTGGACACGGAGGATGAAAACCGGCCACGAGATACTGGAAGGGCCCGCAGCTGCCGCGAGTGGTAAAGTACGGTGGATGGGCTTCGGAACCAGAAACAATACCGTGTGCTTTGACCTCATGCTGACGTCAGAGCAAAGCAAATTGAGGGTGTTTGAGAGCCTGTATTCATGTAGTCGAAAGCGCAGAACCGACTGTCGTGTTCCCTTAGAGAATGCTCCCTTGGTGATGAATAAAGTTAAGGGAGGGACGAGTATACTGAGCAATTAGTTTTTACCACGATTATTGACATCTAGGCTTATTATAATTGACATTTCTTGAAATGTACCCTAATGAACTACACTGTAAAAAAGTTTTAAATAGCCTAATTTATAGCCTCAGTTGTTTGATCTTTTACCCCGCCCTTCACTGTTGATCTCAGACGTGTAATTCGCTGAAATTAATCTCAGTGACAGAATATCCGTCGTCCTTGCGCAATGAATAAATGACTTATATTGTACTATTACCTCGGACCGAACTGTTCAGGCTTAACCGTTGCTATGGAAACCAGCGCATAGGACGTAGTTTGATGAGATGCGTGCGCTCCAATCTTAGGAAAAAGTCCAAGTCACCCCACGCCTTTCAGATCGCTTAAGCTTTTAGGCAACGTTCATTTTCTCTAGTGATAAATGTGAGGCTTTGGAGTCATAGTTGGCGGTCTGGTTCTGTTTATTTTAGTTAGTTTTGCTGGAAACCCTCAACAGCATCGTCACGTTTAATTAGTGCACGGGAATAGCTTTTAAATCATTTGTAGCCTCGACTCCAATGCGACAGCTCCTGACTTACTGCGGCTTTTAATTAAACAAATCTGCCGTTTTGCTGAGAGATAGATACACTGGAGAATAAGCTATAGTAGATATGTAGGTGTTTTGTGCCGTCGGCACTTCTGACAGGTGCTAGTGAGTCACTCTCACTCTGCGGTAGCCTTAGAAAATATTTAGCTCATAACTGGGAATTGGATAACAGATAGTGAAGGTGTCTTGGTAGTCGAATGAAATGGTGTCAGCTTTTATGAAGGTCGATGGACCTACTTCAGAACTGTATAGCTAAGACATCTAGCTATAAACAATGGACTCCGATAGGGTACGTACCGTAGGACACCAGGTCAGACATTTATGATGGAATGCTTGTGCAGCCTAGACCGGCGCAGGCAGTTTTATGTTCGAGGTGACAATTCATAAATGTTTATATATATTCGTAAATGTATAAACGTACATATGAGTGAGTTATAAAGGTGGAGCTGACCACTTCTACTTCAGCAGTAACAGTGACACGTGGTAAAGCTTCCAACATTATTGCTGTGCCTGGGTTAGGCCAGACCCATGCCAATAGCCCATCAGCAGCTGCCTCGCTATATGTTGAAAGGTCCACCGCCCAAATATTATTCCTTTAGGACGCGAGACTATTGTCCGATCAGAAACTGATCAGAGGTGAACAATGTAGACAGTGTCTAATTGTGCACGGCAGTAGGCTAACTGTGCACATATGAGATAAAAATGCACCTGTGCTACGGGTGTAGGCCTACCTAAATCAGCCGGAGTGTTAGTGCAAGGTAGTTTGACACTTCGATAGACAGAAACAACCAAGAAAAGCAGGCTGAGCTATTTTACTCTTTCACTATTCTATTTTCTGTGAGTCTGTTTGATATTTACATGCATGGCAGGGCCATGTTGAAATTAATTGTTCTGTGGTCACGCCAATCATTTGGTCATGAAGTAGCCATTTTGTTTCTCTGTCTACGGATTCGTTACTATGGCAATACGTTGTCTTTGTTATCAGTCAGCGAGATGCAGCTTTTGCCTTGCGCGTAAGAGAAAGCATTATTAGCCCTGTGGGATTCAGTGGACAGGCCACGTTCTTGATAAAATATTTGTTCCCTGCGTTCTGCATTATTGAACGAGAAAATGAAGAGGAACGTGTGTTTTTTTTTTTAAAGCGCTTTGAAATAATAATAAAAAGACCTTTTTTAAAAAAACAAGGCGTCATCCTTTACAAATGTCCAAAGGTTTTTGGTCTGAAGAAAAAGGACGGTCTGTTCAATGAAACGTGCTGAACTCAAATAGATAGGCATTACATTTAAAAACTGTATTTAAAAAAAAAGGAAAAAAAGAAACAATTTCCTGAGAAAGCTGACCGCGTTGTCCTCATTCGCGGCGTCACCTCTGCTTCACTGCTCCGCAGCAGAAAGTCCTACATTCAGGTCACCTGAAAGAGAATGTCGCCGCGAGCAAGTCGCGCGGAACCAGCACCGTTATGCCGTTATACGCAAACACTCTCCGACGGTGAACAAAGGCTACTATAGCACCCTATTTGACCATATCTGGCCATATCCGTTCTGTCCCATTAGATTTCAGGTTGTCAGAGTTATCATTAAAATGCAGCGGTAGCTTCGGGAAGCTATTCCTAGTTATCATTATAGTCTGGTAATTAGTTAAGGCGCAGAGTGTCGCTTGCTACCGGCTACAGTAATCTGGCCCCCTCACATTTCTGACAAAGCAAGCACAATTGCAAGTTTTATGATTTATTACAGTGTTGGTTTGTACTGAAAATGCTACCTTTTGCGCTCCTGCTCTCACGACTTACAGATGACAGCTTGGTTTATGGTGCTCTTTGCGCCCTTGTTATGCAACCTCTCTAAAGTGGATGAAGGCTTTCAGCGTCTCTTTTGTGCAACTTGGGCTGCCTTGCCGCGCTCAAACTGCTGTGACAGCAGTGACAATCACTCACCCGACAAGGAGCAGCGCCACCGCAGCCAAAACCTGTCGGAACCCAGCTTGATGAATAACTTCAGCTTAATGGATGATTGCGCCGAAATTTAATCATATTTCTATTTATTTATTTATTTATTTGATCAAGCCCAGCAAAAATAGTTCATATTTTCGGTGTGGCCCTTTCAAAGTAACACGCATTTCGGCCAATAAAACACTGCTGCGGTTTAATTCCTTTATCAAACGTTTTGTCACAATAAGCACATGTAAGGTTACAAGAACAAACACAGTAAACACTTCGCGAACCATCCCCCACCCCTCAGGACAAAACACCGTTACCAGAGCTCATAATAAAGTGATAGAGACAGTCTGTCCAATAACAAGGCAGCTCCTCTGTGCCTCATTTGCCCCATGTACTACACCTGCTTATGTCCAGAAACGAACATATGAGCAGATAATGGTCAGACAGAACAACGAATCAGTACCCATGCTGATTACAAAACTAAACATTCCATTTATCGGAACATGTTGATATTCCTTCCTTATATCTTATATGGTGCAATTATGAACAGTGGTAGATATGAATACAAGCTCATTTAAACCTGAAAGTGTCTTAAAATGCGGTGCTTTAAAACAGTTTCTTTCAGTCACATTAGCCACTGCTCCTTCTCCTTGTTAAACTGCTCTGCCCACTTCCTGGTGAGCTCCAGGTAGAGGTCAGGCTCATGGGGTTTGTAGTCCAAATACAGACGGGCTACTGTCTTCTTGGGCACAGCCCTCTCGATCTGCGTGCCCTCGTGCCACTCATTAAATGAAGTCACTGTGATGACGTCCGGCCTGACTGACATTGCTGCCTGTAGGGCAGTCTCATAATAGCGCCCGTTCACGCGGTTCCGCGTGTTATGGTTGTTCCACGGGCGCACAGCTGTGTCCACATAGCCGGGCCCAGCACTTGGCACGAACAGCAGGCCATTGCCGTCGCAGAATGCCTTGAGGGCTTTCCAGTTCTGGTGCGAGGAACCAAAGGAGAAGCCGTTGGAGGCGAAGTATGTGTACATGCCGTCGAAGCCGCTGGCCAGGATATCGTGCTTGTGGCGTTCCTCAACGATGAGGGCAATGAAGATGCCATCGTAGGGCGTGCCGCGCAGGCTGTGCGAGCCTCTGGAGGTCAGCAGCTCTGCCCAAGCTTCTGGGGGGGTCAGGTAAGAGTCATAGATGTAGAACAAAGGGAGGACCTTCCCTGTGCTGGACTTGAACCTGTAGAAAGCGCCATGTTTTCCATATCTGCGTACAAGGAAAAACACTTAATTGAAGCAACACTGAAATAATATTAATATATTGCTACAGTTAGCTATGGTATTAGATTTAGAGGTAAAGGTGTAAGAAACAACAGACACCCATAGATTTTCCACTAAAAAATCTCATTTGTAAATACTGCGTGGTGTACTGATTTTATACAGATATTTGCAGGATAAATCTTACATGTAAAGCTAAAAATATGGTTGGTGTGCACTCAATGCTAATAATTAAACATCACTCTCTTCTTATGTTTGGATTATGTTGAAGGCAGGTGTCATGCATAGAGGGGTATCAAAGAAGCTGGCTCTAATCCTTGATACTCAGCACACGGGTCTCAAAAGATATCATACTTCACTTTGCATAACTGTTGCATGGAAGGAGAACACTTCAAGGACAACTCATGTGAAATGACTAATTAGGGGATTTGCTTGTTACTGCTCTCTTCTCCACATCTTTTCTCGGAGAACTAGAATTGTCAGAGAGGGAATCCTTTGCGTAGAAAAAGCCACTGACCTGGCAACCCCTTCTCCTATCAGCTCATCCTCTGATCTTTTCTGGAAAGGCCTACAGCAGCCACCTCAGGCCCAAAGCCACCCTATTGCATTATGAGTTATGTATCAAATAAAAGCTGTTTTTTAAAACAGCTGTTTCTCTCCTTTCCCTCCAGTCTAACCAGAATTTCAGAGCCCTGTCTTCGAAGTTCAAAGACTGATAGATATTCGGCATGAAAAGTGGAGCTGTTCGTGCTTGATCTGTAAGTGAGTGATGGGGGATTTTCCAATTTTCACCCCCTCGCTGAATGGCTGTAGGAAGTATGAGCCATGAGTGGAGGTGGTTTGACCTACTTGTCAATGATGTATTTGACATTGTCATGCACGCTCAGGTCTGTCCGGCCTCGGTAGGGCTGGATGTGAAACGCCACCTGCAGATGCGGCACAGGATGACCTGAATCCCCTCCACCAATGAGCAGACAGCATTACACACACAAGTTGCACAAGTCTCTGCATGAACATTCAGGAGAGCAAGACAAACAAAGTTAGATCAGCAAGAACAACTGCATGCATTCTGCTGGGAACTTTAGAGGCTTTGTGTTTGCTTATACTGGGAATAGTGTGGAGGTGCCAAAATCCAGTAGAAAGTGCCTGCTGCCTTTAAGAGTGGCTATGAAGCTTCAGGGAGCCATCTGCCTGTATGCCTGAGGTTGTCTGGAAGAATGCCTCTCTCCAACAGAGAGCAGAAAACCTGCATTAATTAGAGTTTGGGAATATCTGGCAACCAACAAATTACCAACAATTCTCTCAAAAGCATGAACATGCCCTCATCGGCCTCTTTATTAGAAACACCACGTAGGTGTACACAGTCTATAACCCAACTGTTTCCAGTCTGCATTAGCCAGCCTCTATATCTTCGTTGATGCTCTATTTACACCACCAGACATCTGATGCCTGTATAATTTTGGGTGGTGGATTACTCTCATCCAACAAGTAATATTCACTTTCCCCCCGTTTTTTCTCCCCACTTTTAGTCGTTAAACAAACTCCCATCCATCTACTAGCTAGGTCTCTCCGTCCTATGACAACTTACTGACTGTTGAGGGTGCCGCACGCAAGTGCTTCCACTGAGACACGAGATGACAAGCACATCTTTTCGAACTGGCAAACTCCCACTGACAGAGTGAACACTGTTCTGTTACGCCACTCGGGAGTCCTAGCGACAGTCACAACAACAACAACAACTCCAGCGACTTTGGTACAGCTTGCTGATGAACTCATCAAGCTCAACCAACCCTACCCTCTGAGTGTTAATGCTGTGTTGAAAATGGTTCACAGCTGTGAGTCCTGCAGACATTAACAAGAAGTGAATAATAAACTGAGCAAGCCAACAGACAACTTATAAATGCACCTATAAGATAGACGTACCTAATAATTTGGTCTGTGCACAGTTCAAATGCACTGTTCATATACACACTGAATCGCTATCACTGCCCGTGCAGTTTGCTTTGCATAGTCAATGAGAGCGACAACCCAGGAATCTATTAAGCATGACTGTCCCTTTTTAGCAGAATAAAACAACTGAGCTGCTGCAACATTTTTGCTAACTGCTTTACCAGTTAAAGAGTACATCATTACATCGCTACACGACACGCACAATTTCAGCCAGGCTGTGATGTTCACCCTTATAAAAGATATCCACGGTGCTTTGTACAGTCTGACCTGCTGAGCTGTGTGCAAATATAAAACCATTCTGAGGACATTTAAAGTGTTTTTGCTCTTGTGGGCTGTGGTTTTCCCTGAGAAGTTGCTGTCCTTCCAGAACAGCAGTTATTCAGGGCACTTGGTTCATTATTGATCCTGTCATACAGAATCTCTTAGACAAACTGGGCTGGGAGGACACCATCAGTCATATCTAGGGCCATCACCTAAAAATAGCACTCCATCAGAAAGTGTTCTGGGTGGCGAGCCAGAGGAAAAGCTTTCACAACTATGTACATTATGAGCTTTTTGTCTTGCTAATTAGCGTCTTAATATTTTTAGTCTTAATATTTTTCTAGAGATTATTTTTAGAGGACACTAGAAATGAGGACATGCTTAAACATGTCAAGTTTGCAAAAAAGTCACACACTTAATATCAAGAAAACATTTTGGAATTGAATGGAAAAAAATCCCCCCACACATTCTACAAAGAATTTCCAGGGTCTCTTTGCACCGGTAAAAGATTATCTGATTTACCAGCCTATCCTCAATGAGCCAACAGAATCCTTGAAGCTCTGTAACAGGTAACACACCTGAAGGGCATTTATAACACAGCCCTCCAGGACTACTGCTCGACAAGGGATGCCTTCTGTATGAAAGCAACACAAAAAATGTCTCGTAGTGCTGCAGCCCCTGACGAGAAAGGGAGACGGCTCCTTGAACTCAGAGGCAGCGCGAGCAGCAGCCAACCGTCGAGCCTTTGGAGCTCGCGTGGCGACACAAGAGACCGGGCCACCCACCGCTTTTGCACTCTGCCAGCGCTGCCAGGCCTTTGCACGCCGTTGCCCTGGCAACGTGGCTTTCGGCGCCGGCACCCAGCGCTCGCCGCCTGCCACCAGCTGCCTTAGGAGTGCCGAGGCCGAAGGGGTGGGGGGAGGGGGGAGGGGGGCTGTTAATGTGGTTTGGTAATCCATGCATCCTGCTCCTCAAAGCCCTAAGGTCTGGATCCAAAGGGTTTCGGGACATTGGCTGGACGTCACGCATGTCTTATTGACAGTTTTTTTTCTGCCTGCATCTCTCTTTGTCTTGCTCCCTCTCCCTCTCTGCCTCTCTGGAGGTGGGAGGCTGGCAAGCTTGTTTTATGATACATGACAGGCAACCCGCACTCCCCTGAGCTGCGCTTTTTTGCTTTGACGTGTAAAAAAATTAGAGCTGTCAATTCTCCCTGCGCGCCTCTCGAGTGGTCAGACCACTTGGCACAGCCGGTCGCCTCTGAGCCCTGGCGGCTCCACGAAACGAAAACGATAGGGGTGGGAAATCCATCACGTCTGTCTTCTCCGCCATGACTATTCTCTGAACAAGCCAGCTGGCACTGCAGTCAGCCAAGAGCCATGGGCTACCAAGCAGGAGGGTTGCCTTTAATCGCTCATGACAAGCCTTCTTTAGCTAAGGACAGTAGTTGTTTGTATGTTACCCCTTTCTTTCGATCTTTGTTGTAATTTCCCAAAGACTGTCAACCGGAGAGCAAAGGCTGCCTTGAACTGTTTCAAAAGCCATACAGGCAGTTTCAGAAGCCATACAGGCAGGGGTTTGTCCACCGAGAGCAACATCCTGTGGCACAGAAGTGCAGTATTTTGACAGAGGCCCCCTGTGGGCGTCCTTCAGAGCCCGGTGAATGGCGGCTAGATTTATGCGCTCGAACGCGGGCAGATCTTCAGAGGAGAGAACCAACCTCACTCCTCTCACAATCAGCATGGGGCACAGAGCAGGCTTCCTCGGGTGGCTCGGAGACACGAAGGCGTAAGCATGAGAGGAGTGAGGTTGGTGAGGTTGCGTGAGTGCAGGGCTCCACGCTCCCTTTCCAGTTGCCCCCCTGTTCACTCCCCTCGGAAGGAAATGAGAGAGTGCTGAGAGAAATGAGTCGTGCGACTGTTCACACACTTCTCATCGTTCCCCACAGAGGCCAAGCACATGACTCGTGACCCCTCTCCCCATGTATTCCATGCCACAGACGTAACCTATTCGTCCGGATGAGTGTGTGTGTCCCTGAAGCGAGGAAAACATCACAGAACCACCCGTCTGCCACTAAACACTGAACGCCACGTCGAGAATATCGAGCGGCACATGAAGGACCGATGGGAGGAAAGAATCAGGCTTCTGGAGGGCTCAACGCCACACACACGCACGCACAGCTCGGCCCTAGGACACAGCCCCGCAAGGAGCAGCATCTAGAGGGTTAAGAGCTGTGAAGAGCTGTGCACTACTCTCTTGCTCTGTCATTGGAGCCGATTAATTTGTGGTTGTTCCACACTCTGCATCATTTAGCCTTCTGCCCGCCACAGCACTTGGCAACTTCGCAAATGCCAAACACAGAACTAAGGGAGGTTTGATGAGCAGGAATTTGGTCATACCAGACATCACCTTATGTTATCATGATTTGAAGCAGCAGTGTTAAAGTGAACATATCATTATCTAATGGAATGTACTGCATTCACTAACAGATTTAACTGTGCTTAACAAAATCCACTGCGATAAACTAATTGTGCTTCACTAAATCCACCAGCGATAAGGGTTAAGAGACAAATCCTATAACAATACATGCAAAGCTGTGTATGTAAACACATTAATGTACACTAATGTAAACACAATAATGAAAACACATATGTTCTTAAAGTGTATTTTTCAGATGCTAGAACAGAAAGAAAGCATTGAGTAAAAAAAGCTCACCATATCTCTCACCAGTTACCTTGATACGATGCCTGTGGGCAGCATCCATAACAGCAGGCACTAGGTCCTCGGTGGGTTCTCCATGTTCATCTGCCACACCAGGTGGGTACCAGGACAGTACCACCACACCTAGTGTCCCAAAAACACAACAGGCGTGTATAGCTGCAAACCTCTCGCTGTTTTAATCAGTTTACTCTCCATTTGAACTTTTGTTTTTTTTCCCCCCTCCCTCTTACATGTTGTACCTACACTTGCCAAAGAAAAAAATAAATTTAGATTATATATATATATATATTACAAATAACTCGCCAACACGAATATATATCGGAAATTATAACTAGCTGCACACCTGCAGCACTAGATTCGATTTGCTCCATGTGCGATTCAAGAACGCTCGGATTCCTGGAGCTGTACGGTCCAAGCTCCGGGTAGAAGCTGGAAGCGATGTCTTCTGGGGGACTGTGCCTTCCTTTGGGGTGACTGGCAGCTATTTTGGGGTCCCAGTGAGGGACTAATACATGGTCCCAGTGTATGTAACCTCTGTCCATTTGAGGCGTACCATACCACAAGTAATAGAAAATGTGAATGTCGTAGAAAATGTTGTGTTCGTGGCCAGAGTTTGAAAAGACTATCTTAGTGTCGCTTGCACCGAGAGCTTGACCGGCCGATGCAACGACGTCGTTAGGCACCGGTCGTCTGTCAACCCTCGCGCCGACGAATGGCATGAGTTCCATTCCCGGCGCGAGGTCCGAGAAGCCGTCGGAGGGTTTGAGGCTCCGTAAGCCCATCATCGTGCCGAAGATAAACAGCGTGAACAGGAAAAGTGCAACACACGCTTTCTTGCGCAGTCTGGTCATTGTCGTTGTCTATGGTCCTGAAAAGAAAACCACGTAAGATAGTGTCTCCTAAGTACTCAGCGTGTGTTATGTGCGTTCATCGCTTTTTATATTTGTACAATCCACACGATCAGCAGAAACATAATCATCCATTGCTCATCCCTGATAGGTAGAATATGGGTTCTTGTGACAGGACATATTAAAGATCTTCTCGTCCACCTTTAACAAAAGTTTTTAACCGATGGAAAAAAAAACTTCACGTCTGTCTTGGTTCATATTCATACGCTATGCTTAAAAATTAAAACAACACCAATACATTTAGCCTTTCAAACAGTTCCGTCAACAGACAACGGTCTCGCTACAAGACATTCGTGCAACTCATCAGATGTTTGTTGCATTTACTCAAATCCCGTGGAAATGCTCTATGGTTTTTACTGTTAAGAAAGCTCATCTAAGATACTCCGTCTTCTAGTGCACCGTTTCACCGAACTAGCCCACGGTTAGCTGCTCGCCCGTTAAATGCGCTCTTCTGCAATATCAGTTCGCAGATGTTGGCCTCCACGCGATGTCCGGGCTTCTCTCAATCGCCGTGCGCTGTGTCACATCTTCAGACTGGTCGTGCGGTCGTTAACTCATCACATGATCCAGCACATTCGTCACCATTGTTCGGTCTGGTTTCCTCGATTAAAAGCATCCCGTCGGCGCTCTCGCCTCTCATCCTCTCCCGCACGCAGGCATTTTTAATCCACCCATGCTGGTGCAAATAAACCAGATCGATCAGGCCACATCGAGTCCAGCTGCCGCGTCTAAAAAGTATCGTAGGATTTGCGTGTTTCTACCCCGGCGTGGCAGTCACCGAAGCTCTCGTAAATCATATTCTTGTTACTGGAAGGAGGAGCCACATCCGGCTGTCCGTTGTGAGACGCGCGCGACAGAGCGGCGCGAACGCGCATAGGATCCTTTATGGAAATCTGGAAACGGGTTTTAAACAGTTTAGCACATGCTAGTTTCAAGTACAAGTAAATCTGGACCTCATAAATATGTCTACGAATAATTCTGGGTATGAGTATTTCATTCTAAACTAGCCTCACCACAAAGCAAACCTGACAAGAAGCATGCACGACTAGCCTACGTTGTATAGAAAGACGTTAAGTTATGTACTGTTGTCAGTACTCACAAGTCATTTGATTGTCTATACTGAGTCTTGTACTCTACAAGTACCTTTTATTCTGACCACATGGAAGGGAAGGTATATCCAAATTCAAAGATATTTGTAAATATTCCTTAGGTAAACGTGTACAAATTTCCCATAACTAACACTTCAACTAAATTTCCACTTTATTAGTTATTACTCCAATTTTAATAGTGTTTCAACAATTGCAAAAGATTGTATAGACAATTATCCCCCACACGCTGTGCTACGAGTATATGCAGTTCAATGGGAGTAAATGGGTTTATTCCTTTCTACATTGGATCATAAATAGTGATAAATCTTTTGCTAGTGACAGCCCCTGACCCATTACTCTCCACGCCCCTAACTACATCTTAGTATAGATGTGTAATAATAAAGGCCTACTAGAAAAAAGGAAAACAAATCTGGTTGACTTTCACCGACAACCCACGGGTAAGCTGGCCATCCACAGAGATTTTTCACATTTAAACATTATCAGCTAAACTCACCATCCTGGCCCTCCTACATTTTATGGGATAAGCACAGAGGGAATTAGACTCATGGGGGTGTTAATCATGGTGAATTTGCTTTACTGAGAGATAGCTTTGGAACCCATAATTGCAGCTTAATGTGAAAGGATTCCAGCTTTGAATGGTTTAAATTTACAGGGAATCGGTTTGGTTTTGGTTAAAATATAGTTACTGAGACACACACACACACACACACACACACACACACACACACACACACACACACACACACACAAAGAAGCAGAAAGAATTTTGCTTATGGAATGTTTTACTTGAGCACAGCTGTATATTTTTTGTAGATGTTTACAGACATTTGCTTGGGATGTTCTTGTCTAATGAATGAATGAATGAATTAAGAAATTATTATTTTCCTTGGCACATGTCTGCACTCACAGACATGCATTTAGCACATTACATAATACTTATTGGTTGTTTTTTTATACTAAAAGTGGCCTGAAGTCATTCTCTATTGCACTGACTGTCATATGGGGACATCTAGTGGGAACACAAAGCAAGGATTTTTTTTTTATTTTTATTTTTTTTGGAGTCTGTTTATAACCACTCAGCATCATAACTGAATCACACTCACATGCTGACTCATATGCAAGGCTGTTATTCTGCATTACACATATTCAAGTTGTAACAAGCATATTCTCTTGATCTTTTCCCAAAGCCAAAGACAAAGCTTCTGGAGTCTGATTCTGGTCTTATCTGCCAGTGTACACATTCTGACAAATATCTATCAAACCTCTGAAATTGGTCATAATGCTACATAAGCATTCCAGTTATACATGGGTATCTGACCTTGCATTTGTCTTACCACCAGTTTATATTGGCCAAGAAAAGTTAGGCTTAAGAATATGATTGTGTGTTTTGTTTGGTCATAATTATTTCCCCTTTCTTTCTTTATATACCTATGACCATTTTAGCTTTAACCTTTCTTGCCACACTGATAAAGCTATGTTTTAGTACTACCACCAGGGGGCAATGGCATTTGGTATAAAGAGTTCTCTGCAGTGAAATCAGGCCTAAATCTAAAACAAAACAGCAATAAATTTCAGTTCAGTTTGTGACTAAGGGTATTTCTTTCTTTCTTTCTTTCTTTCTTTCTTTCTTTCTTTCTCTTTTTTAATCAAAAGGTTACCAACAATTCAGTGTTCTGGGAAAATTATAAATCTAACTGATCAATATGACACAGAAGCTATGCCTGCTGTATCAGATTGACGGAGTGGAGCCGTCTTCTGCAGTCTCTATTAGACAGCTAAAGCCTTCTGGAGAGAGCTGCACTATATGGAGAAAAATATTTTCTTTTACACAAATATGTATAGATCAATAAAGATGACTGGCATATTTTTATTTGGATTTCAGAAGAAACAAATATTTAACAAAAATAATTAACTCTGTAGTCTGTGGAGACAAAGCAGTTTATTCGTAAAAGCTATGTAAAATGCTTTACAGCATCTGACCTATGTGATATGAGATTTGCTTTTGTATAAATTTGAAATGTCATGCACTGAATGTCAGCAGCAATTGTTCCATTGATATAGCCTGGGCTTCGTCAAAGCGTATGGTAGAGCTGTCCAAGGTGCTGAAACTATTTTTATATTTTTAGACATTGCTCTCTAATCTTGTATTGTTGCTCATTGTTTTAGTCTTTTTCTGCATCTTTCTTTGTTCCTTTGTCTATCATTGCATGTGTGTCTGTGTGGCCAAATCTCTCTCTCTGTCTCTATGTCTTTCTTCCTCAATCCCAATACATATTTTTGTCATCATATACTATGATTGTAACAAATAGCAAAGGGAATATTCTTTCAAGCATGGCAGGTCTTATCCTACAGCTGGATCCCTAGGAAAAATGAAGAGTGACACATTCTGTTGCTTATAACTTTCAGCTCAGAGCGTTTCACACCAGTATTTTAATTATTGATTACTGATTCCACAGGGACCTTGGGAATGCACAGAGCTGACCCGATTCCCTTTAGAGATGCCTGCTCAATGCTCAGCCCATTGTCAAAGCTTTGCACATCCATTGCTGAAGAAGTGAGTGCAGGTATCAGGAAGAAAGCTAGCTATCTTGGTTTATTACAGCAAGCATTATGTTTTACACAATAAGTTAGGAAAGTGTATTTATGTTTGTCTAAAAATATTCACATAATGTCAAAGGGAGGTCATCATGCATAAATAGGCAGCTGTGGTACTAGACAAGAAAAATCTTTTTATAAAGCAAATGAAATATAGACAACACAGGACGCATAGAATAGGTTTTGTGTGTGTGCCTCTAAGAATGAGAGAGTGATGCTTTCTGGAGTGTTGCGACCACGTGCCAGACCATTGTCCTCAGGCACCTCTGACTGACATGGGTCACATCAAGGCCTGCCCCTTTAGTTGCTGATGGGGGTGAGGGCAATTCGTCTCCATGGTGATCTCCATAGTAATTCTTCAATTGACTGATTTGACTCAGAACAAAGCATACAAATGCAACCAGCTGCTGGCGTAATCACTGGACAGCAACATACGTAGGCGCTTTGGGTTTCTGAAATTATGCTATGAGTCAATCACTGAAGGAAAGTCCAGTTAGACTGCTCTGTGCACAAGCTCGAAAGTCTAAGACGGGAGTGCTTTATGACTTACAGGAGAGATTTTATATGTGCCAGCAGACTTTTATGTAAAGACAATGTGGGTCATTCTCAAGAATCCTTGACCCAAAAGGTCAAAAATGTGAACAAAGTACAAGCACGTGCTGCTGAGCATTAACCAGGCAGCCCAGTAAACAGCTACAGTGGCCAGAACATGCTGCAGTGTTCCTGAAGTGCGTACAGCAGGGGGGGTTAGCTTCCTGGGGGACTGGAGGAGGGCTGGGGACTAGCAAACATTTGCCAACTTTGAGTGATCACTCAGCAGTGCTTTTTAAACTCGGACACTCTCTGGTCCCTCTCCAACTCAAGAGATCACTGACCCAGAATCAGGCACACACATTTGCACAGGATTGTCTCTAAATTTTTTAATTCAGCTTTGTCTACGTGCACACACACGTATTAACACAAATTAATAATGTTTTTACAGATAAATGTGTATAAGGCCTGTTTGTTTGTTTGTTATGACAAGAAGCCATTTTGGAGAAAAAGCAAATGACATTCAAACCACCCGGCCAGGGCCATAACTAACCATGAGGACACTGAGGTCAAATAAAAGTATTAAATGGGAAAGGAATAAAGGGTAAACAACAACAACAGCAAAAAACCAAATAGGTTTAATTCTGTAGGTAGTGAAAGTAGTGAAAACATGAGGGGGATTAGAACATGCCATTGACCTTCAAGCCGACACATTCTACAGTGTGATTTATTCCATTGTGTGAAGTAGGCTGGGTCACATTTCTACAGCAGCAAGTCCAGTCCTGCTGACCTACCGCCCTGCATAATTTAGTTTCAATCCTAATCTAACACACCTGAAACAATTGATCAAGTACTTCAGTAACATCTCCATATTAGAGCCAGGTGCACTAGATTAGGGTTAGAACTAAACTATGTGGAGTGGTAGATCACCGGGTCTTGGACACCACCATACAGTATGGACTTCACAAAAATATTAACCATAGTTGATGTCTCAGTTTACCATACTGTTACACACAGTCCTATTGTAATTTGTGCTGCTTTTTTCATTAGCTAGTTTAGTCCTAACTATAGCCTAATTAGTGCTTTACTCCCCACTCATTAAACATTTGAGGCTTATTCTATTCTTCCATAGGTCTAGTGTAACCCATTACAGCATGTAAATAGAAGAAAAAAAGCTATTCTTACACTGCATATATGGCCAGTAAAAATCATCCTTTCAAACCATAAAGAGACAAAGGAACTTTGGGGAAAGGGAAGACGATTAGGAACTGACTGGTCCTTTCCTGAAAACCACATTATGTGTGTCATACGACCACCCAATCCCTATGCGTAATGCCTTGCCTGGCTTGGCTTGCTCGGCCGAGACCGCGTATTTGTAACTCGTCACCACGACAGGTGCGCTAATGAATGAGTCAGCAACCTGAATCCTTTAAGTAGTAAGTTTGGGATGGTGATTAATAACAACCGGGAATCCGGCATGAATGATTAATAGGAAATGGGATGCTATCTTAATTGTGCTTATGAGACAGATGCGTTAGGTCATCCTCGTAAGAAAGAGATGGCTGCCACCTGTAAACTTTAAACGCGTTCAATAGGATTCTTATAAAGACTCGAGGAAGCTGTAGTCTCTGTGCGCCCTGACTCATTGCTGTTAATGAATTTACACACAGTTAGCGCAGTATAAAAATGTCTTCTGAGCAGAACGGTGCTGTCGGTGAACTCACACTGACGCGATATAAAAGCAAATGAATAACATTTGATGAAGCTGGGCAATCGGGTATATCTCGTCTTGGGGATTTCTTGTGAGTAGCTTCTCATGTACCTAGGTAAGTGTTGAGTTTTTCCGCATATTGTGGAACATTTGACGAATAAATAATACCAAAATATTTGAAGATTAAATTTGTACTTTGTCCAAGGTTTAAACAGTGATGAAAAAAATAAAATCGGCTGTGAACATATGAAGGTTATAGTATATCTCTTGGAAATACTGTGCTTAATTCATATGTGATTAAAACTATTTTAAAATACACATTTGCTTTTTATTGTCTTTGCATTTTAAACATTGCTTTGTAAAATGACGAGAGAAATGCACTAAATTAAAATGACCACTGTAATCATGGAGTTACAGGAAAATGCATGTTTAATTTTTCCCCACAAAGTGGCCCCGTATGTCACGTTATAGAGAGAAGCTATTTGTTTGTGACACTTCATACTTATCAAAGCGAACAACCAAGGAGCAGGTTGTTCTATAATTTAACACTCATTGCTCGTATCCCTCAGCGATTTGCGGGAGGAGTGGTCAACTCTGAGGCTTTTATACTCCCTTCGCATACACACAACCCCACACAAGACCGCAGTAGAGGCTGTACGGTCGATATTCGGCAGAATATAGAAATTGATTTGGAAAGCTGATACTGACTTATTTGGGTTATAGGTAAACGGAACTGAATTCATACATATATTTTTGACTGACTGAAGCCTAAACAACTTGTGGTTATTACAGAACTTTGGTCTCGTTATGGTTGTGGGCTTCTTTTTGTATTTGTTTTATCCTATATCTTTATATACTTCTTTGCACAGTCCAGTGGCTGTGCTTGTATATTTATCGTGTTAGAAACTGCACGCATTTCAATAGTCCAGTATAGCGTTAAAAATGATGTCTCTTAAATGAGTTCAGAATGAGCCGAAGCACCGATTAAAAAATAAGTAAAAGGTATAATTTAAAGAAAATGGCCTGCTTTAGGACTTAGTAAGACAGGTTTACAATTGAAAATGCTGGTTTAATTCAACAATCTTTTGGCGCCGGTTCGTACACGGGTGTGCTTTTACTAGGGTCGTGCAGGCACTGTCCGAGTGTCCACCCACACCGAAAGACACTCCGCTTTGCGGGGGGTGGGGGGCCGAGGGTCATTTAATACTGTCCCAGAAGAGGGCGGGGAGGAGTCATGGGTATATCCCCAAGGCCCTGATAGTTTAGGTAGGTGTTCTCCAACTCCGATTGGCCAGCTGCCGAATATGGGACCTATCACTCCTATCACCATGGAATGCGCAATTTATCAGCTAAATGATTGCAATTCAGCATCACGTGGACTTGACCGAAAAGGTGGGGGAGGTTGCTGAGGTGATTAGGGTTAGGACTTGCAGTAGGCTATTGTGCGAGAAATGTTACCTATATTACTTGACCCACCCAAAGAGGATTACTGACGAACATATATTTTGCTTTGATCTGGATTAAGACGAAGCTCAAGATACTGTGGATATCATAAACCATGGCTGAAGGTATGGTCTTGGTCATCTTCTGGGGGGGGGGGGGGCTTCCGAGATGCCTCTTTTGGAGGAGGAAATAAAATGGGGCTGGGTGGGCTGGGTTTGCTTCATTGTCTTTCAGATTTGGGGGTTCTTTTCTTAAAGAGCTTCCCACAAGCCCCTCTAACTTTCACGCTGTTGGGTGTAAAATGTCCCCAACGCCTTTTGTTTCTTCGTTTCCACTGGTGGTCAGTTGGAATGGAATGTTTTAAGGTTCTAAACAATTTGTGTGGGGGAAAGGCATATTTCTGAAGGGGCTCTGAGGGCGAAGAAGAGTGGCGGCCACGGAAATTTTGGAATTTAATTTGAAATGGGCGAAATGGGATCAGTGTATGATGAGTATTATACAGGTGAGCTAATATGCAATTTCAGTAGTGGCTAACTACTTCAGAATTATGTTGTATAAAGAAATGAGGCTGTAGCACAATTTATTTAACAACTTTAAAAATATTTGTTCTTGTCTCATTCTCTCTCTGTCACCGGCGAGTGAGTTGCAAAAAACAAACCAAAAATAAAAAAGCCCCATCATAAAATTGTTGGCTGGATCTAAGAATTCGTTACATGTTTATATGTATACACGCGATGTTGGGCTACTAGTCTATTGATGGGCTAATTGCAGTTGAAGGAGTTTGCGTTTAGGATGGGAAAGCGCCAAATAGCCTGTTGCTAAACAGAAGCCTATTTGTACATTATAAACAACTTTTTTTTCTAGGATTTCATGTAGAAAATGCATTGTTATTTATGTGCTGCAATAATTAATACTACTACAAATATAACTATAAGAGCATTATTTTTAATATATCGTTTTTCTGTGTAGGCTATTTACTGGACTAACATTTATGATGCGCCTCCATGTTTGTTTGCCTACAAAGGGGAAAATTGGAATGTTCCGCATAAGATTTAATTTAAAAAGTAAGGAAGAAGTAAATGCTTGTTTATGTACACAGGCAGGATTTAAATATATCGGGCAACGCTTCCAAAGCCTCTTGCTCGCATTATTCGTAAATGTCAGACTCGCACAGTACATTGAGAGTCAACTCCATGTCGAACCGGACCGGTAATTCCGAGAAACATCATCGTAAGATGTCCGATAATGTTCGCCTGATGATTAAGATGCTATTATGTTCGTTTAACATTCAGATGGAAAACATGACTTACACCCTTCTGCTACAATTTAAATTGTTGCGTCCTTTTTTTCTGAAGGGGGATGTGTAAAGACTGAAGAGGAGGAAGCGCCGAGCTCTGAGGAAGAGACCGGTTTCTTTTACGGTACCGGGGTTTGCAAATGGTTTAACGTGCGGATGGGGTTTGGATTTCTGTCCATGACTAACAGAGAAGGTACTCCTTTGGAGTCGTCCGTTGATGTCTTCGTCCATCAGGTAAGTTCGATATATCGACGCAGAAGATTGGCGTGTTGGTATTTCGCGTTTGCAAGGCCCTCTAGAATTCACATGGTGCTCGACAAACACATGCTTTTGCACAGAAGAATAATATTTTTAAAAATAACTTTTGTTTAAGGAATTTTCAGGAATGTTTTTTTTCCCTGCAAAAATAACGCAGTTTCAAATAACCACGCACCGATTTCACCGCGTTCTACATAATTGATCATCAGTCTTGTAGCATTCAATAACATTTGCATGGGACTTAAAAAATAATTCTTAGTAATTTGTTGCAAGAACCTGATTCGGGAATAATGCATATACGCCTAGATAAACCTTGCCTAGGTTTCATTTTTAATGGATTTCAAAAGCAGTCATGGACTGTTCACGTGTATATCCACATGGAACGTTATTATTATTTTTTAGTTTCTGCTAGTGCACAAGTCCGTTTCGATTTAAGTGAGAAATCCTTTACACACAGCTGTCGAATTCTGTGAAAGTTTATACATTACTGCAAATGTTGATTCAGACCTGAAGAGGTACGCCCGCGTTTCCTGGTGTTTGGTGTTTTCCAACTGTTTATGCACGCGCTTTTATTTTTCTTCTCTTCGTTATATGAGCACGGGACGGCATCAGTCATTGATGGTCCAAAAGTGACTGTGGACTTAGCATTTGTCTTTGTATTCTCTTTACCAGCCATGATGATGCTCATGTGAAGGACCGGGCTAAAATATTTTTTTTTAAAGTCTTCATTAACAGAACAAATATGTTCACCTTGTTTACCTAGTGAGCTATAAATCAGCAGTGCTTTGTGGTCTTTTAGCTGAAGGTTTTGCGGTGATTGGATGAAGGGTTGAGCTGCATTACCATTTCGATTAAGGGCTTCTCCTTGGTACTTCGCCAGATTTGCCCTTAAAATCACTAATAATTAAACACCCCCTAGTCAAGGAGGACCAGCTACTCTCCGTGTGGCTCGACTGTCGTATATGACCAAATGAACCACTGCTCGCTGACTCCCGGCTGCTGTGTAAAATTGCACTGAGATTAGAAGATCACAAGCGAATGGCCCTACACACTGTCAGGTGATATCTTCCTTTTTCGGAGTGAGACGTCTTCGGTTACATCCACAGAGGCTGCCTAGGAGGCTGATTGTATAGTGATGAGGCTTAACATGGATAAAGAGGGCTGTTTGCACCCCACAGCCTATAGGGCTCATTCTTTTCACTCCAGACTATACCATTAAAGTGAAGCATGAAAATTGGACAGGCACTATACACAATTCCTATCTCAGGTGGGTTACTGAAGACAATCTACTGTTGGGTTTGAGAGGTTTTTATTTATTTATCTATCTATCTATCTATCTATCTATCTATTTATTTATTTATTTATTTATTTATTTAAATGGAATTAGTTTTTTAGATTGGGCCTGAGCTGTATTTATAAAAGAGAAGTCTCTCAATTTCTAGCTGTTTTTAAGTTTTGTTTTTTTTGTTTTTTCCTCTCAGAAGAATTTTATTTTGCCCTTCTGTGAAATAGCCTCCCTCATCTTTTGCACTGGGTCGTATGCATGTGAAAAGGACACAGCCCATTTGAAATGTTCCCCTCCACTGCTGCCCCACGGGTCCATGTACTGGCTGTCCATTGAGCCTTTGTTTCCATCCAGTGTAAATCAGCATATGCATTGAGGACCCGTGGCTGCATCAAACCAATTGCCTGTCGTCACCCACAGATTGACAGCTTGTCGCTGGCCGTTAACCCGCCCTCCTCCAGAAAGGTCTGGATTGGAGAGGTTCAGCTTGGTGGTGCTCTGAGGAGAAAGCTTGGGCATTTTCAGGAAGTAGCTTTTCGAGCTCATCGGGGCAGGCGTTCTCACGGTGCTGGCAGGATGATTATTGATCATACTCAGAGCGTGGCTCTCCATGCAGGGGACCTGCTCCTTTTGGGGGACAATGCGTGCCATTGTTGCGGCAGATAGAGGAAATCCTGCCGGCTGTGATCTGTTACTGAGCGGTGAATGAAGAGTGTGTGTGTGTGTGTGTGTGTGTGTGTGTGGGGGGGGGGGGGGGGGGCGAGGAAGAGAAGGAGATATTGAGAAATGGAGAGCGCAGAGAGGGGGAGAACAAGAGGAAGGAAACAAGGCAGATACTATAATGGGGGGGAGGATTTAGGAGGGACGAGGGGGGGTGTGTGTGTGGAGGGAGAGGTCTCGTTAGCTGGGCTCATTCATAAAAAAAGTCCTCCATAGTTAAAGGGGTGGAGGTGGGGGTGGGGGGGTTAGTGGTGGAAAAGGTCAGGGGCTGGAGGGATGGTTCCAGGAAGCCTTACTGGGGGGTTGGGGATGGAGGAATGTAGAGGTTGTCAGGCAATCAGGAGGGAATTCCTTTCCCACTGCCCTCACTTCAAAAGACACCCCCTGCCCCATCGGACTGCCACCCCCGCCTTGTGAGAGAGGTGTCCGGGTTAAGCCTGACGGCATGTGAGGGTCGTAAAATGGCCCACCCTCCAATGAGATACTGGGTGGGAATGCCCAAGTCAACTTGATCTCATTTAAATAAATAAATAAATAAATAAATAAATAAATAAATAAATAGGAAAAGTGTGATTATGTAGTAACCATGTTGGTTATCTTATGAGTTTGGATATGCATGACTGAGAGAAACTTGGTATTATTTAGTAATTAAACAAAAAGCACTTTTTTTTTTTTTTCCTAAAGAGATCATTATTTAACCTGCTGTTATTGGTGAAGCCCCAGCTTCTATTAGCCACTTTGCTGAGGAGAACTCCAAAATTTGAGAGAAGTCAGAGTAGGGGAAGCAACCCCCCACTCCCCTCACTTTGCACATTCCCAGGACCTGTAGTCTCCACTGGTCCTTCAAAGGATGTTTATTAAGCAGAGATTCCAGGTGTTTGTTTTCAGCGTAGGCTCCCTCTTCTCTCCACGCTCCCGTAGAGCAATCATCCCAGGAATGCACCCCCCCAACCTCTCCTATATCCCCCTGCCACTGGTGGTCAGTGTGAGATCCTGCAAGATGGAGATATTTTGCAGATTTCCAGCATTTTCCACTGGGTCCCATGC
Organism: Electrophorus electricus; assembly: GCF_041902795.1. Lineage (NCBI taxonomy): Eukaryota > Metazoa > Chordata > Actinopteri > Gymnotiformes > Gymnotidae > Electrophorus > Electrophorus electricus. The sequence continues at coordinate 29,128,671 of NC_137502.1, read as the reverse complement.
CATCTAAGTCTAGGCTAGAGGCAATTTTTGGGTTCAGATAATTAGTAATATGTAAGGGGAGTGATGTATGAAATGAAGTGTTGGGGATAGTGGTGTTTTGGAAAATCCAGCACAGACTGGAATTTGACCAAATGTAAAATGTTTTTAACCAGGACCTGCCGAAATAGGATTTTGTAGTAATAACGTTCTTAATGTATTGCCATCCAGTGACTCTGGTAAATGGTTTGCCCTTAACTTGGTTAAAGACTGTGGGAGGTATGAAGAAGGAAGATGCTGAATGCTGGTCTTCCAGTTTATTAATTTGTATTTTTTAAATATGTTTACAAAACACATTTCAAAGGGGTAGAATTCAGGCCACTTATAAAGATAATTTTGTGTGGACCTATCTGAATATTCAAATTTGATTTGAATATTAAGGGCAATAACTGATTCTTGATTGTAATCAAGGCGACATGGAAAATAAATTATTTTTGTAAAGTAATTTTGATTGCTTTGTAAAGATTCACTCACTCTGCCTTGGCTTATGATGAGTTGAAGCAGTTAATCTACAGGGGGTCCTAACTAGCATTTCATTATTTGCATCCCAGTCTGAAATGCCTTGACTCCATTTAAGAATGTGGTGTTTGGGCAAAATATAAATATTTGCAAAAACCTTTCTAATCCGAGTAGATAAGACCCCGCATATTGCATGGATTTCCATGCTCTCAGCCACATAGCTCAGTACAAAATTCTCATTGTAAATATTTTTGCTGTATTAAATCTTAATAGACATGGCAAATTTGAGTCCTCTCACAGTTTAAGCTTAAATCTTGCATCTCCCTTGAAAAACTTTTATCAAGTTTAATTGTTCCAGTTTTGTAGATTTAAATTGTAAGTCATTTTTAGTCAGTTGCGTGTGTGTGTGTGTGTGTGTGGGTGTGTGTGTGTGAGCTCCAGGAGTTGATGCATATCAGTCGTGCATTCCCACTACTGGGAACAAGCACATCTGGTAAGATGCCTTTAGTCCTTTCATTCTTTGCTTCACTTTTAAAGTAGTGATAAAGTAATCTCTCAGCACTCTCTGATAACTGTGAGTGAATAAAGAAGTGAGTGCTATTTAAATAATGTGCTGATGAAGTATTTATAGGGTAGTTAAAAGCTGGGTGGCTATAGTGTTAAAAGTACTTTTTGTATTTGCAGGTTATGAAGAACTGTGTGTGTGTGTGTGTGTGTGTGTGTGTGTGTGTGTGTGTGTGTGTGTGTGTGTGTGTGTGTGTGTGTGTGCATGTTTTTAAATTTTTTATATATATATATATATATATATAATATATATACATGCGCGCACATGCACAATAACAAGCATTGTGATTTGTTGGAGCGAGCTGAACGACAGTAATCCCTAAGCGTTTCTCTTTCCTCACAGAGCAAGCTCCACATGGACGGCTTTCGTAGTCTCAAAGAGGGTGAGCCAGTGGAGTTCACCTTCAAGAAGTCCTCCAAGGGCCTGGAGTCGCTTCGGGTGACGGGGCCTGGCGGGGCACCATGCGTGGGCAGCGAGAAGAGACCCAAAGGCACGCAGAAGCGACGTTCTAAAGGGGACCGGTGAGTGGCTGTCACTAGCAGAGTCTTAGCAGAGTGCCTTATGTAGGAGCATTTTGACTTTTTTTTTTTTTTCTTTCCTACTTTCACTTCCTATGACCAGCGCTGACCTGTCCCACACACACGTTTGTGCTGTTTTAACCCCACCACTGATGGTTCTCAACAGCTTTGCACTCCATTTCTGAAATCCGATTGGACATGCAGATGTGATTTGTTATCTGGCCCCATACCTCTGCTTTGATGTTAAGTTGAACAGTCAGAAAAAGAGTTCCAATGTGGCATGACTCATGATGTTTACCCATGGAAGATGGCAAGCACATCTCGGGTGCCTTTGTACCCCCCTCCCCCGCTAGGGTGATGACGACTTGACCCGGATCAATAGGTTGGTTAAAGTCTCAGGGATTGGGAGTTAACCCTGCAGAGCTACTGACTCACACCAAGACCACTGCCCCCAACCTCTGGCTGTGGTGTAGCTGTCACAAAAGGGGCTGGGCCTCAGGTTACTGATAGCCAGAGCCCTCCTAGAGCGGGTGTCGTCAGTGTGGAAGGTGGGGGGCGCGTGAGTGCACGTGCGTGCTAGCTTGATCTGAGAAGTCGTGCAGTTGGAGAAGCTTCGCATGGACTGAGGTAGCTGATGTTGTTGTTGTTGTTGTTGTTTTCATTGGGAAACAGTATTGACTGACTACCACTGCCATGTCAACCGGGAGCTTGATGAGGAAATCTGGAGGCTTGGGAAGATCGCATGCTTGTGAATCTGATCTAATTTTAGCTTGTCTCCATGGATACACTGAAACAGACAGGCAGTTGATTAAGTTTTTTGCATATGTTTGTTTGTTTGTTTCCTTCATTTTTTTTTCACCGTTCATATTTCAGACAATCTTGTTTAAGCAACTTATGCCTGTGTAAAGGAAGAAGTGAATTTGATTTGATCATTACATCCTGCTTTGTGCCTCTTCCAGTAATTAGCGGAACACCCTGATGCTTGTGAACACACCCGCCACTGAACTTTCATAATCATGCCTGCTTTTTGTTTTTTTTTTTTTTTTTTTTTTGAGGGGGTGGTGGAAGGCTGTTCCATGTGTGTACCTTTGCCTGCTGGGAGGCACTGACACACAGTTGTCGTGAGAGTGGGTCCCGATGAAGGATTGAATCCTGTCCATTTTAATTAATAACAGATGCAGATGCCTGCAGAGGGTCATAGGTGACCGTTGCCATGGCAACCCCAGGCTGTGGCATGAGCAAGCAGTGTTAGGAGGGGGTGGGGTGTTGGAGAGCAGGGGTCAGAGTTCAAAGGTCGCAGCGCTGTATTGAAACAAAGGGCCAAAGAGATTCCCCTCTCCCTCCTCTGGCTCTGAGCGCCTGGCCATGCTCTCGCAGATCAATAGCTGGGGGAGGGGGGGTGGGGTTAGATGTGTGTGGGTGGATTTGTTTGTGGGGGTGGGAGGAAGGAATTATGGCTTAGAGGGGGGGGACAGGGGGACTATATTATTATATAGACATTTATGACTGGAATTAAATATGTAGCTGTACTGTGGTGTAGAGACTAACATTTTATTTAAAGGAGAAATAAGTAATTATTTTTTTCCAGTGATTCTTTATCACATTATGAAATGGCCATTATGTTCATACCTTATGGCCTGGATGCTTCAGAGATTCTGTAATAAATCTATCTTAAACATGGCTACCTCCATGTGGAAGACTGGCTCTGTGAGCATAAACTGGTTAATTTGAGGACTACAAAGCAATTTGATTCTTCATCTCATGTGAGCTACAATTTAAATTAAAAAAAATTATCACTTTCAAATATTTTGCTACATAAATTGCATATATAGGATTTTGTCCTCTAGTATTCGATTTATTTTCAGAAAGTAATTTTCTGATACATATTGTAGCGTCACCTGTACTGTGAATGTATTGTGTTTACAATGCATCATCCTACACTCTGACAGGAAGGACTTTTGGGGTGCAAAAAGACAGAATGCTTCTAACGCTTAAGTATTGTGGTTTTAATGTTTGTGTCTTTTAAATATGCTGTGAATTGGTGTTAAATGCAGTGAGAGGCATTGACCATTATAGTCCATGATCTCAAAAGTTTCACTGCATTGCCCTCTAGTGGTAGCCTAAAGTCATAACTTCTCTCCGTGCTGTTCTGTAGGTGCTATAACTGTGGCGGCCCAGACCATCATGCCAAAGAATGCCAGCTACCCCCTCAGCCAAAGAAGTGCCATTTCTGCCAAAGCATGTCTCATATGGTAGCCAACTGTCCAATCAAAGCACAGCAGTCTTCACCAGGGTCTCAGGGAAAGCCCACGTCGACATCAGGCGACGAAGAAATGAGCCACACCCCCTTGCCTCCCGAGAGCTCTGATTGAATGAAGGATGTGAACATAGGATAGTTGTCAGGGAAAACACACGCACCAATCAAAGTCTTGTTGGAATGCTGCTTTTGGAACTACCTCAGGTTCTCGATTTTTAATTTGCAAACAACATATATGAATGTCATCTCACTTAGCATGGTGTTGTAGTTGAAATTAGTCATTGTTAAATGTCGAGAGAGAGTTGAAAATGGTTTGATTTGGCTAAAGATGATGTACTTCTATTGCTCAGATCCTCTGCTTTTCTGGTGTAACTGTTTTGTTTGGTTTTTTTTGTTTGTTTGTTTGTTTTTGGGCGTTTTTTGTAGAAGGAATACAAGCTGGCTGAGTTCTGTCTTGCCTTCTATGATGTTTGAAACCTGCTGGATTTTTCAGCAACTCCTCCACACAGTCCATTCTATTCACACAATAAGGGGAGTGACCAGCTGATCTGTTTTAAGTGTTATTCATTTGGAGTGATTATTGTTTGTTGCTTTGTGAATAAGGGGGACTTTGTTTATATATGTTTTTATTCTCTGCTGTAGTTATTCAAGTGTCTTACATTTGTACTGAAACAATCAAAATCCATTATGTTTACAAATTGCAATAAGCCGGGATGGTAAACCATGTTTGTGAATTGTTTTTTTTTTTTTTTTCTTTTTTTTTTTTCCTTTACATTTTAGAATTATAAAGCCAGTATTGACATTGCATGTATCAAAGCTTTCTGCCAAAGAACCTAAACCTCATTGATTTTTTTATTTTATTTTATTTTATTATTATTATTTTTTTTGATGTTGCAGCAAGATTAAGGTGAATGAGGTTAGTTACCTTGATTCCAGTGGCCAGCTGAATGTGAATGTGTTGACTGGTGTGTGTGCCACACCCCTCCGTGCAGTATGACTCTCCCCTTTTGAATGAGATTGGGCCTGGATACCAAAATGCATTGTAGCGCATTAATTACTGCAAGCAAACAGAGTGAAGTTCCTTTTTTTGCTTTTGAATTTCGGGCTATGATGTGCATGTGAGAATCCACATCCAAGTTAGATGGTTGCACTGTCACTAATCATTTAATTGGAGAGAGCCATGATATTAGAGTTGGTAATTTTTATAAACATTTGCTTAATTATTATATTATACAGTACCTCTAGTTCCAACAAATCAGGCCCAGTCAGAGAAACTCCCAAAAGGGGGTGCATTGTATTCATACAAACTGTGCACATACATGGCTAGTGTAGGAAATATGTTTACCTTGGTTGTTTTATTCCAGTTTTAAAGTGAATGTCAAGTTGTCAGAGGCAATTTTAATTTTTCTAGGGTGTCCATAGGAAGCTGACCTTGATTTTAATATAAGAACAAAGTGTAATCTTTGTAAACATGATTATTTATTCGTAGCTTCCAGGTTTACCTCAGTTAGAACTCTTGTTAACTTGGTGAACATTGTATGCTTTCAGTCACAATGTCACTTCGGTATCTGGGCTATTAAATTCTGAGTTTTTTTTTTTTTTTTCCATTTCTTTTTTTTTTCTTCTTTTTTTGGCAATAGTTCCTGCAGTAGAAGTCTCTTGTGGAGTGGGGAATGTCTAGAGTCTTTATGATTGGTCAATGCCAAAACTAATTGCAATGGAAGTTCTGCACTAACCATAATTTAAGAGGCACCTGCAGTGGACCAAAATTTCAAGTTAATGTTGAGAAATGGTTTCAACCACTGTGTTGTGCCATGACTGCAGTCAGGGTATTGAGTTCCTCCTGTATGCTTGTTTCTGTCTCAGGGAAAATCACAATTATAAGCTTTCTGGAAGGGGTGGGGAACTGGGATGATTTGCCATTTTTGTAGATTCATGTTTCAGTGGCATTCTTCTATCCTGGATTGAAATCCTTGGCACAACCAAGGGCTGATTTACAGCTTCAATAAGAATAAAAAAAAAAAACAACAACAAAAAAAAACCATGCACATTTGTACTAGAAAATCAATCACTTTCAAAAGGACTACCCAGAGCTACTCTGGTCATTGTATATTGTTCTTTTATAGTGCCATCTTATCTTTGCTGTCATAATTGTATAACCATTTTATTCTCAAAGTGCATGGTAGCTGGTGGCGGAGTAGAGTAGTCTTCTGTAGGCAGGGAGCAGGGGCCCAGAAGTCACCATGAAACTTCTCGGTTGAGGGTCACTGTTTTGCTGGTAAGATGGTATTCCAGTTGAGCATTTACTGTCTCTTTTCTTGGTTATTTTATTAGGTTTTTTTTTTCTATTATTTTTGATAAGGCATAGAACTATACCTTGTTCAAAGTCTATACAAGTCTACCTCAGGATGTTGAAATGTACAGCGTGGACATTGACAGAGTGTGTTCTACAATGATTCAGAGGACCCACCTAAACACTGCATTGTCCATGTATATGGAGAAGGTTTGAGAGTGTGTGTGCGCGCGCGAACATGTATGTATGATTGGGGGGGAGGGGGTGTTTTAGGGAGATGTGTGTACTATTTGTTTTTATTTGAAATATAATTGCAATGGCACTGTTATGACTCAGTCCAGATGGTCTTGAGATATCAGTGTGTTAGAAATTTGTTAAAATTCTCTTTGATGTTAAGGTACACATAATTTGAGTAATTTGGGTGAACCACTTAAACTCTTTATCTTTTTCACCAGAACAGACAACTCCCAAAAGACAAACTTGACTATAGCCATTTTACTATTCAAGCTGTCTCGTGACGGCCCACAGAAATATGAAGAAAATTGGCCCATCCCTTTTTTAAACCAAAGAGTTTATTGGTCATCAGTATATTTAAAAACTGCATTGTGTGCTGCTTCTAACTGTTTGGTAGACAGATACAGTCAAATCTAAAATCCATCTTTTTAAAAATTGTTTTTAATGAATTCCAGTTTTTAAATGGCTTCTTTCTCTGGCATTATGGTAGCCAATTTTCAGTGTCTTTATTCATATATGATACTCAGGGTTTTGTTTGAGGCACAAATGGGAATTGCATTTAATTTCAAGAGATTTATCTGGCCTGTGTGTTATTTTGCAAATTTTGTTGTACTCAAGATTGTGCATTACATTCAGTGTTTGATAAAAAGATAGACTAAACAATTATTTTGTATTCAAGTGACCAAAGAATGTAGCCATGTGGCAAGAAAGTGGTTTCACTGTGGAGCACCATCTGAACGGCCTCTGCAGTTAAGAAGTACATGACATCAACTGTCAACGTTTCCCGTTTTTAACATATTGTGACAAAGCATGCAAAGAATGTTGTGACCAAGAATGTGTTTTAGTGCGACTATTCACTACTTGTTTTCTAGTGAATAAATATCTTTAAATATTATGCCGTTTCTATTTTTCTTAAATACTTTTATTAAACATGTCATAATGTAGATAAACTGTTTACTGTGGATAGGGAAGGTTTGATTTTTACATTATAAATTTGAACTTTTCTGATGGGGTGAAACATCTTTTATAGAGGCGGTTTTCTTGTGTAGTGGGTCTTCGATCTTGATAGCCCTTTAATGGAATGATCTAATTCAAACAACTGTAGGGGGCACAAATCTTGCGTAACTTTATTTATTTATTTATTTTTAGAAATAGTCGCGTAAATCACTAGTATCTTGTGGAAATCTGATTCATGTATATGTTTTCGACTACTGTGAGATCCTTGGCCGTATAAGTGGCTTTTTTTTTAAACATCCAAGTAGGGCTGTTGCTAAAGTGGCTTCCTGTTCTAGCTGACGTCGTTTTAAAATGTTGCTTCCAGAAGTTGTCTAGCCTAAATCTTTACATATTACGTTATCCACACCTGACCATCTCTAAAATGTAGTATTTTAATTTTAAGACGAACAGGAGCTAGTTTATAATGACGGGCGACAGCGATCCAATTTCCGAAAGCGCTGCCTGGGGTAAACAGCAACTCCCCTGCGAAACGGCGCAGATGGGATTTCCCAGCGCGTGCACCGAATTTGAAAGTACATACAAAAGGCCAGTGCGAGCGCGAGCTACACGCCCCGTGGTTGTTGACTCGCGCTTGTGCAGAGCTCCACCTGTCAGACCCTAACAGCAAGCTTGAAGACGCGTTAATTGTATATTGTCCATTTGCTGCACTCACTGAAAGGAGCTTAGTGGCGCTTTATATATATATATATATATATAATATACACACACACATTTGTTTGTAGTAGACAGAACAGCATCTCGCACTGAACGTACACCAGAACGTTGTAGGGAGGGGGCAGTGTTTCCCACTTTGCGAGGCCGCGACGGAGTCGCTCGCGCTTTTCTGCGCTCGTGGAGACGGTGAGGGCGCGCGCGTGGGCGCGCGCCGGGCCGAAGGGGTGAATCTACTCGCGCAGCGAGCGTCTTGGCAACACGACAGCAGCGCGAGAGCGTGCGGTGGGGGGAGGGGGGGGGGGGTTTGAGGCTGTGTAATGGCTGCCAGAGAAAGCGAAGGAAGAAACAAATGAATTTGGGATAGACTCGACGGAGACAGGTAAACACATCCCCTCCCCTCTTTGTTCGCTCGACTATAGGCGGCAGCGAGGCTCTTTGTCTTGCTGTGCGACGTACTTGCGCAGGTGGATGATGTGTGGCGAATGTTTTGAGGCCAGGGCCCTTTAACTGTCAACCTTGCCTCTTGGCATGTTAGTAATGTAAGCTAGGGTGATGGGTAACATTGCTTTGATCACATGTATGTGGGAAGCTGTTGTTGGACACTAATATAGATTTAAGAGAATTATTTAAGTAGAATCGCATACTATCCTGTGCAGATGGTGGTGGTGGACCTTACTGGTGACAGACTGGCCATAACGAAGCCGAACGTCGCGGCTGGCTGGTTGCTTCCTCAAAGCGGCAGCCAAAGACAGGTTAGCAAGCTAGCTAACTGCGTGTTTAGCGCAAGGTTGTTCTAATATCACGTAATCAATAAAATATAAACTCATGAGCGACAGTATCTGGTTGTCTCGTTAATTTCTTTTCACTTGGCCTAAGATTAGCTCGGTAGTGGCGCTGCAAGTTTCACCAAGTCAGCCTGCTTCAACCGCCATGTGTTGTCAGTGTCCAAGAAGCCGTTTGTTTACGTTTGCGAGCTAGTTGGTTAGCCACAAGGCTACATGATGGATTCACTATGTTAAGAAGCAGGAACAACTTTCATTCTCTGGCCATTTCATTTATTGTTTTTCGCTTACAGCGTTATCACATAAAATTAGGATATAAGGGTTAAATTTTTCGGAATCCCCACGGTGACACCTTTAACGCTTTCTCCATTTGTTCTCATTAAAAGTCTTTGATGAAACCAAGGTAGGGAGAAAGACTGTCCCGAATTTACTAGACATTATTGTCAACACTGATCCTACTTTTTAAAATATTTTAGTAATGCTTCCCAACGTTTTGCGATTACATCAGATTACCTAAATATTAGAATTATCTAAATTGCGATAGTATTTCTGTGGAAGGTCTGTAGCACACTGATTGGCCACAATAGACTACGCCAGCCAAATGAACGTGTCCGGCAGGCTGGCTTCTTCATTACTTGGATTACGTTTAGTAATCTAATGAAGGTTGCGTTCTAAGGATGACAGTGACCTTAAAGTTTAAAGGTTTCCCTGCAATTTGTTTAATGAATTTCGATCGAGCTAAATTTAACCCTTTACATTAGGTGAGCTTATGATGTTGAAAATAACTTGGAGATGCTTTGATTCCACAGTGTCTAACAAAATATACTATTTGATGGAATCGTAGTTGTCAATATTTTTATGGTTTAGGGGAATCCAAATATGGTGGTGTTTCAAACTGCTCATAGTTACTTACAGTTTTGAGAGATAAGTGATTAATAATGAATAATTTATTGACTCAGTAGGCTTGTACTGAGTCAGTTTATCCCTGGATCAAGAACATTTTATGAAGTGGAGAACAGTATATTAACTAAAGCTGCCAGATAAAGTAATTGTTTTTTATTATATTTCTACATATGTATTGCATACTGGCTCACTCAAAGAGGTTTGGTCCGAAAAGCTCAGGCAAATTGTGTCAGTGTTGCAGGGTCAATGCAGACCCTGAGCAGCCACACCTGTAACGTTTCAGTGAACGATTAACGCTTTGCTCACGTGTGTTTACCTCTGTGGTCGCACGGATGTGCCCTCTCTCTCTCTCTCGCTCGCTCTCTCTCTCTTTCTTCCCCCAACCCACCCCCCATCCCTGCAGCTGAGGACGAGGATGGTGAGCAGCCAACCTAAGTACGAGCTGATCCAGGAGGTGGGGCGGGGCAGCTACGGTGTGGTGTACGAGGCGTCGGTGCGGCGGACGGGGGTCCGCGTGGCCGTTAAGAAGATCCGCTGCCACTCGCCGGAGAACGTGGAGCTAGCGCTGCGCGAGTTCTGGGCACTCAGCAGCATCCAGAGCCAGCACCCCAACGTCATCCACCTGAAGGAGTGTGTGCTGCAGCGAGATGCCCTGGCCCAGAGAATGAGTCATGGCTCTGGCTCCTCTCTCTACCTGGAGGTACGCATGTGGGGATGCAGAGCCGGGAAACCGCTGGGATTTTATTGCCTGTTGTTGCGCTTGCAGGTAGAGCAGTGTAGCTCAAAGTACCTTCTCCCGTTTGGGCTACTGTAAGTGGTATACGGTGCCCTCTTTTTTTAGTGACCTTGTGATGATAAGTGACTAGCAGTGAAGAATTTCAAGACCGTGCCTGTGCAGATAGCTGTGACGGTTACAGACTACTCAAGTGGTTTCCAAAGACAGCCCAGAGTATTTTCTTGTATTGTGAATTTTTAGTTTGTTGGCGCATTGGCTATTTAGCCTGCTGAGCAGAGTCAGGAGAGGGAGCAGGAAGTGCCCGCAGCTCAGATCGCCACCTACTGGACTAGTGTGCAATGACTCGAACCAGGGAGACACTCCCCACAGTTCGGACCAGGATGGACGGCTCAGGAACTGTCCAGTCCCACTCGCGCTTGCCACGTTCCGCACATTGTCGTTTTTGGCCTCTTTTTGCGTGCCACGTTTCCCTCGTTAATCAAGTTGCCACTCTGTGAGTTCACATAGCAAATAATCAGGTTTGCAGCACATCTTGCTTGCCTCTGCTGCTTGCCAGGGGCAGTGGTAGCTCACTGGTTAAGGTACTTATCCGTCGTTATGGTACTAATGGGAAGGTTGCTGGTTCAAGCCTTCTGCTGCCAAGTTGCCACTATTGGGCCCCTGAGCGAGGCCCTTAACACTCAATTGCTCAAGTTGTACTCAGTCATAATTGTCAGTCACTTTGGATAAAGGTGTCAGCTAAATGCTGTAAATGTAAATGTGTGGGGAGAGCGCATCGGATGCTGGGCAGCTGTGCGCGTCCTGCCAAACAAACTTGGAAATAGAAGCGGCTCAGAGAGAAAAGCCTTTGCCAGACAGTAATATTGTCTCAAATACGCGCAACAAAATGCTCCGCTCACATGTCTAGGAAATATTTGTCCTGGTTTTCTGTGTTTAATATTAATAAATTATTTGCTGTTGGGTTATGATAGGACGCCGTGGGGTTTTTGGTTGTGTTGCCATTCTGCAGAGATTTACAGACACATGCTCTTAATGAAGTTGTAGAATAACTTTACCCAAATGTTTGTCTGTTTTGGACTTAAAGATGTGGGTTATTGGCGTGCTCTATTTGCAAGCTATGCTATGTGTGTTAGCGTTAGCATTTGTTTTACTTCAGTGGGTCCTGCTTTCTGGACAATGCTGTCAGTGTGTGTTTTTTCCAGCTGAAAGTAGCTAATGAATGTACTGGATCAATTGGTGCTGTCCAGTGCCTCCTCTTTTGTGCTGGTGAAATAGTCCGGAGAAACCCAGCATTTGAGCCATTCTGTCTGGGCAGATCGTACATCCGACAGGGCTGTGAGCCACTTTTGTCTGTGTCTTAATTATTTTTGAGAAAAAGCCAGATGCAGATTAATCCTGATTCTGATTGAAACTGATGCCTAATAGAGATTCTCTATTTATACTAGTTTTTGACATAAATTGTCCTTGGACTTGATGCAGAACAACTGACCTATGTCCTGCTCTCTGCGTCAGTGTTTCATTTAACATGCATGAACATGAAAGGTCTTGCGGCAGAGAGTTCACGTACTCGTCACAGAAATGTTTCATCTCTCGCCAACCTCACCCGACTCGAGCTGGATGGTGGATTTAAGACGCTTCCTATGCGGCAGGATGTGGTGTTGTGTGCCACGCTACCATTCTCCTCCGGCTGCTGCTGCTCGCCTGCTTCCGATTGGTTTGTGATGCCACAGTAAATGGTGCGCTAATGCCTGTTGGAGGAGGCATGCGTTGCAGTCTACCCAGGCTTCTGATGCTTATGGCCATAGTATGGGAAATACTGCATTTGGTTGGTGTTTGTCAAAGCTGGCATGTGGAGAAATGTGGCCGTGTGTGTTTGGTTGTCTCTCAGTCTGTGTGGGATGTGTGGAGGAAGGCCAAAGGGCTGACGGGGCGGATTATGACCCGTCAGCGGCACGGGGGCCGTTGTCCGACAGCTCGTTAAGCCGCACTGTCCCAGGACCCCTTTATTCCCCTCTCTCGGTCACTCTCTCTCCCTGTCCATTCTCTTTTGTCCACCCCTGCTTCCCTCTCTTTGTGTCTCTTGCTGTCTCGTTGCTTGTCCTGCCCACAGATAACAAACCCTAACGAGCTGGAATCAGCAGTCAGGAGTTTTTTTTTTTGTTTTTTTTTTAAATAATGGCTTGGTCAAACGGATTCTGTGAGGCAAGCTGGCTATTGAGTAAACAGCGCGCGTGATGCTATGCGCCTGCCAGAGAGCGGCTACGACTCCATTTTGGCCTCGATTCAAGCTGAGCCTTAAAACCATGATCTCAATAGCAAACAACAGCATCCTGTTGTATTGCCCTGCGTCCAAAGTCATTTCTTGCGGTGCACAGTTAAATAACAGATGTTAATTGTGCGCCTTGCAGTGGTAACGTGTCAATAAGACTGGACAAGTCTCAATTAAAGCCAAGTCTTAATTAAAGCGGGCGCCGTCACTGCAGACACGGTCAATGCGGTCTGCGTTTTGCTAGACCAGTACCTCAGAGACTGTTGTTGCGTGTACAGGTTGAATTGAATAGTAATGGTCACACGGTTGAATTCAAAGCCAAAGACTGGGGTTTTGGCGTTAAGGTTGTGTTGGGATGGTGATGATGCGTTTTGGACTTCTTTGCAACCATCACTGCTGTATGCCTGCAATGTTGTGGAAGAGAAATGGAAGAATGTTGGTACTCCTGAGGGCTGTTGAGCATAGGAAGCTGGTTGTCGGTCGAGGTGAAATGGAACAGGCGCATCACAGACTCCCAGAGTCCAAGCTTGCCATGAACACGTGAGGACGCAGACAGCAGAATCGTTTTTCAAAAACACATGTGAATATGTCAAAAAAGCAAACAGGAATATGCACGTGTGTGTTCTGTTCTATTCTTCAAGGTAGTTTTGAGAGAATGTTCTTGTTAGCATGCATGTGCATAGAATGCAAGTATGTGCTTTGAAGTAAGTCCAATCAGGTCATTTGCTCAGTTGAAAATGTTCTCAATGTATAATTTTTTAATATATATATATATATATATATATATATATATACACATTATATACATATGTGTGGGTGGGTGTATGTATGTATGTATGTGTATATATGTGTGTGTGTGTGTGTATATATATATATATAATATATATATGTGTGTGTGTGTGTGTGTGTGTGTGTGTGTATGTATACATTTTCAGGGGTTTTTGGGTTAAAAGATTATTGAATTGAGATTCAAATATTAGCATAACAATATTTTGACTATTGAAATTATTCAGGCCAGCCTGACTGACTTTTTATTTTTGGGGGGGGATTGCCTCTTTAGCAGTTTGAGCTCATTAGAGATGATTATTTATTACTGCTGGCAGTCATGTAAGTATTAAGAGGAATTAGAAGTATTAGCAGGATTCAGCCTGCCATTAACTTCACTGGAAGCATGCGCAGCTGCTGGAACTAACGCCCTCCCCCTCTCCCTTAGCTGGTGGAGACGTCGCTGAAGGGAGAGATTGCATTCGACGCACGCAGTGCCTACTACCTGTGGTTCGTCATGGACTTCTGTGACGGCGGCGACATGAACGCCTACCTGCTGTCGCGCAAGCCCAGCCGCAAGACCAACACCAGTTTCATGCTGCAGCTGGGCAGCGCGCTGGCCTTCCTGCACCGCAACCAGATCATCCACCGCGACCTGAAGCCCGACAACATCCTCATCTCGCAGGGGCGCACGGCGGCCGGCTCGCCCGAGCCCACGCTCAAGGTGGCCGACTTCGGCCTCAGCAAGGTGTGCTCGGCCTCAGGGCTCAACCCCGAGGAGCCGGCCAGTGTCAACAAGTGCTTCCTGTCCACGGCCTGCGGCACGGACTTCTACATGGCGCCCGAGGTGTGGGAAGGCCACTACACGGCCAAGGCGGACATCTTCGCACTGGGCGTGATCATCTGGGCCATGGTGGAGCGCATCACCTTCGTGGACGTGGGCACGCAGAAAGAGCTGCTGGGCAGCTACGTGCAGCACGGCGAGGAGATCGTGCCTCTGGGCGAGGCCCTGCTGGAGAACCCCAAGATGGAGCTCCACATCCCAGCGCGGAAGAAGAGCATGAATCCCGGCATGAAGCAGCTGATCCGCGAGATGCTGTCGGCCAACCCGCAGGAGCGGCCCGACGCCTTCGAGCTGGAGCTCCGGCTGGTGCGCATTGCCTGTAGGGAGCTGGACTGGGACACGTGAGGCGGGCCGCCGCCAACAGCAGACAGGTTTTTCCCCCTTTTATCTTTTTTTTTTTCCTCACGCCACCAAGCAAAAAAGGACACCTCCCCCCTCCCACACACACCTAAGGCATTGTTATACAAATGCGACTGTGTATTTTTGAGGAGTAATTTGTACACACACATATATATATAAAAATATGGTTGTCCACAAGCACATAAGGATCAGGAGGTGTGTGGGTCCTTACCGGGTGAGGTTAGCTCAACACCATGCCACGTGTCTCTGAATTAAAGCAGTCTTTGTCTGAGGTCTAACCCCCCCCCCCTCCCACCAGCTAATCTCAGAGGCACTGAGCGCGGCGATTTAATTGGCCACATCAAACGGCACTCGGCAAAACAAGGCCCCGACAGCTTTTCCCCTGATACTGCCCGCTTCTCTGGGGAACACTGCTTTTGTCCGCTCCAACAGCCTGAGGCAGCTCATCAGCGTCTGCCTGCCTCACTCTTGGTGCTAATTGAACTTGTGATGCAGTGCATATCCAGGCACAGGGACAGACACTGAATGCTCCTCATCTGGGTTTTTATTGTAGTTTTTTAAAAATTTTTTTTACCATGATTGTAATGGTAAAATTCAAATTGTCTCCTGGAGGATCAGTGTGGGGTTTTTTTTGCTGTTTTTTCTTTTACTCTGCACTACTCTTGTGAACCTCAGGCTGGTACTTACGTGTCCAGATTTTACAGTATCTTACCAAGTACCACCTTTTCTCCAGAAACCCCACAGGACGGTTGAATGAAAAGTTCGCTTTTAGCTTTGCAGGAAGAGGAAATGTACATTTGCAGTTGCAGACCAGACTGCTCCAGATACAACCTGATTCTTATCTTCCGAAGCGAAGAACAACACTCGATCAGTAAAAGGAAGAGTAGATCATGAGTGTGCAGTAGCCTCCATACTTTAAAGCAGACAGCTGATGGTCAGGCTGGGGCCAGCTGCTCAGCTACACCATTACCTCTCCTGGATCCTGTTTGCAGAGCTACTCAGCCTGGCACCTAGCCCACTGATCAACACTGGCAGTCTGAGGAATGTGTTTGTGGGTGTAGACCACGTGAGCGAGACCAAGACTGCACGTCTGTCTGTGTCCGTCTGTGTATCGCTGTGTGTGTGTGGGTGTGTGATGAAGGTGACAGGGATGCCTTGTGTTGGACCAGCAGGTGTGTGGTTGTGCGATCCCTCTCTCTGGCTCCTTCCCAGCTCTCTGAAATCGGCTGAGCTCACGTGTGATCGCTGGCCGAGAAACAGCCCACAGTTGGAAAGGTATATACTGACTTTCAGAATTAACCAGATTACAGAATTGGGGTATCTCTTTCCACTCTGGAATGTGTTCAAGATGTCTCATGAATAAAGTTGTATTAAAAAAAAAAAAAAAAAAAAAAAAAGGCAATGTGCTGCTTATTCAGAAAGTAGAAAATCCTTCAGCTGCTGCCTAAAGAGGAACTGATCTGCTGCACATCCTGCTTCATTTAATCTTAATATCACTATGACTTGAATATACAAACTTGAAGGCCAGTCTAGGATGGCGGTGCATCATTTAGCTGGACTGTGCCAATGGCCCTTGGCGATAGTTGACGGCACTCATTGCCCCTCCACTCCCAAACTGTCCATGTTTGTTCAGCACTTTAAAGTCTCAGATATCCACCCCCAACCCCTGATGTGTCCTGCCTACAGAATTGTGATGCATGCGCCCTGTCCTGCCTTCAGGGAACAACTGTGCGGGAGACAGCAACACCAGCACCCGCACGTATACACTCTCAAAGTGTGCATCGTATGTCTATACAGCCAATATGCCTCTGTGAGCCAGGGGACTGTGTGTGTGTGTGTGTGTGTGTGTGTGTGTGTGTGTGTGTGTGTGTGTGTGTGTGTGTGTGTGTGTGTGTGTGTGTGTGGTGGTTTTTTTTTGGTTTTTTTTCTTTTTTCTTTTTTTTTTCCTTCACACCTCACTGAGGTGAATTTGATCTCCTCTCACTGTGTCCTTTCGCGTGGATTCTTTGGGTGCTGAATATGACCAGTAATCCCCTGTCCTTCGACATGCTCCAGACAGATGACCTCCTAAGCCTGTTAAGTTGTCAACACTTTAGGGAGCGTGCATACCATGCAGGTCAGCGTTTTGTATCATACTAACTGAGACGACAGCTGTGCGAGATGACGGGGTCTCATCGGCAATAAATCTGGTCCCTATTCCCTTTTAAACATGGTGCATATATTCTGAAGAACTAAGTGAGAAATTTAATATTTTATGCTTTGTGGAACAATTGTTCAGGGTCCTTTCTAGTGGTGTACATTTCCTGAACCGGCAAGCATTCAATCCAGGGGGAAAAACACAATTTTATTTTATTCTCTTTATTTCTTTTTCAGAGGAATCTATCCATAAAAGTGCTGTGAGAATTTTTTAATACACATTACTGCAAGCGCAATGGCTAACTGGATTATCATCCCAAGGCTCCCACTGATTCTGCACCACCAGAACATTCTTTAATCTGCCTTTTCTTTGAAATTACCATAATTTATGCATTATTTTAAAAATACCGCTGCCCCTGTAAGAAGATGGTGTGACAAAATGAATTCTGAACAACGGCCTCAGTTCTTTTCTAAGGGAAGAATTTTTTGTCTTGAAGCAGACAGCTTTTATAGAACTTGTGATGCCTTCATTTGATAGCGTTCTAATTAATCAGTGTTACGGCGCAGTCTCCCCTCAAATGGCTAAAGTACCTGACAGCTGTTGTGAACAGCTCTGTTGAGAAGGCCACCCTCACCCTCTAAGAGGTTGGCAGAGGGTGAAGTGTGAAATGTTTCCTAGGTTCTGCGTTATGACTACAATCAGCCCTAGTTGAGCATTTGTCGGTTTTTTTTTTGCTCAAAATGTAGGCGGTTCTTCCCAATCGTGTAAATCCAGTACTTTAAAAAGTGACAGCAGGGTGGTGAAATAGTTCAGACATTTGTGAAATCTTATTTTACAGAGGCTGAACAATTTCCTTCCCAGCCAGTGTTTGTAATGATACTCCTCTGAATGCCCCTGACTCTGGATGCCTGCCCGCCCAAATATATTAGGCCTTAATCAGAAGACATTGTTCATTGCGCTTTCATTTGCTTCCTCCCGAAGATTTCTTTGCACATGTGTACATACTGTATATGAACAGTGCACACGGAGCCAGATGTGCAATTGTGTCTGATTATTGAAAACGTGGTGTTTTATGAATGGCGAGAGGCAGTACTGAGTGTGTATTGTAAAAAAAAAAATAATTCATTACCCATACAGGGTGCAGCGGCTGTCTCGAATTCGTTTCAGTTGTTGTGATATATGTATGATGACACGATTACACAGCTTCTGTGTATGCTTAGATATTTAAGCAGATTTGTTAGCCAAGTTTCTTTGGGCCTATTTGTGTGATTTATATTTTTTAGAAAAAAATGTAGAATGGGGAACACAGGTGTTGTTGTTTTTTTGTTTTGTTTTTTTAAAGGAAAGCCAGCTACCTCCACAGCATTTAAAGTGTAGTTCCACTCCCCAGGTTGAGCCTAAAACTGGATTAATAACCATTTAGGATGGAGTAGGTCCATTAAAAGCTGCCTTTTCTGATCAACATGAGGGGGTTTAACTGGGTGTGGGACACTGATCCACTGAGTCCTTAGCATTACGACTGAACCACTGTAATAGCTTGTCAGGAAAAGCACCATCACAGCTGTGTAAGAGGTTGCTGCGTTCATACCTTTTTTGCATTTGCATCTGCCACTAAGTAGACATGAAAACAAAAGAGTAGAAAAGGAAGGGGGCTAAACGCTGGTGCTGACAAGCCACAGCACTGCATGCCCCTAGTTTCTCACACAGCCAGCTCATAAGAACTCCTAAGAAGCAGGACATTGGCTCATGCGTTGAATCGAGTATGTTACAACACGGAAACCTCTAAACTGTGAAGTTCTATGGTGCTCCAGGACTTCAGAGCTCTCGACTAAAAGAACTTTGTTTCTAAGACCCGTGTCCTTGCGCTATGGAAAGAGGTAGACTTGTGAAATGTATGTCTGAGGTAGTGAGATCAGTGGGTTTAAGGTTTGACGGTCTGCTTGTACAGGATACAACCCACTCCAGGCAATGTGCCCTGCTCATAGAAACAGCCCTAACCCACCTCGCGTCATTTCTGACAGCAACGTAAGGAAACATATCAAACTGGTGTTGTGACTTTTTTTAACTAACAATTTTCTTTTGTTGTACAGTATTTTGATGAGATTAACTGCAATTTACAATAAGATGTAAATGAATGTGTAATTTATTGTTGGGATTGGCTTTATAAATAAACATTGGACTTGCATTACTGTGTCCTTCAGCCATTTCATGAGTTGTCCTTGGGTAAATCCCCAAGCACTAAGTGATGACCCATTCTGTTGACTGATTTGTCATACCACTTCAAAATGATCTGGTCTGATTTGTACCAGTGTTTCACTTCCAGTAAAATGCTGCTCCACTCTACCGGTGTCACCCCCCCCCCCCCCCCCCATCTAGAGAGCTATAAAGAATGTGGCAAACACTATTCTAAGTGTATTTGTCAATGTAGTGTTTTAACACTTGTTTTCACCTGCTGGCACCATGTTTACAGTATTTAGGGATGTGCCACACAGATGGGAAAACATTTGTAGATGGATAACAGATGCATCACATCTCGTACATCATCTTAATTGCATATAGACACTCTTGAAGACAATTGATTTAGAGATGCTACACCTTCAGGGGCTGGTATAGCAAAGTGTAATTTTACTGTAAAAATATCTGCAATTCATTGTTTTGCCTACAATTCAAATGATGTATTCTACCGAGAAAAAAGTGAAGCGAGATGGACGTTTTCGTTTTTGGGAGTGGAATTCGCGTAACATTTGTCAAACCAAGACCAGAAAAGCCCCACCATGTGCTCACCTGTCGAACAATGATGAGCACTTACGGGCCTCAACCTTCAGGGACAACAGCTGAATGTGGAAAAGAGACGGAGCTGTCCAATCACATCATCGCGCGCGCTCAGCATTGCAGGTACGGATATAATGACGCAGTTACCGGTAGAACTTAGTGGAGTTTGGTTTGACGCCAACGACAGCTTGCGTTTGGCCATCTCGACAGTATAACACACTAATGGGCAGCCAAGGTTTGTGACGCTTGTGATATTTGCCCTAATGCATCTTGGTTTTAATTTTGTAAGTTTTTTTTTGTTTTTTTTTGACCTGATCGTCTTACTCTGACGTTTAAGCAGATAATGACAAACGTTAACCTACTCTAATCTAACTCAGTTTACAGATATAAGTCGTCTCCCGTTGGATTCTCATCTTCAAAAAGTGAAGGCCATTTAAAGGTAATTTATATGCTAAATCTGTAGATCTGCGTTAACTTAACGGTATAGCATGTATGTTCATTGTAAAAAAAATAAAATAAAAAAATTTTAAAAAAGGAAAAAAAAAAAGTCACCCTTCGTGATCTTTAAAATGCTAATTTGTGTCCTCAGAGATCACGAGTATTACGCTTACTACCGTGCACGGTGTCACAGCTGAAGTCAGCAACGGAGCACAAAGACTCCTTCTTTATACAAGGGATGGAGATTAACGAGGTGCGTCAAATAAACGCTAATCATAGCAAAGTATAAATAAAGCAATCATTTAAAAGAATTTTTGTAGCCTTTACAGTGTCTTCATATAGGTGACTGTTGTGGGTATCATCAGAAGAACTATGCCAACTGTTACGCATGTTGTGTACTGTCTGGACGACATGACTGGACCCCCTATGGATGTTCAACAGTGGATGGATCTTGAGGTTCAAATGCTAAAACAAGTACCTGCTTGTATTGGACTGATCTATTTAAATGCTTACAGTGTTAACCACCAGTCATTACCCCCCCCGAAATGCAGGATGACAATTTGAATGAGATTATTCCTCCTGGCACATACATCAGAGTAGTGGGCAGCCTTCGCTCCTTTAAGGTGCCGTTAACGTACATAGTTTTGGCGTTGTTCACTGAATATCTTACTCTGAATAAAATATCTTTAAACTGTTAATGCTAACAGCCAAGATGGATACATGCCTAGATATACGAAGGAGCTTCACAGCTTTGATGCATAGTTTTTCTTGCGTGTTAGCATCATCGCTCCATGGTAGCTTTCAGCATTCGCCGCATAGGGGACCTCAACGAGATCACCTCACACATGCTGGAGGTGATCCAGGCCCATCTGCTCAGTGACGGGAGCTCCTGTGGCAGGGTGAGGATGTGACCTCGTGATGCGCTATGATGTTAATGTTGGCTTCACTGTGGTTCTGAAATCAAATAACACTTATGCAGCGGATAACAACTGTTGACTAGGAAGGTAATATTATTTTTTCAAGCTTAAGCCAGTGAACTCTTGTTTAGCTTGACATTCCAGATTTCGACTTTCGTATTCGACTTCCTGGTTTTGATGCAATTTGTTGTCCCAGCTGAAGAACAAGGCCATGACTTCATCAGTAACGAATGTGTCACATATTGGGGAAGCATCAGCATTTGGTTTTACTGCCAGTCAGAGCCAGGTGATTTGAACTTTCTTTTAAATTTTATTTTATGTACTTCTTAAAATGTTTCTTTCACAAAAAAATGTAAGAAATTTTTAAATGAAGCTAATTCTGACTGATGTATCTTCTCAGCGCTTTTTTAAAAACCTCAAAAGCAAACAGAAGTCTGGTAGTGAGGCCATAGGATAACTAGAATTTAATAAAGCGTTCCAACAGCATGCAGAGGACAGTTTAGTGCTGTGAAATGCTGTATTTGCTCTGCAGGTTTTTAATGTGATTAAAAGCAGTCCTGCAGCTGAGGGCATCAGTGTGCAGAACCTGAGAACCATACTCAAATCGCTCTCCTCCTATGACATCAGGTAGAGGGTTTTGTTTTAATTTTTTATTATAATTGGCTCTGTAGTGGCTTGAAGTTCAAGATGTAAAAGTAATGAATTGTGAAAAGGTGTTTCTAGTATGTTACTGTTGACTAATTTAAATCCTGGTTCCTGACTTTTTATTCCCTAAACTAAAGGATGATCTAATGGATAGTGAGAGATTCCTCATGTACATGTCAAATGGGGGGGGGGGGAGTCCAGTTTTAAAGTTGTTATAAGCTGTATTTTTCCTTGCTTTATAGGAGCAGTTTGCAGTTTCTTATAAATGAAGGTCATATTTTTTCAACCACTGATGAGAACCACTTCAAGTCTACTTATGGCTAAAGCCCCGCTGGTTTAGCTAGTTTGTGTACAAAAGCAGTATCTAAATTTGTAATTTTTCTGTTTGTTGTAGTTGGTTGCAAACAATTTGTTAGAATCACTTGTAAATGGTCATTTGTAATGCTTTCAGTTTTTTTGTTATTGTTTAAATTGTAGTTTCCTTGGTTATCCTTACAGATGGTTGAGTTCATTTGTAAATGGCAATTAAAAACAAGATGATTAAACCAAATTTTTATAACTTGTCACGTCTTGTGCAGATCTGAATCGGACTTCAGTAGTTTGGATGTAATGAAGAGCACGCTCAAAAAGTGTTTCAACTGACACAGAACTTGTAAATCATTGGGACACTAAATAGTAGCCCTATCCTTAAATAGAAGTAAGTTCTATGTAAATTGTCTAACCTACTTAAATTAAATATATAATTTGTTTCGGCTATAGGTTTTCCGGGTGTATATTTATTTTGATTCTAAGAAGAAATTATTCTAAACAAATTATTCAATTATGCTAGCTAAGAGAAAGCCAAGCGGACGATCTAGAAACTACTACTCCCAGAAGCAGGCTTCCCAGTCACATCCGGGGATCACCCCATACTCGCGAGCTCGAACCAACCAACATGGCGTCGAATCCCAGCACAAATCCATCCCATTTTGACTGTCCGTCTTGGTAAGACTCAAGATTATGGAATTTTATCCAGTGTACATTGTGAAGGCGTTCATTTTTACAAGCCACGCGTATGCTATCGAAACTAAAGTGGAAATGCACACGGTGGCATGTTCTTTAGAGCAGTCGTCACTTAGCAAGTGCATCTTCTGCAGCGTAGCCACTTAAGGCTAGCTAGGTAGCACGCAGGCTAACCTAGCGCCTGGTCCCCTGCCAGCTAGCTGTGCAGCCCTTAGCTAAGCAGCTAATGGTGGTTGGTTAGCTATCTACTTGGATATGTGATAGTTAACTGGCTCCTAAATCGATTTGTTGATATTGCCTGCATTACGGCAGTTATCTTAGCTCTGCGGTTTTAATCGCAGTGTCTTATTAATTTTGAAATTGGACTAAAGCCCTGCAAAACTAGAATGCCACAGACATATGCCTTTTTCATTGTTATCTGACACTTATGAGTAGTGTGTTTAACAGCTTCTTGCTTGCCCTTAGGGCAGGGAAACCACCCCCTGGTCTCCATTTGGATGTAGTTAAAGGAGACAAGTTAATAGAGGTAAGAGTTGTTTGCTATATACTGATCAACTGTTATCTGTACTTGGGCAATGAGAGTACTTTTTGTGCCATTTACTGAGAGTTGATTGAGTGCACTCTGAGCACACAATTGGTGTAAACTCAATGAACATTTTGCTGCCCAGGGTTTTAGCTGATTTGCGTTTTGTAAAGATGCACTGGAAGTGTCAAGTAGGCCTCATATATGCACAGTCCTTTGAGACTTGACCTGCTTTTGGTGTCATTGCATTTGACTGCTCAATACCAGGGTGAGTTGAAGCAGAATAGCATCTCATATCAGTAATCATGGCTGTGCAAATGGTTTTTAAGTGTTATTTCATGTCTCTTACTAAATCATACCTGCGGTTCTGACCATAATGTATCTGGTTTGGTTCTAGAAACTGATCATTGATGAGAAGAAGTTCTACCTGTTTGGGAGGAACCCGGATCACTGTGACTTCACGATAGACCACCAGTCATGCTCCCGCGTGCACGCAGCCCTCGTCTACCACCGGCACCTTAAGAGGGTCTTCCTCATTGACCTCAACAGCAGTGAGTGCTGGGACTCATCTGACCCCTGAAATGCACAAAACACGGACTTCTTCAGTGAATGCTGAGAATACCTAGATGATTCATGTGTTCACTGTAATATCTACATAATCTCTATATAAAATGTCATCTTTATATTCCAGGCAGCACATGCAGTTTTCATTATGTCAAAAACTCTGTAGACACGCAGGATGTTTAGGAATGGCTTTATAGTGAACGTGAGTTTTAATGAGTTGTTGGCAGTGCTTGTTTGAGACGCTCCGATGAAACTGCAGCACTGACTGAGTCTCTCCCCCTCCAGCTCATGGCACCTTTTTGGGCAGGATTCGCCTGGAGCCCCACAAGCCTCAGCAGGTGCCCATCGACTCCACTATGTCGTTCGGGGCGTCTACGCGGGTGTACACCCTGAGGGAGAAGCCCCAAGCACAGCCCAGTGCCGCGGCGGGAGACGGCGGGGTGGAAGACGAGGAGCTGAAAGGGCTCCTGGGCCTACCGGAAGAGGAGACGGAACTAGATGTGTGTTTGAGGAAGTCAAGTCAAATTTATTTATCTAGCGCTTTTTTCAACAGTTGTTGTCACAGAGCAGCTTTACAAATGTCAGAGTCCAAGCCCCCAGTGAGCAAGTCAAGGATTACAGTGGCAATGGAAAAACTCCCTAGAACGTGAGGAAGAAACCTTGAAAGGAACCAAGACTGAAACGGGGGGCCTGTCCTCCTGTTTAGGCAGAAAGGGTTGGGGTTGGGGGAGAAGGGGGAACATTTTTGAAAATAGTTACTTTTTTTATTCTGGGTGATGGGCTTGTTAATTTGTGATGAAGTGTTATTTTCGTCCGCTGTATGCCCTCATGTTCTGACGCAGAACCTGACCGAGTTCAACACGGCCCACAACAAGCGTATTTCCACCCTCACCATCGAGGAGGGAAATCTGGACATTCAGAGGCCCAAGAGGAAACGGAGGAGCTCTCGAGTGTCTTTTAGCGAGGAAGAGGAGATAATTAACCCAGGTATGGGTCCAATACATTGACACACTTGTCAAAAAATATGAAGAAGTACTGGCCGATGCCATATATTATAAAAGCAAAGTTTTTAGTTATATGCTGAGTGCAATGAGCTCAAGTCTCAATATAGCATTTTGTACAACCATAAGACACAGTAACTCTCACTTGTGCATTTGAACACCAAATGAGCCGTTTCATTAATTCTACTTGCCAGCCTCTACTGCGGTGAAATCTTTGGAGCGGTTCCATTTTTTGATGCATCAGATTGTCTTTATTCCATCGAGTGCACGTTATTTCACACTGCTGCAAGTCCTGACTTGCTTCTGCCTTATGTATCCTCAGAGGATATCGACCCATCTGTAGGACGCTTCAGAAACATGGTGCAGACGGCAGTGATTCCACTTAAGGTAAAGCCCCTCATTTAGTAGGTTGGCAGAGATATTCTTTAGGAAAGGGGTGTTGGTCATCAGCCCTAGGCTACTGTCTAAAGTTACTGTTTTGTGCGCGCATGGGTGCACCCCCACTCTTTCGCCGCCTGAGAAGTTTTGCTTAACCTGAGTTCGTAGTGTATGGTTCTCACCAGTTAAGCTTACTATGTTAACAATGCAGCTCAACCACCCTTAATTTATTAAAATTACCAACAACACTGAGGGAAAGGCTTGGGGTGGTGGGTGCGGGGTGTACAGGTCATATGTTTCTGTATATGTTCCCTGTCACTTGGTTGTCTCCCAGTTTATGCTTTCCCTGCAAGCATCTTGCATCCCTCTACAAAGGGACTGTCTCAGAAGCTCCTATGCACAATCTGCATCTTGGGTCTTCTCTGGTGTGATACACTCCTGCTTCACTTGACCTGGTGCTTAGTGCTTGATCTTACGCTGCCGTGATTAATGATGAATCTGTGCTGTCCTTCAGCCCTGTCTTTTTAAGCCATCGATAGGATTGTCTTACATTAGCCACCTCTGCGATCACATTAGTGGTACATTCCATGAAGGGGCTTATCTTGCCATGGCACCTCCTCTGCTTCCTTGGTGATCATGTCCCTCACATGTCCAAGGCCTAATCAGATGATTCTTGGGACCTTCACTTTGTAGACCCCCGCCCCCTCTGGTACAACCTTTGAATGTTGGGTGGAGTGCCCCAATACACTGAAAGGAGTTTTCTGGGCTTGAAATCTGTATATTCCAGTTCTTCTCTTGGACAACATATTGTGCGTGCTGGATTTCTGATGACATACGTGTTTACAACTTTGGACTCATTGTTCCTATTCAACTGATTCTTGTGGACCAGCTTTACCATATGCAAGTACTTGAATGTTGTGACCCTTGTTTGTGCCTCATGGTTCCCATGTAATTGGACATTCCCCGGGTATTTATAGTTGTCCTCCAAGTCAGTTATACGGCCTTGCGGAAGTTAATTTCCCTCTGTCCTGATCACTTTCCCCATTCTTACTCTCAGCCGATCACTCTTCATCCAGATTGACATACCTTGCATGTCCTTGCTGTAGATCCTGGTCAGGCATAAGACGTGATGTCATCCATGTACAGGAAGTGGCTGCTGGTAGTTGTGCTCCACAATCTGTACCTGTACCCCCTCGTATTAATGATCTAGCTGTGAGGATTCAGGCTTATGCAGAACAGCAAAATAACAGTAAGGACAGTACATCTCCATGGTGTATACCATGCTTGTTGGTGACCTGGGCAGTTGTCAAGTCAATCAGTTCGGCTTCTGTGTTGTCCTGCAGAGGTCTGAAGTTTTTTTTATGCCTTAGTTATACATGGCTTTAACAGAGCTAGGCACTCGGGGTCATATGCTTTCTTGTAGTTGATCTTGGCAACATTTAGATTGGTCTCTCTGGTCTTGTAGTCCTGGTGGACAGCTCTGTCAGTAGATGTTGCTTCGAGCCGTCTGGTGGTAATTTGTGCTGCAAGTTAGCCATGTAGGGCTGTTAGCCTTTAGGCATAGAACATGTCAGGACCAGGGGCTGCCAAGTTCTTGTTTGTTTTTGACCTGCTCTTGGACATCTGCTGTTGTAATGTTGTTTCTGCTCTGGGAGATTGTGGCGCTCTGCTCTGAGATCTCTTGACCACAGAGCACTGGTGTTATGTGATGCTTCATTCTCCCATATGCTCTTCCAGTACTGTTCTGTTTCAGCCCTGGGTGGACCCACAGTCAGGGTTCTGTTGTACTGCTGCTGTGAGGACACTTTGGAGGGTTCATCGGCGAAGAGAGCATTTACTGTTTTGGTCATTGCTTCTTTTGCAGTCTGAATGCCAGTGCTGTTAACCTTTTTATTAGTGGACTCTAGGGCCTCACTTATAGGCTGCCCATTGTATTTCTTCTTTGTTTTAGCTTTATTTTCTTCTTGAGTTCTGCGAATTTGCTGACTTCAGTCCGAATTGTCTTTATCTTGGTTTCCAGCCTCTGTTTCCAAGGGGGACAGCAGGAGTGACCTGTGGCTTGTATTCCGTAGCCTAGCGTCTCGAGCATGATTAATGCAGTGGAGTATGCTAGTTTGTTGGTTTCAGTTGTACTGGTTGTTGGCGTGCTTATTGCTGCGTTCAGGTTATGTTGGCTTTCCACTGATTTGGATGAGTCTGGTTGCTGCCATTAGTTGATGTCTTAACCAATACACTAATGGTGTGTGGGTGTGCGCATGTGCTCATATGGCAGTATGTATGTATATATCACGACTCACATATCACCCGTTGTGAGCTACTCTGTAATAGCTGTCCCAGAAATTTTCCTGGAAAGACCTTTCAAGGTCGTTGTGTGATATGTTCCACTCAGCCCTTCACTCACCATCTGTTATTGTGCTTCACCTGTTCTCACCTGCTGCACCACAGAAGAAGAAGATGGAGGGCCACGGCGCCTTCGGCTTGGAGGACAGCGCCGCCCGGCGCATGCAGAACTTCCCCCCCAGCTCGGGCCTCTACGGCGACCTGCCACCCACCAGCCACGAGATGGGTGGGGTGCAAGGGAGCGGGGCCCAGGCAGGCTCAGCCATCCTGGGCGGGCTGCCTCTCCCCTTCCCCAACCCTGCTCCAGATGTGGACCTCTCACCAACCACGGTGCAGCCCCCTGCCATGTTGAACCCGGGCCCCGCCCCCGGACCCTACACGGCTGAGGCACTCAATGAGCCACGCAAGAAAAAGTACGCCAAGGAGGCGTGGCCTGGGAAGAAGCCCACGCCCTCTCTGCTCATCTAGCAGGGCTCGAGGGACGCTATGGCGACACACCTACCCCAGCACATGCAGTCAACATGTACGATCTCAGTGTCCATATGTACAGAACTCTTGAGCCCTCTGGTTCCAAAAAAAAAATGTATCGCCATCTTCAGACATATCACATAATCTGTTCAGGCAGTCTATTCATTGACTTTTACAATGAAAGCCTAAGATGGGAGCAGATGGCATTATCTCCAGTAGACGTCACCAGAGACGTTGTGGTTTCCAGAGAAGGAGAGCAGTTACATGAACACTTTCTCAGTGTTACTGTGGGGTTATTTGATCCTGTGCTGAGGCTCACTGAGACCGCCCCTCCTGGGGTGATCATGTGGCCTTGTGTTCCCTGTTGGTTAGAGCACCGCTCCATTCAGACGACGGCTTTACGTGAGCATGAGGTGGGCTCTCGAGGTTATGCTTTTGGTTGCTGCGACTTTGAATTACTGACATTGAATTTTGTCTTGGGAGGAAAACTAGACTTTGGCATGAGGTTGGGTCAGCTTTGTCTTTTCACACATTTTTAATGACTGTGTTGTGGAAACCCTTTCTGTTTGTAGACATTTGCAACACAAAGCAAATCACCACGTGCACATGCTTCACGAAATGGCAGGTGACTGTAGGACTATCAATAAGTCAAGTTCAAATGTCGTGAAATAACCATGTTTGGTAGGCTAAATGCTTACATGAATTGTAACCTTTGTTTTCCAAAATATCTCTAAAAAGTGTAAACATGTAGGCTTGAGGTCCTAGCGGAAAAACGCACAGTAGTGCGAGGGCAGGGAAAACCCGTTTAAATGGCTGCCACATCGGAGCGACGCGAGCCGTCGAGATTCGATTGGGTGTAGGCTTGTAATGTGAGTTTTATTTGTGCGTTTTATATTTTTATATCTGAATGTGTTTGAAGGAAAAGTGTTTCTCGCCTGATGTGTGTGAAAAGTGAATGAGAAAATGACTGGAGGAAGTCCTATGCCTTTGTTTGATATTTGTCTAATAAACAGGATTTCTTACTATAAGCCCAGATGTGTGTGTTTAATTGCAGATGGTTCTTGGAGGCTGGGCCGGATGTTTATTCCCTCGTGCAATCTCGCACTTCTAATGTGTCTCCCTCTGCCACTTGAAATGAATTAGTTATCATTTATCCTGAGGTAACGAGGCAAATGAAGGCTTACTGGGCTCCGCAAATACTGTGTGGACTATACAGGTTCAGTGAATGGGAGTTTGTCTATTGGTTTGTGTTGTTTAGATACTCAAGGCTGCTCAAAATGTATTTGTTATAGGTAGTAGCTGAAATTCATTTAAAAATTGGCTCACACTCTTGTGAAATGTTTTGTCCACTAGGGGGAGTAGTGGACCAGTGTTGTCAGCTGCAAAGGGCTGTAGCAAACAGTCCGAGGTATGAAGCAGAATTATATGCTACTGTTGGGGAGGGTTTCCGTTCATGTCAGGTTGATGGATAGGTCCACAGAAGATCGATAAGTAATCTTTTGATTCTTTCTTTTTATTTTATTTATATTATGTTGCTGCTAAAAAAAAAAAGTCAAGGCTCTTGTTATTACTTTCAGCTGAAAATGTGCTGATATCTATACTTTTGTACGAAGCCTGTTTTCTGAGTATTATAGTCTAGGTTAAAGCTGTAATTGTTGAGGGCTCAAAGAAATTCAGTAAACCATGTCACACTATTGTTACCTGAGATTTGCAAGTCATAATCTGCCCAGTAGGGGTCTCCCGCACTCCTTGGTGACCGTGTCGGCTCGCCGGTGCGGATAAATGGCACCTCATTAATCAAATGTGCATGAGTGCGCTCAGGTTGCCATGGCAATAATTATCAGAGCTGCCTAATTAACTTTCTCAATTGCTTAATGATATACGACCCTATGAACTCCCTCATTTCTTCTCTCCCTCTCATTCAATTTGGGTATTTTTCCCCTTTCTTTTTTCACTCTGTGTTAACCCATGACCACTGTTATATTAGACGCAAAATAAGAACAGATTGCCATTTGTGGTGATGTTAAAGTAGATTTGTGTCACTGCATTTGGCTGTAACCTTTGCTACTTTTTTATGGCTTGGCACATCTGAAATAAAGGCAGAACTAGGAGCTCAGTTCACTATTTTGTAGAAGTCCTTCTTGAAATAACTCCTACTAGCCTGTTACCTTCAGGTGTGAGTCTGTTGAAGGCGTGGTTGGAAGGCAGTGCCGTGTGTGTGTGGTGAGTGAGCTGTAGCGAGCCTTCACGTCGGGTGTCAGAGGCTACCAGGGTGGCCGCGAGTGACCTCGCCTGACAGGCTGAGTGAAGGGGTCTGGTGAGGCAGTGTCAGCGCCTGCTCTCTTGCGGAAATGGTGAGGGGAGGTTAAGCCAGCCAGGCGGAACCCAGTGCAACACCTGCCGACACCCTTCCTCCCCCACTGCCTGCACATGACACCCCGTATGTAGAACTCTTGATACACAGACGCACACAGAGCCATCACTTCACTCTCACAGTTCCATAGATCTTTCCATGAATGCACTCTGCTCGCTGTGCTCGCTCGTGACAGTTGCAGATCTGTTAACCCCCTGCCGCGTGCGCGTGCGCGTCTTCTCTCGAAACGAGCGCACTCCGTCTGCTCACGATCACACACAATTATCAAAGATTCCAACACTATTCACAGTCTACCACTGCCTCGTTGTATCAGTCTCTCTCTTGCTCTTAGTCTGTCTGTTTTTGCCTCTGTCTCTCTCCTTGAGTCACTCTCACACTTGCGCACACACAAAATCCAGCCATGTTGGGGGCGGTTGGCCTATTCACGTGCTACTGGCCCCGGATGCCCTCCGGACTTGATTGTGCACTCAGTGCATCTCATTTCTGCTGCTGGGGGTTTGTGGAGTCGCAGAGGAAGAGGTGATTATTGTGGTTGTGACATCGCCGGTGCGGAACGATCGGCGGCATGCATGCACCATCCTAACTACAGTCTATGGGGGTTTTGGGTCTCAGATGGGCTCGGCTTCTGGTCGTTGTAGGGCCCCACCTCCAGTGCTCGCCTCCTGGCTCGTGTCCTTAATTTCAATGTGATTCCTAAAAAAGAGGCGTGTGTTGGCGTGACTAGTGAGGAAGGAAGGGTGCCCTATTGGAGCACAGTTAGCACCGCTTAACTGGGGACAGGAAGCACAATGCAGGCGGCCAGGCAGGAAGTATTATTCAAAGTATCGTGCGCCGCCAACGTCGAAGAGAGTCATGGTGCTTGAGCCTTTGGCCTGCCTGCCGGAGTCCTGTGCCAAACACTCCTCTCTCTCCCTCCCTCTCTTCCCGATCCCTTGCTCCCTCCCTCCCTCTCTCCCTCTCTCCCACTCTGTGACATTGGGAGGCCACATGGTTGGCAGTGGCCCAGGCCTGCGGAGAAAGCGCATTCCTGTGATGTCCATTGGCTCTGCCAGCATAGGAATGAGTGGCCCTCTCTTGTTCACTCTATCTCTCCGTTTCAGTCTCTCCTGGTGTCTCTCCTTGTCTCTCTCTCTCTCTCTCTCTTCTCTTACCCCACCCACTTGGCTTAGTCTGTGCAGGCAAACAACCCAGACACATGACTTATGTAACACCAGAGAGACAGGGGAGAGGGAGGGAGGTGTAGAGAGGGGGGCAGGGGGTGAGTGAGGGAGGAGGGGTGTAGAGAGGGAGGAGGGGTGTAGAGAGGGGGGAGGTTTTTTTTTTGGGGGGGGGGGTGAAGCCAGGACATGACATGACAGAAATATTATAGCGGGATCACAGAGGACAGAGCGTGTGTCAGGATCAGAGAAGTATATGAAACAAGAGAGAGGCCAGGTGAACCATGGGAGGAAATGAGAAGGAGAGCTAGAGAAAAGAATCAGAAGGCGAGAGACAGAGATTGTATGTGTGTGTGTGTGTGTGTGTGTGTGTGTGTGTGTGTGTGTGTGTGTGTGTGGTGGGGGGGAGGAAAATGAAAATAGTGAAACAACGTAATTGACATAATGCTGTTTTAAAGAAAAGGTGTGAACACGGATACTGAGATACGGACTCGTGCAGCTCAGACACAAGTCTGACAATGAGGCGAAGTTGCACGGAGTAGCTGCCACATAAAAGGTTTAATAACATGTAGAACAGCTCAGCAAAGTGGTTAATTGAGTGCTAGCTCGGCGCTGGGCCCTTTCTGAAACTCGCAGAGCTGTCAGAGGACACGCTGATGCCAACATGTGCGTGCATCAGATCGAGGTGGAGCTACACTGAACATGTTAAGCTGCTTGCTCAGTAGACGGAGATGTCTTGGCGGTGCAAGGATAGTGGGCTGCCAGGACTCGGAGTTCCTGAGGCTACCAGGGTTGCTTAAGAACCCTGAGGGGAACGGGTGGGGTGGGAGAGGCATCACAACTATCTCGCAAGCACCCACCCAACACCACAAATGGCTGGGGGCAGGCTGTCCACCCCCGCCCACCTGTAGCAGGTATGTGCACGTGGGTTTGAGCCGATCCCAGTGACTCCAGGCATGTGCAAAATAAATTATATGGAAAACATGGAACCATTTAATTAAATTATATTCTCTATCTTGTGCTTTAGGGCAAAAAAAGAGAAATTGGTTAGCGAAAGACCTCCTA
Organism: Electrophorus electricus; assembly: GCF_041902795.1. Taxonomy (NCBI): domain Eukaryota; kingdom Metazoa; phylum Chordata; class Actinopteri; order Gymnotiformes; family Gymnotidae; genus Electrophorus; species Electrophorus electricus. The sequence continues at coordinate 29,096,198 of NC_137502.1, read as the reverse complement.
TGGTCATTTCTATCTGACATACAGCCTATATGCTTCTTCGAAAATCTATATACAAGTACAGTATATTTTCAGGGACTAAGTAAGAAGCATTTGATGTATGTGATGTAATTATATATATATATATATATATATATATATATATATATATATATATATATATTAAAAAAACTGATATTGATGCCCAGGATCTCTGCAGCATGAAAAGAGCTGAAGGGAGCCGAGGGTGAGTTGTTGTGTAATCAATAATGAGACTCTCCAATTTCGGCCTCATAATCTTTTTCCTTCTTTTTTTAAACATAAGCAACAATGAGCAAATGTCTTCACTCGGTCATCTTCAAGTAATTATGCTAGTCCGAACCATTGTGCTTCAGGTATTAAATGCTTTAGGCGGCACAATATGATGAATATTAATAGAGGGGCGTGTCAATTTTGGCGTCCTGTCATCCCTGAAATACGGTTTGCGCTTGAGTCCACCACGCGACCTTGTACTTCTCTGGGATCTGTGCGTTGTTTTTCCTCCTTCCTCACCTTTTCCCTGGGAACGTAGTATTCTTTTGGTACCGGCAAGACGTCTGAGTGCTGGTTGCTCCCAGCTGGTAATCAAACGCGAAAGCCCGCTAACCCTGCGCACCGTTAAGCAGTGCTTTTCACAGGCGCGTCCCAGTGACGTCCATAGCGATGGTTGGGAATGAGCGACTGCTGAATCCTGTGGCTCCGGTGCAATTCATCAATGACTTTATAGGCTAATTAACCCCGTTTCGTCATTTCTCCGAAAATAGGATAAATGAATGCACGCATGATTAAAAATAAAAATAAACTGACACCCGTTAGCCAACACACACCGCGTGGTGTAATGACATAGGGGAGAATACACGAGAGCATTAAATCCGCTAAACTGGCGTGAGCACAGTGTTTTCATTCCATAGGATGGGAGTCACGTTGCATTCCAGTTACAACTACACTGCGGTGTATAAAAATCTCCTCTCCAAAACCACAAACCCATGTGTTCTGAATTAGAGCTCTGTTTGCTCTCATTTACAACATCTATTTTTCTACTCCCCGTCTCCCCTGCATCTAGACCCATCTTTCTGATCCTCCCGCTTCTGTCTTTCTTTTTCCTCATTTTGTGTTGTGAAAGCGCCATTTAATCGTGATGAAAGCATCCCACCACGGAGCTTGTGAGGATACGGTTGCCATTGACGACCAGCTGTCAATAGTCACTCGTAACGTCACCACTGGGGGATTTTCCACCAAAAAGGGGGTTAAGAGCTTTTATATTTGAGAATTATTCACGCCCACTTTGGCTAAATAACAACCAATACACACAGCAGAGTGTCAAACGAACTCCACTGGTTGGAGGGGATGGTGGTGGAGTCCCTCCCGGCTGTCATGTTAAACCCAATCGGGTCTGCACGCTCTGGCTCGCGGCGTGGGCGGAATCCCCCCGGTCAATTTATCAGCGAGTCACACACATGGGGAGTACACGGACTCCTATTGAATGTGACATTCACAACCGTCCCGCCTACTATACTTGTGAATAGGCATGAAAACAGAGGACGTGTGACATAAATCGCTTGCCAATGGCTATCTTCAAAGAAATGTGTCACTTTCTGCCCCCCTCGCCCCTCCCGCCTCTGCATTTCAAACACATTTGGCAGGCAAATCTGGCGCTGAAGTGACTCACGTGGTCAATGTGGGCTTAACCCGGTGAATTCTCTCCTAGCAGGAATCTCTGAATACTTCTTCAGGAGTATTCTGTCAGCGGCACTGTCATCGCCAAGCCAGGAACAACGGACACAGCGGAAGATGCACTGAGGTTTTAACACTCCGGTCACATCACAACCTATCAGTGCAACAAGTTGCAAGCGTTCCCACATTGAAAGAGTGTGTGTGTGTGTGTGTGTGTGAGTGTGCGTGTGTGTGTGTGTGTGTGTGTGGGGGGGGGGGGGGGGGGTTGTTAGATGGCAAACATAGCCCAACAACCGATCAAATATATAGGCCTATTTTTGATAAGTGGCTGTGTATCATATTGTAATCAATTAAAAACTACATCTAATATGTTGTTCTCATATGCTGGCCACATATCCTATTTAAAAGTATTTAGATACATATCATATGTATGCATATTTGTTTTGTTTTTTTAATTGTGTTTATTATTTCTGTGGGAATTGCCTTTTAAATAACTCGTCATTACCGAGACTGAAACTGGAATATAAAATGATTCGCGTCTCTCCGGGCAAACCTGTTCCAGAGGGAGTGACTTGATTCGAGCATTGTCCAATTATCTGCTAGCAGCATTTATCCAGCGCTACGACCCGTCTCGTCATCGGCAACTTGGAGACATGGATGAATACGTGTAAAAAAATATCAATCTGGAATATTAATTTGACGGAAAAAGATTTCTCGTTCATCAAAAAGCATCGCTCGTTTTTCGAAAAAAGGGAAGAAAACACTCGTTTGGAATTTTGCGGCTCCGTTAAAGATTCACGCAACCCTATTTTGAGGCGCTAATTGCGCTTGTGTGTACTATCAGTTGCGACTGTTCGCGTGAGCGCTTGCGTGTGAATCTGATTACAAATCTGCAGAAAAAAACGGAGACCTCCACACAACGGAAACTGAGGGCAGGCTCCAGAGAGAGTCAATTGATTTCGCTCTCTTTCTGGAGCTCGAGGAGATACATTTACGAGCTTTTGCCAGCCAGGCTGTCTGTCAAACAGTCTGTCAGAGCAATCAACTGTTGCTGCGACCGAGCGATTAAAGGGACCCAACATTTCAAAGGTTCTGATGTGGTTTTGAATTTGGCATGGCGCGGTAATGGGTGTGTGATTCAAGCACCCCAGCCCTATGGACACTCAGTTGCGTGTGACTAAATTGTTTAGTAACATGGAAGAAAGACTATTGCCAATAGTGATGCATTGGTTACACTCGGGTGCTTGGTTTTGATATCGCAGACGACTCATACAGAATGACCAGTCTCTTCACGGCTCCTGGCGGTTTTGGTACGGGCTTATTGTTTTTTTTGTTTTAAGGTTTGAAAGACTTCACAACAGACAATAAAACAGGCACATCGTCTTAAGATCACCGTTGGATTTACAGTCGCATTTTGTGTGTGTGTTTTTTTTTTTTTTTTTTGACCTTGCCCGTCTCTAAAGCAGTCCAAATGTTGATGATGGAGAACAACGGAATGGAAGCGCATCAGGTTGAACTCGAGACGGATTACGAGCCGCACAGCCGCCCGCGGTCCTGCACTTGGCCACTGCCGTGTCCGGACGATTTTACAGGGGGAGAAGAGGAAAACTGCGGTCTGCCCCTGGTATCCGTGAAAGTGGAGCCGTACAACGTGCCAGCCTGCCGGGGCGAGAGAAGTGGAGGCGCGCCGACTGAGCTGAAGCATCCAGCCGGCGCCCCTGCCCCTATTGCAGCTGCCCCCGCGTGCATGTCGGGCGCCGCGCTTGATGTGGCCGGACAGTTGCGGAAATCCAAGTCCTCGCGACGGAACGCGTGGGGCAATCAGTCCTACGCGGATCTCATCACGCGTGCTATCGAGAGCACCCCCGAAAAGCGCCTCACGTTATCCCAGATTTATGACTGGATGGTCCGCTTTGTGCCATATTTCAAGGATAAAGGGGACAGCAATAGTTCCGCGGGCTGGAAGGTACAGTGGTGAAATAATCAGTTTTATTATACATTTTCATGTGTTACTAGTATATCATGTGAGGGATTTGCGCAGCTGCACACACGGACGTTCGCCGCGACTACATAAAGACAACACAACGGGCTACTAGTAGTAAATTCCTATTGTGTCCTCCATTGACACTGGGTGCACTACATTACACTGAAAATGATGCTTCGTACCATAACGCTTCCCTCAGTATTTCCAGCGAGATGAATGGTGAACAGTACGTGGGGGCGGAGAGTTCACTGGGTTCATTGCGCTGGGACGTCTTAGCGTGCATGTGTGCAGAATTGAGAGAAAGACAATCCACCCAGTTTTTCCGCTTTTCTCGGAGATTATGGAGCACCGACGCATTTGTGCTGATTAAACTGTATATATGTTGACGCTTAGAACACTCTTGCCGTTCGCACCCGGGTAACCCACTGTGGTAGGTGGTCGTGGTGGTGGTGGTGGTGGTGGGGGGGTCACAGGTCAACTGGGGGACATAAGTGAGTCCGCTCAACCTGGCCATGCGTCAGGCTCCATAGTCGCATATAGTCAAGCCGCTTGTCTTGTCTGGAAAAAAGACCCCCCTCCCACTTACCACCTTCCGCCTGCGCCTCCCATCCTCTCTGACTCTCTGTCCTGACGTCTCTGAGCGCGCGCGTGCGCGCGCGCGAGGGAGAGCGCGAGAGACATGGGCACGATATTAAATTGTGTTCGAAACGTTACAGAAACTGAAGAGTAATAGGCCTAGAGTGAGACAACTGAAATGGCAAAAATAAACCGCAACATATGGCAAAAGCTAAATGCAAATGATGTAACACTGAAACGGTTAATACTTGTGTTTTTTCGCGCACAGTAGCCTATGGCATACTTTCATAAGCATTTAATTAGTTTAGATTTTTCAGATTGTAGCTGGCTCGTGCTCGTAATACAGTACACAAGGGAACTCTCTCGTTCTCTCTCTTGCATTTATCATTTATTATTATTATATTGCCAATGAGTTGTTCAAACTATTTTTTTTTCATCTGTGTGAATGACTTGTCTCATTTGAGCAAAATATTTAGATGTCCAGCAATGATTTGGAAGCGTATGAATGGTGCAATTCAATGATAAGGCAGCTGTTCTTTTCCAAACACAGATGAATGCGGTTTAGCTGTATTTACTCAGATATTTTCACTTGCAGACCTTTTTGGCTATGTGGATTTGTTATATAGTAATTCACTCAATTCTTGTGTTTATGACACTCTTCTTTATATATGGAATATCATCAGTACCTGAAAAGGCTAAGTAAGATAGATTTTATTGTAGGCTGTATTATTTGAGAGTACATTTAAAGCTCTTAAGTAATATTGCCCAAAACATTGGAAACTTATTATTTTTAGAAATAGATACACAGAGGTGTAAGATCACAAATCTTGTCTGAATATGAGCTTTCTTCTAGGATGTTGTGAATACAGCTCTGGGCCTGATGGTTTGCACTGGACGGGTTGGTCTATAGGAATGCTTATTTAATGGAATCCCTTTGCTATTAGGTTCAATAATAAATCACCATTCTTGTTTATAATGGTTTGCAACAGTTATGTCACTATCTGAATTTAAAATCACTAGATGGGATGTTTATCACAACTAGACTGTTATATTGCCCCAGGATGAAGTTAGGCTATACTAAACTTAAAATCATAGTCCTAAACTGGATTTTAAATCGATCTTAATTCTTCTGGACTCGTTTCTGCTGCCTAGGGATCCCCAGCTGTTTGTCTCTCACATGCTCCCATGGAGCTTTGCAGTGAGGCAAGGGTTTTGATTGGTTGGCAGGGTGCGAAGAGAGCGAAAAACAACTTGATTCAATCAAAATAAAGTTGTGGAAAACAGGCCCCTGCTCTCACACACACATTGGCCCTGGAACAGTTGGCATAGGCTTTTAATGCGCTTTTAATTCTGACACATGCGCGCTTATGATCACACACACAGACCTTACGCATTACAGATACACACATACACACACTCACGGTTCAATTTCAATTTCCCTAATGTAAACTTGCACGCACATATAATAATAATCTCACTTTCCAAAATGCTTAACTCTCTTTCTGAAAGCTGAACACATGCCATATGCACACAAACACACACACACGCACACTCACAAAACCATCATGGTAGAAACATTGGCAAGTTGTTGATGAAATTAAATGAGTGGTGGGCTAAAGCACAGCAAAAGCAGATACAATTTGAGGGAGAGTGTGTGTGTGAGAAAGAAAGTGAGAGAGAGAGTGAGTGAGAGATTAGAAGCAGTCTTGTGTAATCTGAGAGCTGGTAGCACAAACTCTGCCCCCAGGCACCGTGCCTCTTGCCCAGCCTGGCTCAGACACTCAGACCGTTGGTCGTAGCCCAAAGCGCCGGATAGCCACTATTAATACCGCTGTTTTACGGGAAAGCTCAGATTATGGCCTTAGTGTGTTGGTAGGGCAGTCCAGGGCAGAGCCTAACACACTGGCAATCAGCAGTCACAAAGTTGAGGGTTATGACCATAAAGTTAGGAGATCTGTAGATCCAAGTGAACGGATGGTTGCGGTACTTTCAGGTATTTGAGGGAGAGTGGGATACAGAGTCACACTCGGGGTGTCTGAGTGCCTGATTTATGACCAGTCTGCAGACTTACTGAGGGCCTGGTACGTCTCTGTCCAGACTTACCAGTCTGTGGAGTCTGGTATGTCTCTGTCCAGTCTGTAGACTTACTGAGGGCCTGGTACGTCTCTGTCCTAGTCTGTGGATTTACTGAGGGCCTGGTATATCTCTGTCCAGTCTGTAGATTTACTGAGGGCTTGGTATGTCTCTGTCCAGTCTGTAGACTTACTGAGGGCCTGGTACTTCTCTGTCCTAGTCTGTGGATTTACTGAGGGCCTCGTATATCTCTGTCCAGTCTGTAGATTTACTGAGGGCCTGGTACGTCTCTGTCCAGTCTGTAGACTTACTGAGGGCCTGGTATGTCTCTGCCCAGTCTGTAGACTTACTGTGTCTGCCACCGCCACAACATTCCCCCTGTGTGTCTGTAAGACATGCCTCTTCCTGGATCGCACCACCTTAGTATTCGCATTCTCGCTCTTCCCCAGGCCCGATTGCGTTTCCTCGTCCTGTTCGCTTGGTCACACATAATCTGAGGGGAGGGGGATTGGGGGAGAGCCCCCCGTAAAAGCCCTTGAGGGAGCGATGGAGGTAATCGCTGCACGTGGGAAGCGCCGCTGCGGGTTTTGGCCTGTGGCCTACGAGTTGCGGACACTGGCGCATGCGGTGATGCGCGGAAGGTGACGAAGTTGAGGAGTGTGGAGAGGGGCCCTCGGCACAGCTCAGAACATGTGTAATGAAAACAAAGGGAAGAGAAGCCAGTGGAGCAATGCCTTTGTGGTTCGGAAGCCCTTTCGACCAAAACTCCAAGCGTACTTAAACACTGAGCCATGTGGGGTTCTATCACGGCCACTTGTGGCAGGCTGTGGGAGTCAGCGGTCACGTGAGGGCCGAGGCTGAACAGTGGCCAGTATATCGTGCGCACTTTAACGTGCTGCAGTATTGATCTCCTTTGTGGACAGTATTGGACTGTGAGAATGAACGACAGGCCAAGCCATAGGAGACCTGTATTTGCCTGCGGCACACAATATTAAAAAAAAACAGTGAGAAAGGACATTCCGGAGGTGGGGATTCGTGATAGGCGTGAGGGAGCCAGAGCGGGGGGCTCTCAGACGGGTGTTCCCGTGCTGCGAAGGGCAGGGTGGCTCCATGCCAGGGAAGTCCGGAACTCGCAGCTTGTCAGATTGCCACCAGTGTCACCCACATAGAGGCATGGTAGAGGAGAGTGGGGAGCTCCATGCTCAGCCAGATTCGCTGGGATGCCGGGTATTTTGATCAGGCGTGGGGGGTGTGGTCTTTCCTGCTTGGAGACAAAAAAAAAAGAAAAAAAAAAGGTCATGCTTCGGAAGCCGCATGGGGAGGATGAGGAGTAGATGAGGAAGAGCGCAGACGTCTTGTCCATTACTATGCCTCGGCTTTCTGCAGGAAACCCATGGCCTCCCGCCCGGAGCGCCTCTTGCAGAAGTCCAGCCTGTCTGAGAGCACACTTACACGGGACGGGACGGAAAGGCACTGTCCGTGTCTGCTTACTTTACACTGCTCCAGGGCAGATTCATTCATTTATTAATTCTTTTCTCGGACAGGGGAATTCGGAGTTATGGAGGGAAGTGGGGAGAATGGTAGCTGCTGAGGGAAAGAGGTGGAAAATCCACCGTGCGCGTGCAAGTCGGCAGGGCGAGAGGCCCCCTCTCTCCCAGACCGAGGGGGAGGAGGGAGGAGGGGTCGGTTTTGGACTCAGGCCCCAATTCCTCGTCTCACTGTAGGCCCAGAACTCACTGAGAGAACTCAGATCTGAGTTATGCTGAACTAAAGAGGGCACATGCATGTTTGGGTGATAAATATAAACATAGTTTATAGTTTCTGTTTCAACCTGAGAAGATCTTCCTGTTCTATAGTATTTCCTGTTCCCATTTTATTGGACTTCCTGTTCCTTTTATGGTACTTCGTAGCTGCAGTGGTTTGTTATGTGTTTTTTTCTACACACATCTAGCTGTCAAGCACGTGTTGTTTATATGTGTGTGTGGATTTGTGTGGCTGTGTGTGTGTGTGTATGTGTGTGTGTGTGTGTGTGTGTGTGTGTGTGTATGTGTGTGTGTGTGCCAGGCCCGATGGGACTGCTTGTCCAGGGGATGGAGGTCTAGTTAATAATTCAGACGAGACTCATTATCACGGTGGTGCAGATCTCACTCTGATTCCACAGTAATTACAGCCATGATGCCTAACTCTCTCTCTCAAATACACACACACACACACACGCACACACATGGACTAACACACCAATGTCCTGCACTTGAACGCCCCACACGTGCACATACCCACACACATTCCTAGTTCTCTCACTCTGCTCACTGTGCACACACTGTGTTTTTGCACTTTCCAAGGTATTGACTGAGCAGAAAGCTCAGTCGTCCAGGTAGAGACTCACACTTCAGAAGGCCTTTACCCACTCCAGCGCTGGCTGAACTTCTAATGGGAGGGTATGACTTCTAATGGGAGGGCGGGGGATTGAACTACCCCTCTGACACTGCGACCACTACTACCCTATTGTTACTACTACCACTATTACCCTCTAATGCTACTAACACTACTACCCCTCTACTACTACTACCACTACTACCCCTCTACAACTACCACTAGTATCCCTCTACTACTACTACTACTACTACTACTACTACCCATCTACTACTACCACTACTAACCCCCTACTGCTACTACCACTACTACCACTCTACTGCTACTACCACTAGTACCCCTCTACTACTACCACTAGTACCCCTCTACTACTACCACTACTACCCCTCTACTACTACTACCACTACTACCCCTCTGCCACTGTGACCACTACTACCCCCCTACTGCTATGACCACTACTACCCCCCTACTGCTACGACCACTACTACCCCCTACTGCTATGACCACTACTACCCCCCTACTGCTATGACCACTACTACCCCCCTACTGCTACGACCACTACTACCCCCTACTGCTATGACCACTACTACCCATCTACTGCTCCGACCACTACTACCACTCTACTGCTACTACCACTACTACCCCTCTACTGCTATGACCACTACTACCACTCTACTGCTACGACCACTACTACCCCTCAACTGCTCCGACCACTACTACCCCCCTACTGCTATGACCACTACTACCCATCTACTGCTCCGACCACTACTACCCCCCTACTGCTACCACTACTACCCCTCTACTGCTCCGACCACTACTACCCCATACTGCTCCGACCACTACTACCCCCCTACTGCTACCACTACTACCCCTCTACTGCTCCGACCACTACTACCCCCCTACTGCTACCACTACTACCCCCATACTGCTCCGACCACTACTACCCCTCTACTGCTATGACCACTACTACCCATCTACTGCTCCGACCACTACTACCACTCTACTGCTACTACCACTATTACCCCTCTACTACTACCACTACTACCCCCCTACTGCTACTACCACTACTACCACTCTACTGCTCCGACCACTACTACCCCCATACTGCTCCGACCACTACTACCCCCCTACTGCTACCACTACTACCCCTCTACTGCTCCGACCGCTACTACCCCCATACTGCTCCGACCACTACTACCCCCCTACTGCTACCACTACTACCCCTCTACTGCTCCGACCACTACTACCCCCCTACTGCTACCACTACTACCCCTCTACTGCTCCGACCACTACTACCCCCCTACTGCTACCACTACTACCCCCATACTGCTCCGACCACTACTACCCCTCTACTGCTATGACCACTACTACCCATCTACTGCTCCGACCACTACTACCACTCTACTGCTACTACCACTATTACCCCTCTACTACTACCACTACTACCCCCCTACTGCTACTACCACTACTACCACTCTACTGCTACTACCACTACTACCACTCTACTGCTCCGACCACTACTACCCCCTACTGCTACCACTACTACCCCTCTACTGCTCCGACCACTACTACCCCCATACTGCTCCGACCACTACTACCCCCCTACTGCTACCACTACTACCCCTCTACTGCTCCGACCGCTACTACCCCCATACTGCTCCGACCACTACTACCCCCCTACTGCTACCACTACTACCCCCCTACTGCTCCGACCACTACTACCCCCCTACTGCTACCACTACTACCCCCATACTGCTCCGACCACTACTACCCCTCTACTGCTATGACCACTACTACCCATCTACTGCTCCGACCACTACTACCACTCTACTGCTACTACCACTATTACCCCTCTACTGCTACGACCACTACTACCCCCCTGCTGCTATGACCACTACTACCACTCTACTGCTATGACCACTACTACCCCCCTACTGCTACCACTACTACCCCTCTACTGCTATGACCACTACTACCCCCTACTGCTACGACCACTACTACCCCTCTACTGCTATGACCACTACCACTCTACTGCTACGACCACTACTACCCCCTACTGCTATGACCACTACCACTCTACTGCTATGACCACTACTACCCCCTACTGCTACGACCACTACTACCCCCTACTGCTATGACCACTACTACCACTCTACTGCTATGACCACTACTACCCCCTACTGCTACCACTACTACCCCTCTACTGCTATGACCACTACTACCACTCTACTGCTCCAACCACTACTACCCCTCTACTGCTACGACCACTACTACCCCCTACTGCTATGACCACTACTACCCCTCTACTGCTATGACCACTACTACCACTCTACTGCTATGACCACTACTACCCATCTACTGCTCCGACCCCTCTACCGCTGAGACCAGAAACGCACCCTTTACTGTCGCTGTCGTGAGATGCAGTTGTGCTGATCCAAACAGACGTCTCTCCCTAACCGGTCCAGATGTTTGCCGTGTGCACCAGATGTTAGGCCTTTAGGTCTCTTTTTCTATTTTTCTGGTGCATATAGACTTATCTACTGCAAGGCTGATGTTACATTAGACAAACCATTCCTGCTCATTGAAGTCGCTGGCAAATATAAGGTTTAGATGTAATATTTCATTACAGTGGTTGAAACTATAACATTTTGAGCAATTTCTGCATAAACCCTGCACAGCAAGATCCATACAGGATATATTATACTGTATACTGAGAAAAAATTAAGTTATATATAGATTCTAAATAAATTTCTTTTGTGGTTACATGGTAACACAGCACTGCGTTATGAGGCATTATTTGTGTGGTGTGTGTGCGTGCATGCGTGTATGTTTGTGGGCATGGTATGGAAGGAAGCGATTCTGAAACAGACGAGGCTTGAAGCATAACAAGGCAGCTGCGTGTGGTAGATCTGTGTGTCAGTTTGATAAAAATGGGTCAGGATGCCGGCCACGGTGTGTTTAGTACGCTACCCATGTGACTCACAGACACCATACACAGCCTCGAACGAACCCTGCGCCTCTCTCTCCCTCTCTCTCCCTCTCTCTCTCTCGTTCTGTCTATCCTTTTCACTTTTTCAGTCTGAGTGTTGTCATGATAACTGCAGAAAGTGAACAGTCTCCCTCTCTCTCTCTATCACTCTCTTTCTCTCTCTCTCTCTCTTGCTGTCTCTCGCTATCACTCTCTCTTTCTCTGCCTAGTTGAGCTCCTTCTCCATTTTAATTGGTCGCATCATTGTCCCCATTGATTTGCCGCTTTCCCCTAAATTTGAACTACATCAAATCTGGGATTCTATTAAGGACCTTTCTGCTCTTTGATGGTTTTCCATTAGATCAGAGAGTTTAGAAGCTGCGTTAACGTGTGTGTTAAATACTGGCAGAACCGCCATGGCTGACAGGCCCAGTAAGCAAAGGGTAGAGTAGTTGAACTGGTTACATATAGCAAGAACAAGAAAACCTCACATTTAAAGGCATATTCATTTCATATTTCATTTAGAAATCATATAGCATTTATACATATTACAAAGCAAAGGAGTAAATTTGGGTTATCAAATTAGAATTTTTAATGTTGGTTGACCATGGAAAACCATCACTGATTATTTATAATAAAGAGATAGTGATTATTTAAAATTAGAAATTATTCAAATACAGATGGTATATTGATCAGACAGCAAACCAGTTTGGTGGAGTGTGGTGTTGTGCCTGAAGCCCCCACCTGCTGCTTTGGTCTCCTACAGGAGAGAACAGAGTCAAGTGAGCAGTTGTGAGGTTAATGGCCACAGCATCATCTGAGGGATTCGGACGTGACAAGCGGCAATCAGGAAGGGCCGGAGAGCGAGCGTTGGGAGTGGCAGGACAGAGGGGTGGTGTCAGAGGGGGCAGGGTGGTGGCAGAGCCAGGAGGGTGGTGTCAGAGGGGGCAGGGTGGTGTCGCTGGCAGCCTGGGACTGCATGACTAAGCTCAGTGAGCAGCCCTATCTGTGCTCTGGGTATTAGAGTCTCTCTCTCTCTATCTCTCTGCATCTTTCTCTCTCTCTCTCTCTCTCTCTCTCGTCTCTGTTAATGATGTGCTCCGCCCGCTGTGGCTCAGCTGAGTGATGCCCACTGACAGCACCGCTCAGGCGTAAAGACTGTTACTGACACACAAACACACACACACATCTAGAGAGGCAGTTCCTGATACCATACACACACACAAACAGACATACACACACACAAACAGACATACACACACACACACATACAAACAGACATACACACACACATTCTCTCTTTCTATCTGCCCTTCTGACTCTCCGACTCTCTCCGACATGCGGTGTGTGTAGAGTTTCGGTGCCCCATATGCATCCCCTGCACATGGGTAAAACTGCGCTGACATTAAGCCAGCCTCGTGCATATGCATGAGCAAGCACACGCCTCCCGCACGCTGCTCTACTGTATGTTCCAATTACGCCACTACTGTGCAAATTTGAAACACAGATTCATGTAACGTGACAAATCGCATTGAATCTTTGAGTCTCTCTCTCTCTCTCACACACACAGACACACAAACACACTCATGGAGATTCTGGAGGATGTGAAGTTGGTGAGGGAGTCACGCTCACTCTGGCAACCATTCTGTTTCCTCTCTCGTGTGCTGGCCCCTCCCCTGGGAGCCCCACCCACAGCACCCTTGGCCTCAGTTTGGCTCCGGTGGCAGCCCAAATAGGCTAACCCGGGATAACTCAGCCGTGATCCGCGTGCGGCCTCTGTCCTCCTCCGTGCGTGGACACGGAGATGATCCGTCGAGGGACACGTCTCCAGTGAACATTAAATATGTGACACTAAATAAGGCCCCTCTGGAGCTGCGTGGGTCTCCATGCTGTCTGGGAGCTCTGCATTCAAGCGCAGGATTTTACAGCTAACATTCGTAATGGTGTGACACCGCAGGCCTGGGCTGTGTGTGAGTGTGTCTGCAAATGCGCACAGGGCTAGCATGTCGAGGACGCGGGTCTTGTGCAAGAGAGGAACTTGCGCAAATTCCCTGTGTTTTGAAAGCGACGAGGAGCGGCTTTTTAATGACGTTCTCTAGAAGTTCTCAAAGACTTTGCATTCCACTGAACCCCACCCCTCTCGTGCACCCGAATGACCCCTCCCCCACCACACACACACACACGCATCACACACAAGCACACACATGCACACACACGCGCGTGCACACACCCCAAACACACATTCCAGCATCCTCATTAGCAATTCATGAGCAGTGTCTCATTAGACACTAAGTTTTAGCATGGGCCTGTGAAGTGGATGGCTGGAGCAGTTATTAATATTTCATAGGTCTCCCATCGAGGAGGTAGGGGAAGAAAACACAACCAGTCGCCTCTCTTCCGCTACAAAGTCAATCCAGCTCCTCTCCGTCTCGCCTCCCTCTCGTCTTCCTCCGTTTCTTTTTTGTTACACTTCTCTCTCTCTCTCTCTCTCTCTCTCTCTCCATACTCCTGTCTCTCTGTCTCCCCCTTTACCTCTCTCTGTCCCCATCTTAGTCTGCCGTGCGGACCCTAACTCAAACTGACTTAATTGGGCTGTCTTTGTTCCAGGAAATGTGGGCCTACCTTCTCTTTTTCTCCAGAATGCAGACTTGAGAGAGAGAGAGAGAGAGAGAGAGAGAGAGAGAGAGAGAGAGAGAGAGAGAATGATAGAAAAATGCGTGTATTAAAGAAAGAGATGAGGAGGGAACAAGTTAGGGGAAAATGGTAAAAAAATGACAGAAGGAGAGATCAGAATGAAAAAAAGAAGAGAGAGAGAGAGAGAGAGAGAGAGAGGATAGTTGAACTAAAAGAAGACGTATCGTGGAGAATGAGGAATGAGCCCTGAAAGACCCCAAATGAACTCTAAACCCTCAGTTCTCTACAGGGGTGTGTGTGTGTGGGGGGGAATGTCTGGAGTGTTTGAGACAGGCAGACAGTGCATTCTGCCCCTGAAATAAACCCGTGCATGAATAAGTCAATAAACCCAGCGTCTTGGAATGTTTGAATATATGTGTTCGTGTGTGTGTGTGTGTGTGTGCGTGTATGCATGCGTGCGCACGTTTGTGTGTGTGTGTGTGTATGTGGCTGAATGAGAGCAGATGAGCCGTACAGCAGCAGGGCCGACTCTGTGAGAACGAGACAGACGCCACATTCCCTCCGAATGAGAAACAGACACGCAGGAGAGAGAGAGAGAGAGAGAGAGAGAGAAAGAGAGAGAGAGAGAAAGAGAGAGAGAGACGCATCCTTTGAGGCCCCTCAACAGTCATGACATATGCAGAGATGGCAAAACAGCAAAATGCGGGTGCTTCTGAGTGTGCATGTGCACGAGTGTGTTTGTGCGTTTTTGGGTGACAGGGATAGAAACCTTTTGATGCACCATTATCTCATTCTCCCCGCCCCCCCCACCCCCCGCCCCAAAAAGCCCAGTTTATCGGCCCAGACGTGTTTGTGCAGCATGTGTGTCAGTACTCCTCCTCCCCATCTCTCCTTTAAACTGTTGTGACAAAAGAGCTGTAACCAATAAGGCGCGTCACACAGGGAGAGGAGCACCACAGGACGGAACCAATTCTGATCACATTGGAGCCAAAAATCCCATTTAAACTTGAGACAGTAGAAGCTCTCTTTCACGCTCTCTGTCTCTCCCTCTCTCTCTCTGTCTGTCTCTCCCTCTCTCTCTCCTCATGTGACCCTACTCCGTGTGCCGTCCCCAGTGCGTGATCAATGCCATGTCTTGATCCAACCCTCTCTCTCTCTCTCTCTCGCTCTCTCTCCACCTCTTTCTCTCTCCTCCCTCCCTCACTCTCTGTTTTCCTCTCTAGTCTATTATTTCCAAAGAACAGCGTTGACACCGAGTTGCAGTTATTGCGATGGGCCTCCCAGCATTCTCTCATGCTGAAAATGTCATCGTGCTCGCCTCTCCTGTCCGCGCTCCGGCCGCTCCGTGCGCTCACCAGCGGA
Organism: Electrophorus electricus; assembly: GCF_041902795.1. Taxonomy (NCBI): domain Eukaryota; kingdom Metazoa; phylum Chordata; class Actinopteri; order Gymnotiformes; family Gymnotidae; genus Electrophorus; species Electrophorus electricus. Next base: position 29,080,539 of record NC_137502.1, on the reverse strand, counting down.
AAACGCGGCACGGCGTCACGCGCTGACGCCGAGCCTCAAACCCGGTGCCGTGACACGCAATAACGCCAAACGAAGCTCCGCAGTGTTTCCGTTCGTCCTTCCGATAGAGAGTTGTGGTCTCGCTACAGGACCCTGGGGGACGTTGTGGTTACGAGAGACCAGCACACCCGCGCGGGCTGCTTCTGGGCTGTGCTGAGGGGGGCAGAGAGCGGCCATGTTGTTGGGGCGTCAGGCGGCCGCCCCGAGGTGTCTCCCTCGCTGGGAGCGGCTCCTAGCATTACCCGGTCCCACTCCTTCACTCTCCCGCACCTCCATCAGTTTTCACAGCGCGTACTCTCTCTCCTGCTCTGTCTCCACCCCCCCCCCCCCCCGCCTCCTCATTTGGTCTATCTAACACCCCTCCTCCACCCCTCCTCCACCCCTCCTTGCCACCTTCTTTTATAAACTCTTTCTCTTTCAACATCTCTTACCCATAACCCCCTCTTACAACCTCCCCCCACCCATTCTCTCTCTCCTCCGCTCTCCCCTCTATCTTCCTTTCGTTCTCTCGCTCCTTTTCTCTGCTTACTACGGTCAGGTCTCATGGGGAAAGACAGTTGGCAGGAAGCAGGCTTGCTGCCATAGCAACAGGAACCCTCCCTCTCCCACAGGTCTCCTTAGCAACTGGTAGCTTGGCATTGTTGTAATGAGCGGGCCCTATGTGCCAGGCTAACAGAGCACAAGTGTGTGCGTGTGTGCGTGCGTGCATGTGCGGGCGTGCGTGCGTGTGTGTGTCACAGCACGTCTTTGTGTGCTATATGTGATTATAAAGGGGAGTGTGAGCAATACAGACATTCTTTTATCGTATGCTTGACTGTGCCGCTCAGCATCTAAAGAAAATCCCACGAAAAGCTCTGCACGCATTTGTACACAAAACAGCCTTTGTCCTTCCCGATGGGCTCGGAACCAGTCGTAAAGTATGTTCTAAAACACATCAGTCTAGCCGCCGTTTAATTAAGAGTCATGCGACTGCGCTTCCTCATCTGTTTGCTCTTGATTAAAGTGATCAACCCGCTCCACGCCCTTAAACTGAAAGAATCGAAGCGTGACTTAATTAATGATTTACTAATTAATTGTGCATGCTCCGCCTAGGACAGAGGACGACTTTGTGCAGAAAATGATAGTCAGTGTGTCACCGTCTTTTCACTCACTGGTTTGGAGGAGAGCACAAACAGAACAGGCTAGCGGAGCGTTTGAGGGGGATTGGCGACAGCTATTTCATTACAGTCTAATGACACTTAATTGCAGCGTTTTGTGTGAGCATGGTGTGGTTTTATATCGTGTACAATAGAATAAGTATAGGCAGGAAGAGAGAGTCAGGAGGAGACCCCCCTGTGCGTGGGGAGCAGGGGTTCAGGTAGGGGCTGCTTCTCGGCTTGGCTCTGGGCTAAGCTCTGTGGTTTTGGTGTAGGCGATGGTGCCCGGGAGCACCTGGTCCCACACGTGCCCGAGGGGGCCAGCCAAGCTGGGCTCCACCCTGCCGCTCGGGCCGAGCAGGTTGGTCTCCGTGCCCTCACGGTCGGCTCTGGCATGCGGGTCGGATTTTCCGATCCCCCGCTCCGCTCTCAGATGCTCCTTAATCTGCCGGGGCTATTTTTAAACCTCCCCCTCCTTGCCGTACACCCCCCCCCCCCACACCCGGCCCAGCCCTGTCCGTCTCTGGATCTCGTCCCCAGGCTCTCCCTCTCACTGGGAGGGAGGCTCGGCTTGGCCAGCAGCTCCAGCTCCAATTAGAGCACAGCCCAAGGGGGATGGAGCTCACTAGCAGCCTAGTCCCATGCCTTGGCCCTGGGGCCCCTGGGCCCCTGGGCCCCTGGGCCTCCAGGCCCCCGGGCTGCCTTCCTCCTGCCCAGGCTGCCTTTCTTAGGTTGGGCTGGAGCTTCACACGCTGTGGCCTCTCCTGTCTTTCTGGTTCCCCTGGGGGTGATGTCTCGCCTCGGCGGAGAGTGAGGGGGAGAAAAAGGCTTGCTGAGCGAGAGCTTTGCTGTCTCCGTCGTATTTTCAAGGTTTGAAGAATAGCTGGTAGTCTGAGGGGGCGTTTATCACATTTTCCAATTTTCAGCAATTTTCATCTGTAATAATGGTTATTACCATCATAGATGGGTCTAACAGTGGGAGTTCGTAGTGGTAACCTATGGTAGTCAGAGGCAGAAATAGAAAAAACTAGTACAGTAGGAAAATGAACATGGAATGTTTGTGTGTGTGTGTGTGTGTGTGTGTGTGTGTGTGTGTGTGTGAGAAGATGATCAGTTTGTGCGTGTGCATGGCGCCCTAATTTCCCACCTGCATACGAGGAAGTGGACAAGCTCCGGTTGGAAGTCGGATGGCCCATGGATCTGGTGTGTGGTCTGACTGGCCAGGCCTGAATGATCTTTGCAGAAGAAAAAGCACAGGGTTATCATGATCTTCAACCAGTCAGGAGTCAGAGGAGTTCACTGATGGCACGATCACAGATTCATCTGTATTTGTGGAGGCCGCAGTGGGCCTCAACGGAACATCTCACAAGCTATAGTCTGGCACGTCAAGACATATTTTATTGGAGATCCAAAGAGTCCAGTAGCTGTATAACTGGTCTGGCTTAAAACTCCAGAGAAAGCTGGCCAAGGTACTAAAGCTGGTGCCAGATACTAATTCCACTATCAGTGAGGAGGTCCTTATTCTCTGTGTGAAAACACACTTGCAGGTTCTTTCCACTACATACGATCTTCAGCTGTGGTACCCATCTATCCACGTCCCAAACTTGTGTGGTTCTCTTCCCAGCATTTGTACATATTCTTAATGGCTGCACCTCTTTTAAAGGGCTGTGCACTGCAATACTACCAGACATGATGGACTTGTGGACCCGATAGTGGGACCTGCGTTTCCCATATACACTGGATGTGAAATCTTTACACACTCCAGACTTAGACCTGAGTGGTGTAACACTTTGACTGCAGTGTTTGCAGGGATTGCAGATACACCAGATATTGTTTCTATCTCTGTGCTTCCAAAGAAAGTTTTCAAAAGTCATGTGTTTTTTATTTATTCTTAGAAGAGTCATATATTATAAAAATGATCAAATCTTAACCATTACTTACTAACCTTGAAAATGTAGGATTAAACTTTCAGCTTATTGCGTTCGTCTTTTGCAGTCTTGGACATGTGTACAGCCCTGCAGTGCGGGGACTCCGTCCTGGATAGCACAAGGCAAACAGTTGGCGAAACACTCATGCTTCAGCTATCATGCATATGTAGAACGGACACGGCACTCCCTGTCCATGAGATGTAATCTCCAATTAACTAAGGAGCCATATATCCTGTTGGACATGTTCAGAGTGTGTGCGCGCGCACGCACATGTACATGTGTGTATGAGTGAAGGAGCACTGGGAGCATGTGTCTTACAGATTCATTACCGTGTACTTAGCGTACTTGAGTTGGCTCACCGTTTTCTTTTCGTGACACTTTTCTCCTTGCGTCCTCTCCTTCCAGACCCCCCACCCCCACCCCCACTTTAAATCGCTGCCACCCTACGTTTCCCCCCGCATTAATTTGCGCGGCTGCTAGTTCTTTATTTCCCCTCAAACAGACAAGCGCCGCCCGTGACATCATTCACAGGAAGTGCATCTTTAGTGTTGGCTAATTTCCATCGATTGCCTCCAGACAGGCTTAGCAGACGAGCCCCCTTTCCCACACAGGGCTCTCATTTTAACTCTCCCCGCCTGCAGGAGACTGATCTCTCTCTCCCTCCCTCTCTCTCTCTCTCTCTCTCTCTCTCTCTCTCTCCCTCTCTCTCTCTCTCTCTCTCTCCCCGCTTGAGCTTATTATCAAATAACTGCGCGGCGGAGAGAGAGAGAGATGCCCATTGACAGGGCCGTACATAATGACTACTGGCTGCGTGAGAGGGATTAATAAATAATGGCCGCGCGGGGCTGCGCGCTTTTCCCAGTCCTGCCAGCTCCCAAGCACGCTCCACGGAACAATCCCCGGTACGCTTGGAAAAGGAACGTTCCAGACCGGAACGCTGCTGCGGAACACGAGAACAGAGGGCTGCCATCGACGCTCCACGGAGAGTCCTCCGTAAAATTAGAGCGTGCCTTAGACACGCGAAGCAGAAAGCCAGGCGCGATGCTCTTCGGGGCCGTTTACCGGAATCCAGAACCATCCAGTCACACATTGCTTTCCATGCATAATACATAGGGACATCAATAAGAGACCTCCCAGGCTCAGCAATCACTTCCCTTCCAGCATGCCTGAATCGAAAAACATTGCAAATGACTGTGATGTCGTGTCCGCTCTGGCAAGCCTACAAGCGATCATCACCGTTTTCACCTCCTTCACTGAGGCTAAAGCTGGCGCGTACTGTCCTCCAGGTCTCGTGTATGTGCCGGGAAGGTAGATGATTCTTCAGCCACTCTCGACTTCACTTCGTGGACACGCTTGTTGTCGCCTTTTTGCCAAGGCCACATCAGCTGCTATAACGATGCCTGAATGGCATGTATTCTAACTGTACTTGTAATGAGATCTTAGTGCTGTATGTTTTACATAAAAAATGCATGAACAGATCTTCTTTGCTCACCCTCTGAGTTTTCCAACAGTTTCTTCTGTAATTGCCTTAAGAACAGAGCTTATAACCCTGTTTAGCTCACAACTTCAAGTTTCAAGTTTCAAGTTTGGTTTATTTGTCACATACATACAACTTGCTAATCCAGTTGTATCCATGAATTCAATTTTGGTGTGTTTGATGGAATAAATAAAACACAGTGGTACTGCTCAGATCTTCTATGTGAATCTGGGGACGAATGCCAAAGGGGTCAATGTGTCACAATCTGCCTTGGGACACATGTGCCATCCAGTGGGATTGTGTCTGTTACAGACTCCTTTCAAAGCACACCATATTTCTTGTTACCTTCTATAAACTAGCATTTTTCTAATTCTTTTTTTAATGGACTGCATAAACAACAAAATGCCTCACGAGTCGTATGTCTGCGGGAAGCTTAATCACACCACCGTCTGACCGCTGCGTTACGTTAAGTGTGATGCCTTTATGGTGGTGTTCAGTTTGATTGGTTAGCTGTAAAAAACAGGACTTTCCATGTAAAACAAGCCTTTTGATGACTTGGCGTAGGCGTGACTGGCCGAAAACGCAAGGCGGAGAGGAGCTACAATGGTTGTGGGCCAGTCCCTCAGGCCAGGAGAGGTTCATACGCCTTATGTTTCTGACAAAAGTTTCTCCATCTTGATAATGTAGCGAGTCCCTTTCAAGATACATTTTAAAACCTGTGGAGTGCAACAGTGTGTAAGAATCACATTTAGAAGTCCTGTTTTTGATGATGTAATAGACCTGCGACAGTCATTGTGGCCATCATCATCTTCGGCTTTTACCCCCAGCCCAGGTACCATATGATCCCTTCAATCCCCAATGCATCACAGCAGTACCAGGGGTGACACCCAGGCGAGGAACAGGCAGATTTAACCAGGATTAGCCCTGGATTCTCAGAGATTAGCCTGGCTGGAGTGGGATTAAGGGTGATTGCCAGATTTCTCGGGGAGTGCATGGGGCGTGCACGCGCGCGTGTCAGGTGAGCAGGAGCGTGCGTGCCTGCGCAGGCGTGAGCAGGAGCGGGAGGGGCCCCTCCAGCCGCTGACTCACGCGAGAGCCGCGTGGCGTCTGGGCCGGTCTCCAGAATCTCTCCGCAAGCCGTGCTCCCGCCGCGCGAGCCAGACTTAACGCGAGCAGCCGGGCTTTTTAAGAGCGCGGGTGCACAAGTCCAGCGCCGACGCCCGTCCTCGCAGCTGTGTCACACAGGCGCAGGGCTCGGCACGGGTGGAGGCGAGGCCGTCTCAGCGGCTCCCTGCCGTCCCCCGAGTTCAGGTTTAATCACGCTGAAGGCGTGGAGCGTTGGAACAAGCTAATTTGTCGACTCATGTTGCGGGGGATTTCGACGGCGCCGGGCCCACTCAACGCGGGTGTCCGTCGCACACCCTGGCAGGCTAGGGGCAGTCACACAGAGAGTCACGCGGCTTATACCCAACTTGATAATCACCGGTCCTCAGAGACAGTTCTCGTGGCGATTGCCTCTGCCGATGATTGAAGCTCCCCTGCAAGTTGGCGCGAGTCATCTGACAGTCAGAGATGAAAGCCTGTTTGGAGTTATCTACAGCATCAAACGACATCTGCCTCTTCTTTACCCCTCTCTCCGTAACCTCCCTCCTTCACTTCTCGCTCTTCTCCCTGCCGTTTAGCATGGTCGTCATGGTTACCCTCCGCGGCAACCGCAGGTGGAGCTGCCGGGGTGCCGATCGCACAATCGCGTGGCGCAGGGCGTTTTTTTTTGTTGTTGTTGTTTTTTTTCTTTACTCGGGACACGTGGTTTGTCTGCTTTCTGTGCCTGCCGCCGCTCTGTTCCCCTCTGATTGAACCAACCCCGCTCGCCCGTTGCCTCAGTGGCCTGTGGCCGGGGCCATTACGCCAGCACGGGGCCCCGTTCATCCGAACTGCCACCGTGGCAACAGAACAGTGCCTTCTCGGGGGGGGGGGAGAACATAAATACCGCTGCGCTTATCCAATTTCGGCCCACTTTTGAAAAGGAGCAGAGTCAAAGCGGGAAGGTTTTTTCAATCCTTTCTTTCCTGCCCTGTTGGAGCACGCTGGAGAATTGAGCCCTACAGCACTGCCGGAAGGAGAGAGAGGCACAGGGAGGGGGTGGTCCACTGGGGGTCGGGGGTGGGGTGGGGTGGGGGGGGTGGGGGGGGTGAAGAGCAGACGAGCTCTTAGAGATCAGCAGGCTTCGGAGTCGGTCTCCAGCTCGGCGCGCCATCTCGCTGGGATAATTGCCTCACCTGAGTGCCTGATGTCCATTTACTAATATGAGCCCTAATGGTTTTCGGAATCACTACGGAAAACAAGGGCCTTCTTTCTCCGAACGAGAGCTGTAGGGGAGGGAGAGGGCTGAGCATGGGCCCGCGGACGTGCTTGACAAGCAATTATGCGGCGTGGAAGCGGGACGGCCGGCGACGCGGCTGCTACCTTGCTTTTTCCCTCCATGTTGGATGGGTTTGTTTTCCTATCTGAGGGTAGGTGATTGAAAAACACGCCAGCCATGCTGCAAGTGTGAAAGGGAGTGATAAACAGATGTTTATCAGGTGCTTGATGGCACGCTTAGCTCATGCAGAGCTGCTCAAAACACAGGCAAACTACCAAACCTGACACCTTCGCATGTGCTTCTTCTGTTAAATTCACACTTCTAAACTGGTCTGGGATCAGTGCTCATTCACTGGTTGGGGGAAGGTTGGAAGTTCTTGATGGTGATGGCACACACTGCACTCAAACCGTTTGGATTAGATTTGGACTGTAGAACACAATTGCATCTATCACTTTTCTAACCAGGTAAACCAAGGAGTTCATTATAATCACAAAACAGCAGCACAAGTTCTGATTTGGCATCCTTTCAATAATAACACACACAGGATTTATCTCCATTTTTCATAATAATTAATTGTGGATGTTCAAGAGTGGGGTCTTCAACATTCACTCTGACATTCACTTGCAGTTTATAAAATGGCATATATTACCAACCAAGTCAAATATTAAGCCATAAAACTATATTCCTTTGCATTAATGTCCACTCCAGCAAAGTAACCCAGGACTATAATATTTTCTGTCAACACATGGGCCAGATGGTTCGAGTATACACCACAGATCTCAGATTTCAGATCTCAGATTTCATTTCAGTAATATCATTCTGGCATTGCAGATGAACTGGTAAACTCATATCTGTCAATATGAGTTCAGAAGCTGCCTGTAACCGGTTTAATTAAGACATATTCATACTGGGCTTACAGTTTTCCCATCAAGCATTTTTTTGTGGTTTCTAATGGTTGAAGCTCTAGTTTTTTGTACTGATAGTTTGTATATACGTTTTTTGTACGGATATCGATTAATCTGACCAGCATGTTTGGGAAAATAAATAACACGTGGCCGTAATAAATAAGTAGATCAGTATTATTTTCGGTGCAGGCAGTTACCATGCTGTGTGCTTTCGGGGCAGTGTTTGGAATGAACAAATCAAACACAATGATTTAGTTTCTTACCAGATATGCATGAATGCAATTGAATATTGATTGTGGTGACTTCAGCAAACTTCAGCTGGGCTGATATTTGGCTTTGGACACTCAGGGCATGGCCCCGACGGCTTTTACCTGGGTAGTGGTTATTCGGTACAGCCTGGCTTTCGGGACAAAGAGGTATGTCAGCACAGCGATGGCGGCACCCTTGGTAAGAGCTCTGTATGCCGTACACTACAGCCATTCCAGAGCTTGATACGAGGGCAGATCGATTGAGGAGTGGCCATGAAGGAGAGGATGGTTCGGTACTCAGAGAGAGGTAGTCAGTGGTCTTGTGCCAAAGGCACAAGCCTGGTGCAGATCTGGTGTGTGTATGTATGTGTGTGTGTGTGTGTGTGTGTGTGTGTGTGTGTGTGTGTGTGTGTGTGTGTGTGTGTGTGTGCATGTAGGAGACAGAGACAGAGAGAGAGAGAGCGCTGAGCTCCCTGAACAGTGTTTAAAACATGAACCTACTGAGCTGAGAACACTCAATGGGGAAAAACAGATCGGAGGATTTGGCCTCCATTTTATACACAGACACAGACACACACACACGCACACACATATTTTGCACAGGGCCGCATATGCATATGCACAGACATACAGTGAGCAGCTAGAGAGCGGGAATACAGTAGCCTAGCCATCACTTCATCCATTCACCAGGGTTACAACAGAGTCAGTGTTACAGGGTGACAGTCAGTGTAACAGAGCAACAGAGTCAGTGTAACAGGGTGACAGTCAGTGTAACAGAGCAACAGAGTCAGTGTAACAGGGTGACAGAGTCAGTGTAACAGAGCAACAGAGTCAGTGTAACAGGGTGACAGTCAGTGTAACAGAGCAACAGAGTCAGTGTAACAGGCAACAGAGTCAGTGTAACAGGGTGACAGAGTCAGTGTAACAGAGCAACAGAGTCAGTGTAACAGAGCAACAGAGTCAGTGTAACAGGGTGACAGTCAGTGTAACAGAGCAACAGAGTCAGTGTAACAGGCAACAGAGTCAGTGTAACAGGCAACAGAGTCAGTGTAACAGAGCAACAGAGTCAGTGTAACAGGGCAACAGAGTCAGTGTAACAGGGCAGTTATGCGTCAACACCTTTCCATTTTTTGACTTCCACTATGGCAAAAGTGCTTGGGTGAGCATTGATCCTACCATGTGACATGCTGGGCCTACATGGTTTTGACTGGGGCTTGATTATCCATTGGCCTGCGTGTGTGCATGTGATTCATCAGAATCATCAGAATGTTTGTCAAGAATCGTGGATCGGTCAGCATGAAGAAAACCACAAAGCTCGTCCCTTGAGTCCGGACCGGTGCCCTACGTCTTCCCAGGACTGTATGCATTAGCTGAGAAAATGGTCAGCATATGGTTTACTAGCCTTCGATGCATCACATGGAGTGTGTCTATACCTTGCCCTGAGTCACCTCGCGCTAGTTCCCTCTCAGAAATTAGCAGCCGTTCTGTTCTCATAAATCCCCATTTATTGTTGTGCTACAAGAAATGAAGGGCCATGTCTGACGTCCTGATGTAAATATGCTTTTTCTTGGCATTGGAAATAGTTCCCCTAGCACCCCCCCTCTTCTGCTTTCTTTGTTCTGGTGTTCTTCCAGCGCAGTCAGTGTGCCAGAATCGCGCCGCTCTCCCTCTTCCTCTGTGCTCTGGCTTCCCCTTCGAGCTCACACGGCTGCGATCGATAGGGGCGTCTGCCATTGGGCTGCCACGTGTGATTCATTTGGGTAACCTTGGCGACGGCTCGACGTGCCGGATGCGGCGGGCGCGCACGTGCGCACGTGCGCGCGTGCAGCTCGGCTGTCTGGGGCGTGAGTCAGAGAGGGAGAGCGCACGGCACGGGGACGGGGGTGGGGGCGCCTGCTGTATTGATCCACGCGGGCAGCACGCGCGGCGCCTGGCCGTAGCAGAACAGGTGCTCGGTCTGAATGATAAGCCGCCGCCGAATGATTTTTTGCTCGTTTCGTCTTCGTTCTTGTCCAGAGATGCGGCGAGTAACGAACATTTTGAGTACCACTGCTGAATGATGCAGAATGGATAAATGGACGCTGATGTAGTGTATGTGTTTACCTGAGAAATAGATTTGTAATACATCAAGACAAATAGAGTTCCACAGCACTGTTAAACAAAAACAGCAACTAAGATAAATGTCTGGAGGACAAGAAATTTTTACTTCAGATCAAGTGTCAGATGAAACTTAGAATTTTAAGTTTTCAATATGTCTGATTCTCTCTGATTAGACAGGAAACTGAAACGCATAAATTATGTTGTGTCCTTCCATGAAATGTTTTACAAATCCACTTTTGTCTTTCTTACCCTCGGTTGTCTGTGCAGAACTCCATCCGACACAACCTGTCCCTGCACACGCGATTCATCCGGGTCCAGAACGAGGGAACGGGCAAGAGCTCCTGGTGGATGCTGAACCCAGAAGGTGGGAAGATGGGTAAGGGCCCGCGGCGGCGTGCCGCCTCCATGGACAACGGTACTCGCTACCTGAAGAGCCGAGGCCGGATCAGCCGCAAGAGAGCTGTGGGGATGGGCCGCGGGCCTGTGGCCGGCTCTGGCATGCAGGGGTCACCGGAGCATGCTAGCCCGGCCGGCAAGGCGGGCCTGGGGGTGGGCGGCGAGGAGTTCGATGCCTGGACAGACCTGCACTCCAGGACCAGCTCGTCGGCATCCACACTGAGCGGCTGCCTGTCACCCATCCTGGCGGAAACGGAGCCGGATGAGCCGGAGGAGGGTGGGCTGTCCTGCTCGGCTTCGCCCCGCCTCTACCCGAGCCCCACCAGCACCCGGTCGCCCGCCCTGGGCACGGGGGGCCACTGCCCTTCGGTGGAGCTCCCTCAACTGGCTGACCTCACAGGGGCCATCAGCCTGGAAGAGGGCTTCTCCCAGCCGCCGCAGCTTAAATGCAACGGCTACCATTACGGCCCGGGTCCGAAGGGGGAGACGTCGTACTGTGGCACCGTCTATGGTCAGCCTTCCATGGGCATGCTGCGCCTCCACGCCCCTATGCAGACCATCCAGGAAAACAAGCCAACCAGCTTCCAGCGCCCCCTGAGGGCTTACTCAGAGAACAACGCTCTGGAGAGCCTGTTAGCCGGTGGGCCGCAGTACTGCGGCAAGGACATGGTGGTGGGACAAGGAGGGACGTCCCACGGGCTGCTGCCCCGGCCCAGTAGTGGAGTGCACTCTCACAGCCACAATCAGAACAGCGCTCACAATCCGAGCCAGACTGCCATCCCCAGGCCGAGCCTGCACGGCGAACACGGGCCGGTGCACGAGCAGAACCCCAGCCATCGCCGCAGCCACAATGCCAGCAAGCACCACCCGAGCCTCGACTACAACCACGGTCCCAAACATCTCCCGGGTCACGACTACGGACGAGCTCACGAGCACGGCCACAAGCTCAACCCCAGCCAGAATCCGAACCACATGCACGGCCACGTGCCGCACGCCACCTCCAGACAGCCGGCTCTGTCCCCTGGCGTCAACGGGGACATGCTGCAGCCGTACAACCACAAATCCTCCAGCCTGTATGGCCCTCGCGCACACCTTCCCTCCACCTCACTGCCTCCCAACCCCGCCGCCGCCCTGGACGTGCCCCAGGACCCCTGCCGCCTGGCCTCCGCCCCTCAGCCGCGCCACCAGCCCTACCCGGGTGCCCACAACAACCACCAGGGCATGACGGAGCCCTGGCACGGCTACTACCACCACCACCCGTCGCAGAGTGCCAGTTACCACGCCGGCCACCAGCCCGGCCCCCACCAGCCTCCCGGCGGCCGCCTGCAGCAGCCCGGGGTGGAGATGGAGGTCCATCAGAGCAGCTTGGACTGCGACGTGGAGTCCGTCCTTCTCAACGACTTCATGGACTCTGCCGAGGGAATGGACTATAACTACGACGGTTCGCTGCCGCAGGGCGTCGGCATGGGCCTCGGTCTGGGGATGGGGATGGGGGTGTTTGCGGGACCTCCACAGTCACATAACGCCCAGAGCTGGGTGCCTGGCTAAAACTGTTGCGTGTGGATGGGAGGGGGACACTCACACAGACACTCACAGGAAAACTTCACCCATGGAGCCTTGCGAGGGGCGAGGGGGGAAGCTGATCAGGTCCGGACCGATCCGACCGGGAATTCCTTCCGCCCTGGAGACAGGACGTCTCTTTAGGGCCGTCCGGTCGCTGGTGTGATTACAGTTTGTGTCGGGACGTGGAGTTGCGTCTCTTCCTCTTTCCTCCCTCCCTCTTTTTGTGTTTCTCTGCCGTGGGTTCGTGTGATAGCATCCTTCTGGCCCAGCGTGCCGTCCTCGTCCTTCTCTCCGTCCTTCGGTTCGCTCTCGATCCATTGCTGTCATCTCCTGGTCAAAAGCTCTCAAGCACTTTACATCCATCTCCATTCGATCAGGTGCGGTAACGGCTACCCTGCGCCGCGGTGATTCACAGCGTCCGCCGGCCCAGGTTTAATGTATGCAAACGGCTCTGTTATCCTTCCAGAACAAGAAAAATTAGCATTGTGGCCCCTCCTTCCCCCTTTTGTATTCAAGTGCAGGGTAGAGAAGTAGATGTCTGCTCTGTCCGGCGCTCACGTATAGGTGTTGGGTGCGTGCGTCTGCGCGAGTCGAGAACGCACGTGTATCTCAAAGATCACGGGCGAGGGCGGGCGAGTGGGCGGCGTTTCCGTGTAGCGGGAGGGACTTCCACCTGGGGTCACTGTGCATCGCTCGTCTTGAAGAGGCCCACCGGCCGGGCCCTCCGTCACGGGCCTGGGAGAGTCATCAGTCAGTCCCGCTCCATTGATATTCACCATATCCTGTTTAATCTCTAAAGTACTGCACCAGCTATGCATCACCACTGCAAATCGAATGCGACACTCATGCTCGGAGAGCTTTTTTTTTTCTTTAGTTTTCTTTCTTTCTTTTTAATTTTTTTTTTCGTACCCCAGACACACCAGCTTAATGTGTTTTGGCTAAAGTGATGATTAAAGTCACTCTGCAGCAAGGGGGGGGGGACTGAAGCGAGGGAATGTGAAAAAGCAAAAGAGAGAGGGAGAGAGAAAGAGAGAGAGGCAGACAGATGCAGAGCGAGGGAGCAAGAGAGCAGAAATGCAAATATTCACCGTTCCCCCTTTCTCCCCCATTCCGTGGATTTATGTAGCTTTCCTTATAATGAGATAAGGAACGATCGGAGGCTAGCGCGCTTCCTGAGCGAAGCTCTCTCCCGCGCACCTCCGGCCGACCGCACTGTGGCAGCCGCCTGTGAGCTACGAGCACTTGGAGGCAGACGCTCCGATCTGGCTACCTTTGTGGATTGCGTTATCGTTAGACTATGCAGCGTTACTTTAGATAATCGAAGCTGATTTATCAGTCCTGAAGCCTCGCTATCCCTCATTAACTTTGCACTATCAATCCTAATTTAAATCAGATCTAGAATTTAGGGAACACAACTTTTAATGACTTAGTGTGACTCTGTGTAGTAAAATAATTTGGACTCGTGGGATGATAGCACTGCCGGAAAGTGACACTATATACCCAAGCCCAGTCAGACCCTCTTCAGAGAATAGCCACATTACACCGTCTTTAGAGTTTACACTGGTGAATTGCACGCTAATTATCACAGTCAGCAGATAGAAAATGGGTGCTATCTTCCTTTTGCACACATGCTCCTATCATATCATCTTCGTGGCGTGATTACACCGGGGGAGACAGTGGAAGTAATTAGGTGCCCACCAAGAGTGATGATCTGTGTTTATGTTCCATTTTAGAACACGGCACAACATCGATTCAGTGATGTCACAATTCATCCGCTCGAATTGTGACATCACACCGCCACGCCACAGCATCCCGTGCTCATCCAGTGAGACTTCCTGTTGCCGAGGTCCTGTGCGGCCACCCAGACGTAACTTACTTTTGCTTTATTATGGATGTTATGTAATTGTGTGATTTTCTTGTGGAAAAAAAACAAACAAACAAACAAACAAACAAAGAAAAAAAATCATTGGCGGTTGTTTTTAACACGATCCCTATATGCAGATGGGTCAGTCTGGGTGGACAGATCTCAGACGCTGGCCTCCTAATTCACTCCAGTTCTGATATGATATGAGAAAAGTAGACAGGGAGAGAGCAGAAGAGCGAGGAGGAGGGGCTGAGTGGAGGAGACTGATCGATAGACTGACAGAGAGAGACGGATTAGAAAGTGAATGAGTTGAAAAAGAGAGCAATAGTACGCCAGAGAGAAAAAATGAACTGATAGGAAGAGAGAGAGAGAGAGAGAGAGAGAGAGAGAGAGAGAGAGAGAGAGAGAGAGACTGAAAAAGAGGCAGGGTGAAAGAGATTAGGAGAGAGAGAGAGGAAGACAGAGAGTAGGAGGGAGGGAGAGGTAGGGAGGGATGGAGGGAAAGAGGGAAAGAGTGAGATATACAGAGAGAGAGAGAGAGAGAGGGGAAGAGGAGGAAGAGAGGGAAAGAGAGAGAGACTGGCAGGGAGAGTGAGAGAGAGAGTCTTTCCATCACAGTAGCTTCCGTCAGCAAAGCTGTTTGAATCAGGCCAAATGTCAAGTGCCTCTCTGCAGCTTTTCTTGCACATACTCCGATCAGATAGCCAGCCCACTCTCCCTCTCTCTCTCTCTCTCTCTCTCTCTCCTTCTCTCTGCTGCCGAGGACAATGAAGGCTGGCTTCATCTGCCTTTTCTCTTTCATGCTCTTCTTCATGTTCCTTTTTGAAGTGACCGGTGCTCTGTTATTCCCCAACTGTGATTGGGGCCCTGGTCCTATGTCTGCTTCTGTGTTGAGCTTCTTGTGTGTGTGTAGCACAGTGGCGTTTCTGAAATGACTATGGAGATCCGTGGAGATAGTGCCCTGGTATTCATTATGCCTGGCTAACAACATGATTATACAGTTTATATTTATTGGGTTAAAAGATGGGTCTGTGGGTGAATCTATGGACCCCTGAATCTCCTGTCATTTTTATTACAGAATCACGATGCTATAACGTTCATCTTATGTTTCGTTCTGTACAAAATCTGTATGGAGAAAATTGTATAATAATTTTTGACAAACAAATATCAGTTTTATTTCTTTTTTAAATGACGTATCTGCTCATCTGGTGACTGTAAAATAAAACAAAAGAGAAAATATTTTTGGTTTTGTGTGTTTGTTTCTATGTGTGCAGTTGCGCGTGCGTGTGATTGTTAGAGAACTGCTGTATTCCAGACTACAAATGTCGTACTACTGTGTGCGGCCATGTCTTTTCCATGTTTGTGTGTGTGTGTGTGTGTGTCAGAGAGACATGAAATTTGTATTCAACAACTGATAAAATGTTCGATCATTTGCAGATGTGAACAATATGGCCAGAAATATGTTCTACTTGTAATTTATGTGTTGATCTGTGTTTGTTTTTCTTTATGTGTGTGTGTGTGTGTGAGATAAGGCTCGTTAACGCCCCTGATGCTGTGCCACAGCTGTCTTTGTCCCAGTGGAAACATTCTCACTGAGGGACTAGCTGCATCTGTAGCTCCATACTGTTCCTGCTCTCTCTCTCGCACACACGCGGCTCTCTCTCTCACACGGATAGAGACGCACACTGCTGCACTTCCGACTGACTTTGCTCCTTTCGGGCGCTGCCCTGCTGCCGCAGGCACGCGCGGGAAAGACAGAGCGCGTGAAACATCGGTGAAAGCAGCCCGCTCCACCCGCACCTGGCAAAGGGGCGGCGCCCTGGCCCAAACACATAACGGTAGCTTACGTTGGATTCTTACACATGCGTCACAAGACTGTCCGGATAAGATGTAGTTCAAACGAAAGCTCAGGAAATTAAATCAAATATCCAATCAGCTCCGTTAATGCCGTCAAATTGGTCGCTTAATTCTCATTACTGTGAAACAACGATGCCACGCGCGCGCGTTTCCACGTGATGCCATCTCGTGCACATCAGACGCCACCCATCGGGCGCACCAATGAGACAATAGAAGCCTCTGGATCGCCATCCCACTTTCATTTGGAGAATGGGATTTGTCTGAACGGCGCACGCTACCGAGCCAGGCGTTGTTTTTTCACTGTATTCATGCAAATCAGTGCGGCCTGATTTATTTCAGCCTTTGATGGATTTTTTTTTCTGTCAGACGAGGTGACAGCGTGGTGACAGGGTCCCCCCTCCCCCACACCTTGTTTCTATTGCTATATCTAGTCTTTAATGTATTCTATTCAAAAATTCCTTTTCAGCTCTTAAGACCCTTTCCCCACAGTGGTATGTTGTAGAAATAACTGCATTATTCATAATCATACGCACATTCTCATTCCATATAGTGCGTATCGGCTTTTACATTTAAATCCATCTAGCGTGCGAAGCGCACGATTAGTGAGAACGCGGGCATGTGGAACAAGGCGTGAATGAATGAATCCGCGCGAGGAGAATTGTTTCAAAAGGGGGCAGAATATATGAAGTCAGCATTCATTCTAAATGAAGCAAATTGTGCGAGATGGCACGCAGCTCTGAAGCGCCTGGAAGGACACAGGTTAACAAGCTGCCATACCAGCCACGTGTACTCCGATAGGATGCAATGAGTGAGAATGTAATGTACATACTCGTGGCTCTTCTACTATAGAATGCTCCTTTAGGAAGAATCCTACAGGTTTTAGAAATAAGAAGTACTTTATTTCTTAATTTCTGTATTCACTTCTATTTCTTTTTTTTTTCCTTGAGTGAGTGCCACTGAGAGAAATGCCATTTGAAACTGCTATGCGCATTCCTCAGGAATACTTATTTCCTCGCTTACGTTTTGCTTAAAAAAAAACAAACAACAACTTCAAAACACCTGTAAAGCCAAAAAATCCTACATGACTGTATATGCCAACCTATCCTGTTGAAGAGCGTATCTGCAGGCCAGCCGGGGTACGCTGAACACTTCCCATGTCGCTATAGGATGCAGGCGGCGGCGACGGTAATAGCCGGCCCATGTTGTGCGTTCCCCTGGGCCGGTGTTCATGAATAATATCAAAGGGGTTGGAGAACGCAGCGAGCGCGGGTCGCTCACAGCACCAGTGAGGCTGGCACGCAGGACGCGGCTGCTGCCGGCACGCCGCCTGCCCACATCAGAAGTAATCATTATCTATTCATGTGGTCCCCAACACTCGCTACCAGCCAGCCCCACAAACCCACTCTCTCTGCCACCCCCAGACCAACTCTCTGGCAAACAGAACGATTCATGTGCGTCAGTTTGGCTATTGCAACTTGGCTTCGACGAGAGTCAGGCGGTCCGCGCCGGCCGGGTTAGGTGGAAGGGCTTTGGAACCGCCGCGCTGTAGCGCTGGTTTTGATCAGTCTTGGTTGCAACAGGCGTATTAGATCAGGAAGTACAATGCGGGTCTGCGGGGTGGGGGCGGGTTTGGGGAACCGTTGACACAGCAGCCGCAAAGACGAGCCACTGTTGAGAGTTTATTAAGATGGACAGATTTAATATCTTATCGCTTCGCACTCCCCTCAGGTGAATGCATACACCTGCATGCCAAGGCAAACATTTGCTGTCCAACCCTGCATCCTTCTCCCCACACACACTTCAACTGCTTTGCCAAGCGCACACACAGCTGAGCTTTACTAAATGTCTATAGACCCACATCCCAAAATATACCTAGAATATACACACACGCAAATATGCAAGGCAACTGAGTCAGACACACACACACTCCCACAGAGAGTATAAGAACACTGATCTACCATGAAAAGCTATACGTAAACTTTACTTAACGCAATACAAGGAACAAGGGTGGTCTCACTTTGCCTTACAATGGACACAACTCAAAGAGTTGCTAGATGTCTGACAGTCGGTCCATTCAGCTATTATTCAAAATTCATGGTAACGTAACAGGGCATAATGTTGCATGACCAAAATCATAGAGAAGAAAAAGTAGACAAAGTGATAACAATAATAATGGCAGCAAATTATTCAACAATTTCAGCAGTTACTGTTCATAACACTGTTTCCCAGGTACATTAGGATGCTACAATTTTGCTTAAAACTCTAATCTAAACAGACAGCAGCAAGCCCTGGGTCACCAACAGAGCGACTCATGTCGAGCGTGTGGGGGTTAAGTGGCTTGCTGAAGGCCGTAATGATGGCGTGTAGATGAGAGACGTGACGACTGTTCACAGCTACTTCACTCTGCTCTGGGTCTCTGGCTGCTCTGCTAGCCTGGAGACATCACTGGGAGACTTTCCATTAACCCTTCATAGATATTAACACTCAATTTACTTTTGTCAGTAATTTTGCTTAAAAATAATCATTTTTAAAAATTGTTTACGTATCAAATGATGTTTAACGCAAAAGGCACTTTATTCGTAACGTGTTATTAGTTCATAATGTGTTATTAGTTCATAATATGTTATTAGGAGGAAGATGAGTTCCCCTCCCGAGCTTTGCTTCCTCTTACGGTTTCTTCTTCTGGTTTTCAGCCACTGTCGACTTGCCTTGCTCATTAAAGTTGCTCATCTTCTTCAAGTGCTCCCTCGGTTCAGAAGTATTTGGGGGGGTTGAATGCATTCTCTCCCTGCACTACCGACAAATCAAGGGTGAGGTCCTCGCTGGCATGTCCTCCAGTGTTAGTGAACTTTAAAGCCTGGACTGCTTAGCTCACATTTTTCTTATCTAGGTTTATATGACTTTTACTTGACTGCTGCAAAGTTGTTGTTTTTCTTCTTGATGCCTCTAGAGCTGTTAAGGCAGGCACCTAATTATTTTAATTACAGCCCAAATAGACTATATGTGTCTACATATTATACAAGATTTTGATGTCGAGCAAAATTTATGCTTCGTTTGGCTTCTTTAGCGCCATGCCTAGTTTTGCCCGGATGCCATAGTGCTCCAGATAACAGTAGCCCATCCAAAGAAGGCATGGTTTCAGGACTCTTAAGGGTTATACACAGGTGGTTGTATGGTTGTGTCTTTTTAATGCTGGGCTTTGCTGTAAAGGGATGAGTTTTAGATGAAGAGAGGGAGTTACTTCAGTGGTTTTGTTACTTGGGTTTATGCGTTGCTGCTGAGTTTTTGGCAAGATTGCCACAACTGCTCCTTCCGTTCTTCACTCAGACAGTATGACTCCGTAGAGCCCTTGAGCCTTGGAAATGACTCTGCCCCCAGTAGACACCAAGAGCCTTTATTGCCAAGGTCTTCAGATGTTCCTTTGGTTTGTTGTATTTGCTGTGGACATACCCTACTAATAACAAACTGACAGAGTCACACCTCTACCGAGTAATCTTTGTGTCTACTTATCTCCTAGGTCTCTCTGCTTTACCAGTGTGGCTCACTGAAGCAAACACGCTATAAAGAGTTGTGTGCTTTATTTGAAAAAAACAAACAAACAAACCCAAACCTCCTTTAAATGTATTCAGCAAATGTCAAGTATTAGAAGAACAAACCCGATGGTTGAACTGTTAGAAGTGAACGTGAACTGGAAAAGGTCTGACCCCCAGTGCTACTCGAATTAAAACCCCCCCAGCTGATCACTCAGTCTCTGTCATTCTATTCGTGAGCGTTGCTGTGACTGAAGCTTATTAGTGTCTGTACTCCATCGTTCTCTCTCTTCCTCCGTGTGCATGCATGTGAGTGGGTGAGTAAGTGCATCTCAGGCCGTGCAGGTTTGATGGTGTTAATAATAGCTTACGCGTTAACGTTCCTGTCAATCATGGTGTCAGTCATGTGTGCATTGTGTGGTACAATTCACGTTCAGATCTCACGAATGCTGAACTGGCGCAGGGAGAAAAAAAAGGATCAGCCAGTGAAGAGCAGCTATTTGTGGGGCACATTTTCAAAAGCCCACTTTAATCTACAGGGCTGTCGGTTTGAGCAGAATCTGACAACATTCAGCAAATGCAGGTTAAATTGTACTTTTATTTTGAAAATGAAGAGAGCGACGTCAGATTGCGAAATGGTGTGTTGTGACTGGCACTGAATGCATATGGCACTGAAGGCTCATCTTTACAGGGAGTTCCTTCTGTCCAATCTAAGTGCGATAGGCCTGTTTGATGTATCAGGCAACATGACATGATCTGTGTGGGAAAGCGACAGCACCGGTAGGAGCAGAGTGACCCACGGCTTGACAGGAATGTCCAACCATGCAGGTGCATCAGTCTTCATCGGCAGTCCTCACAGCTTTATTGCAGAAAGAATTTACTTTCGTATCACCTTCAAACTGGATTAATGGGGGGGAGCACATGTCTCAATACACGTCTCATTACCTGTTCACGTACAGTCAAGCTCCGTGGCGTCTGCCGGCTGGTCATTTGGCATGACGCAGAGAACCGTGATGACTGTGAGCTGTTTCCCCAAGGTGTCGCGTTTGTGCTGCCCGGCCATAATTCAATTCCCGCTTGTCACGTTTGCGGATATCTCCTGGTGGCCGGCTCCTCTGTTCCGCTTGAGGTAGCACTTTACACGCCTCTATGCTGGAGGGCTGCTGTCGGAGAGGCTGTGGTCAGATCCGCTCAGATCCTCAGGCTCTTGCTCTGCATCGGATATGAAATGAAACAGAACCCTTCCAACCATTTATCTGATGATAAAGAAGGTTTTTTAATAGAGTATCTGGGACTATGCTGGTGGCGACCACGTCAGGACTATTGCGGCAAATCTCTGACATCGTGCTTCGTTTGGCTTCTTTAGGGGCATCAGAAGAAGCTCCTTTCATGGCTGTCAGTGTACCGACGCAGTGACGGGAAGGCAGGGGTTAGGGGCAGTAACAGATCAGCTAGGAACCGGAGCTTATTCCAGAATAAGCATTAGCATAGGCAGAAGGGTCAAGAAAATGGCCCGCAAGATGAACATGGGCGTATCCATGTTATGCGGAACATATCGGGGTGGTGCCGGGCCCAGCATGGACCAATCAGGAGTGGAGGAGGGATGGGGAAATCTCCCTGATGTCAGGTATGGGAGAGTCAGCTACAGTCAGGAGATATGACTAAGAGCGTCCAACATGGAAGGCAGCTAAAGGTCGTGCCGACCTACAGCGGACTAGCCAGCACGCGCCGCCTGTTCCAACAGCGCCCACCGCCAATGAGAGAGCAAAGGAGGTGTAAAATATAGATGAACACACAGCCGCTGTCTGCCCTCGCTGCCCCTCTGCTTCCTTACATGCATTCTGTGATCTCTCTTCCCCCGCCTCTGGAGGAGTGGAGCAACGCTTGAGTCAGACCTCTGCGTAGGTGTGTCTGGGTGTGTGTGTGCGTGCGTGAGCGAGCGAGCGAGAGAGAGAGAGAGAGAGAGAGAGAGAGAGAGCCAAGAAGTGGTAGTGCAGGGAAGGAAACTGTGGTGATGAAGGGAGTAGGTGTGTTCTACGCGCCGTCAGAACGCCCGCTCAGAAGGCTCGCCCAACTTCTTGATCCTTCTTCGGAGGTATCTGGCACCTGCGTTCCGCTGCAACCGTCCAAGTGCAAAAGGGCTGTTGCACATTTTTACACAATTAGCTCAGCATGCAGGGAATAAGTAGCCAGGCTTTGTGTCCAGATAACAAATCCCCAGGCCAGCTGGACTGTGTTTCCCAGCATGGAAATGAACGCTTTGAATGCTGGGAAATACAGTAGATGTCTAAATACTGAATGTTTCATTGCACCACAGATTTCAAAGAATTTGAGCCTCTCTCTTAGCTGATGGTGAGCTACAGTAATATATAATAACACATAAAATAGTGCATTATAAAGAATGTATCACCTCGACAGCCTTTATTTTTGTTCACAGCCAGCCCAGATAACTAGCTAAACACTTACATGTCGATGCAACTGACTCATGTTTTTTTTCCCACCTCCACTCTGATTGGTCAGCATATAGAAAAATATTCCACCTACCACTTCTACAGGGCATAAAAGTATAAATGATTCAGGTGACAGACGTTTTCCAGTTCCAAACGGGAGACATGTCAGATGGAGTATCCAGAACCTCCTCCTCCTTTGTCTGAGCAGCTGGCTACATCAGCCGCTCGAGGTAAGCTGGACCACAGGGGCCCACGAGCTTCCAAGAAAATGTCTCCACACCTTCAGCTCCATTCACTTTACAACCTGTCTCTCTCTCCCTCCCTCCTCTCTCTCTCTCTCTCTCTCTCTCTCTCTCTCATTCTCTCTCTCTTTCTCCCTCTCTCTCTCCCCTTTCCCTCCCTCTCTCTATCACCCCCCCCCCTGTGTTTTGTGCTTACAAACAAACACACTCAAACACACATTTTGATACTTTACTTGTGTCCACATTCAATAAAAAAAAATTGAACAGGAAACAGATTTTCTGAACATGTCCAACAGGATATATGGCTCCTTAGTTAATTGGAGATTACATTTCATGGACAGGGAGTGCCGTGTCCGTTCTACATATGCATGCTTCCTATGATAGCTGAAGCATGAGTGTTTCGCCAACTGTTTGCCTTGTGCTATCCAGGACGGAGTCCCCGCACTGCAGGGCTGTACACATGTCCAAGACTGCAAAAGATGAACGCAATAAGCTGAAATTTTAATCCTAAAATTTCAAGGTTAGTAAGTAATGGTTAATATTTGATCATTTTTATAGTATATGACTCTTCTAAGAATAAATAAAAAACACATGACTTTTGAAAACTTTCTTTGGAAGCACAGAGATAGAAACAATATCTGGTGTATCTGCAATCCCTGCAAACACTGCAGTCAAAGTGTTACACCACTCAGGTCTAAGTCTGGAGTGTGTAAAGATTTCACATCCAGTGTATATGGGAAACGCAGGTCCCACTATCGGGTCCACAAGTCCATCATGTCTGGTAGTATTGCAGTGCACAGCCCTTTAAAAGAGGTGCAGCCATTAAGAATATGTACAAATGACTTCAGATGCTGGGAAGAGAACCACACAAGTTTGGGACGTGGATAGATGGGTACCACAGCTGAAGATCGTATGTAGTGGAAAGAACCTGCAAGTGTGTTTTCACACAGAGAATAAGGACCTCCTCACTGATAGTGGAATTAGTATCTGGCACCAGCTTTAGTACCTTGGCCAGCTTTCTCTGGAGTTTTAAGCCAGACCAATTATACAGCTACTGGACTCTTTGGATCTCCAATAAAATATATCTTGACGTTCCAGACTATAGCTTGTGAGATGTTCTGTTGAGGCCCACTGCGGCCTCCACACATACAGATGAATCTGTGATCATGCCATCAGTGAACTCCTCTGACTCCTGACTGGTTGAAGAGCATGATAACCCTGTGCTTTTTCTTCTGCAAAGATCATTCAGGCCTGGCCAGTCAGACCACACACCAGATCCACGGGCCATCCGACTTCCAACGGGAGCTTGTCCACTTCCTCGTATGCAGGTGGGAAATTAGGGCGCCGTGCACACGCACAAACTGGTCATCTTCACACACACACACACACACACACACACACACACACACACACACACACACACACACACACACACACACACACACACAAACACACAGATGTTTAAACACACACATGCAAGTTCACTCAGTGGCTACATCATACCAGCCATCTGGTGAATGTGTGTGTGTGTGTGTGTGTGTGATTATGAATGTATGCTTTGTCACCTGCACTGTTTAATCACACATGGTTGTCAAAACTGGTTGTCATATATGTGTGTGTGTGTGTGTGTGTGTGCAGCCAGTCTGTGCACACCCAGACCAACTGCGGAGTTGTCTGGAGGTGCATGCTTGTGTGTATACTCCAGTGTTGGCCAGGAACTCCAGCTCCCAGAAAGGCTATGCTGTACTGTGGAGTGGAATTAGTGTGTTACGCTGAGATCTGCAGCATAGTTTAAAGTGCTTAT
The DNA here is from genome assembly GCF_041902795.1 of Electrophorus electricus. Lineage (NCBI taxonomy): Eukaryota > Metazoa > Chordata > Actinopteri > Gymnotiformes > Gymnotidae > Electrophorus > Electrophorus electricus. The sequence continues at coordinate 29,056,638 of NC_137502.1, read as the reverse complement.
TACCCACAGCTAAAGGGTATGAAACACCACTCCCTCTATTACACACAAGTGTCCTTAAATCACATTCAAATTGGACGTAACCATATCTGCACATTTCACATAAAACATGACATGCCTCGTTTGCCTGTGTTGTCCTCTGTGATCGGTGAACTTGACAAGCCCTGAGCTCAGAAACTGATTGGCAGGTCTGTAAGTTGGTTTCCGTGGCAGCAGGCAAGATTACTGTACAGTGCTAAACCCCCCACTGCACCCCCACCCGCAGTTCCACATCAACCCACTGGAGCACACGCTGCTGGCCCAAACCTCTGGCTTAAGATTAGAGTGACTTTGCAGTGACTTTGCAGTGATTTTGCGTGACTTTGCAGTGACCCTACAGTGACCCCTCCAACCTCTCAAACCTTTCTTTTATTCCTTTTATCAGATTTATAGATATTTTGTACCATGCACGAACAGCTCTGCAGTCACACACACTCACACACACACACACACACACACACACACACACACACACACACACACACACACACACACACACTTTGAAAAAACAAATGCTTCAAGCTCCCAAGTTTCGTATGTAGTGAATTGACAAATGTAGCGTAGGAAAGGTGAGCCAGGACGCAGAGGGACAGGAAGCAGGAAGCTGTTTTCTCTGTTTTCCTTCCTCAGCCTGTGTTGGTGTCTTCCTTCACCCTCTTTTGTTTCCTCCATATTGGCCTCCTCTCTGCTACCTTGACCTTTGCGGAGCTACTGTAACTGTCCTTGTGCTAGCACCTGCCTTTGGACAAGAGTCTCTCCCGCTCTCTCTCCCCCTCTCACGCTCTACCTCTCTCTCTCCATCTCTTTCTCCGCTTCTTTCTCTCTCCCTTCCTTTGCTCTCCCCCCATCTCTCTCTCTCTCTCTCTCTCTCTCTCTCTCTCTCTGTCACGTTGCTGAGGTGAGTCTTCTGTCTGCTGATTTATTCATGTTGTGACTTTTAATATTATTCACTTTGACACCGGCAGAGTCTGCATCTCAAACCATCCTCTGGGTCTATATATGTGTGTGTATTTGTGCGTGCGTGTGTGTGTGTGTGCATGCGTGCGTGCGCGTGCGTGCGTGCGTGCGTGCGTGCGTGTGTAGCGTATAGAAAGTCTGTTGCAACAATAAGAGTCTCAGCAACCATTTCCTCAACAGACACACACAGGCGATATGATGTGTATTCTAATATTTTTTTTATTATATCTAGATACCGAGCTTGAACAGAGGAAGAAGAGGAGGGGAGGTGGCATGTGGTGCACGTGCGTGAGCGTGTGCATGCGTGCACACACGCCGGTGCACCCGAACAATTGCGGCTCCGTAATGGAATGGGATGCACAAGTGTCGCCGTGCTTAATCAGTGTGCTGATGGAAAGCTGTCTGATTTCGCCTGCGTGGGCATGAGCACGAGGTCACCTGTCCACACGCCCAGGCGCGAGAGTGGGAGGGGCGTCGTCCTCCTGCCTGGAGGCTGAGCTTTGGTTTGTGTGAAGGGGAGATGACGTGTGAACGAGCCTTTGCGTGTTTGTGTGTGTGAGAGAGAGTGAGTGGGGGAGAGAGAAAGAGCGAAAGAGAGAGGAAGAAGAGAAAACTTGTGTGGGTGGCTTGGTGCTTTTCTGTTTTTTTATGTTTAATTGAGTGGGTATGCATAGTGAGCCGACGTGCACACGTGTGTGTGTGTGTGTGTGTGTGTGTGTGTGTGTGTGTGTGTGTGTGTGGGAGACGTGACTACAGCAGGGGTGAGCCACTGGCTCCCAGTTCTAGAGCTCTGGAGGAAGCAGCTTGTGGCCCATCCTATCCAGACTCCTCCCACTCTGATCACAGTGTTCAGAGACGCTGCTCCCATCCAGACTCCTCCCACTTGGATCACAGTGTTCAGAGACGCTCCTCCCATCCAGACTCCTCCCACTCTGATCACAGTGTTCAGAGACGCTCCTCCCATCCAGACTCCTCCCACTCTGATCACAGTGTTCAGAGACGCTCCTCCCATCCAGACTCCTCCCACTCTGATCACAGTGTTCAGAGACGCTCCTCCCATCCAGACTCCTCCCACTCTGATCACAGTGTTCAGAGACGCTCCTCCCATCCAGACTCCTCCCACTCTAATCACAGTGTTCAGAGACGCTCCTCCCATCCAGACTCCTCCCACTCTGATCACAAGGTTCAGATGCTAGTGGCGAGACAAGCTTTCTAACCTTCACGTCTCTCCCCTCTTTCATTGCTTCACTTGGTCCTCCCTCCACACAAACTCCAAGTTTACAGGTAATGCTTTGTCTGCATGGGAAGGCATCGGACACCACGGGTTCACAGTGTCCAGCTGAGTCCAGACTCACTGATTATTATGTTTTGTAGGTATCAGAGCGAGCTGCCCACTTATGCCTCTCAGTGGTGGATGGTCTGTCTGTGGGACAGACAGAGCTGTAGGCGGGAACAGAGCCCGTTACAAAAAAACGAAGAAGAAGAAAAAAAGTCAATTTTCTATAAGCACATTGGCTGGTGCCCTTTCTGTCCACCAGTGGAAGACTCCAATCAATCAGCCGCTCAGGAAAAGTAGAACAATGGAGCACATCAGACATATAGGAACAATAAGTTCTTCAATTACTGGTTCCCACCCTAAACACTTCAGGATTTAGTCAAGAATGTAACCTGATGAGTGAATTTTACTTACCTCGAATCATCCATGATCAGACTTGTGTGCCAAACTGAACACCAACTATAAGCATTTAATTTAGTACATTTATTTCCAGCACAGTAGAAGAACTCTTACTAAAAGGCATCCCAGCTGGGCTGGCAGACCCAGGGCGGCGGGGACTGGGGCCGCTGACAGGCAGGTTGAGGGTGTGGGAGGGCTGTTAGAGGGGCTGGGGGCAGATAGTTGGGGGTGGGAGTGCTGTTAGAGAGGCTGGGGGCAGATAGTTGGGGGTGGGAGGGCTGTTAGAGGGGCTGTGGGCAGGTAGTTGGGGGTGGGAGGGCTGTTAGAGGGGCTGTGGGCAGGTAGTTGGGGGTGGGAGGGCTGTTAGAGGGGCTGTGGGCAGATAGTTGGTGGTGGGAGGGCTGTTAGAGGGGCTGTGGGCAGGTAGTTGGGGGTGGGAGGGCTGTTAGAGGGGCTGTGGGCAGATAGTTGGTGGTGGGAGGGCTGTTAGAGGGGCTGGGGGCAGATAGTTGGGGGTGGGAGGGCTGTTAGAGGAGCTGGGGGCAGATAGTTGGGGGTAGGAGGGCTGTTAGAGGGGCTGGGGGCAGGTAGTTGGGGGTGGGAGGGCTGTTAGAGGGGCTGGGGGCAGATAGTTGGGGGTGGGAGGGCTGTTAGAGGGGCTGGGGGCAGATAGTTGGGGGTGGGAGGGCTGTTAGAGGGGCTGGGGGCAGGTAGTTGGGGGTGGGAGGGCTGTTAGAGGGGCTGGGGGCAGGTAGTTGGGGGTGGGAGGGCTGTTAGAGGGGCTGGGGCAGGTAGTTGGGGGTAGGAGGGCTGTTAGAGGGGCTGGGGGCAGGTAGTTGGGGGTGGGAGGGCTGTTAGAGGGGCTGGGGGCAGATAGTTGGGGGTGGGAGGGCTGTTAGAGGGGCTGGGGGCAGATAGTTGGGGGTGGGAGGGCTGTTAGAGGGGCTGGGGGCAGGTAGTTGGTGGTGGGAGGGCTGTTAGAGGGGCTGGGGGCAGGTAGTTGGGGGTGGAAGGGCTGTTAGAGGGGCTGGGGGCAGGTAGTTGGGGGTGGGAGGGCTGTTAGAGGGGCTGGGGGCAGGTAGTTGGGGGTGGGATTTTAGGCTTAGAAGGATGGTGTGTGTGTGTGTGTGTGTGCATGTGAGAGAGAGAGAGAGAGAGAGAGAGAGAGAGAGAGAGAGAGAGAGAGACATGAGCTCCTCTAATGTTATTCAACTATAATGCTATGAAAGCTGAGCGTTTGAAGTTTTGCATGAGTTGGTCTCATTTCCTGCTCTTCATATTTTGTCTGTGTGTTTTTTGTTGGGTCCTTGTTGCCTCATTTTCGCTTTGGAGTCTTTGTGTTGAACGTCATGTTTGGAAAGGTTTAAAGAGTGCCTGCCTCAGCTCTCATTGAGCTAATGGTCTCGACTGTCTGCAGGATATAACTGCGTATTGCAGTTGTCTTTCCTTGGTCTCTCTCTGAACGACACCCTCAAACAACAGAATATTGGCTATGCATTTGTCATTCCCAAGTCCAAGTAAACCTCCGTTACGGCATTTTCTCTGCAGAAGTATATTCATATTCACTTTATTAGCCCATTGTGGTCTTCTTCTTCTTCTTCTTCTTCTTCTTCTTCTTCTTCTTCTTCTTCTTCTCCTCTCTCTCTCTCTCTCTCTCTCTCTCTCTCTCTGTGTGAAGACAGAGAGACTGGGAGAGGCTCTGTATGATATGCACTTTTAATGAGCCCTATTAAATCAAGTGGCAGTTCCTCACAAGGAGAAAAAAAAGGGGAAAAAAGTTACTTGCCGTTTAATAGTTCCACCGCAAGCTTACATAAGCCTTTTAATTCTGCCGCGCTCCTGCGCTGAGGTTTTTTCTGGGCAGTGCAGGGAGAGAAGTCTCCCTTGCTCCGCCGAGAGGCACGCAACGGCAATTAGTGGCTCTCTGGAGTCTTAATTAGCCAGCCACGTCGACCCGGAGGCGCGGGCGATCGAGGGCCGCACGCGCGTCGGTCAACAGCCAAACAAAAATAGATAAAGGAGAGAGCGCGAGCCCAATTAATGGCCAGCCTCAAATGAGCAGCGAGAGCGCCAGACGGGCATGACGGTGGATGCCACTCTCTTCCTCCTCCTCCTCTCAACGCCCTGCTCCTGCCCGCTCCTGCCCGCTCCTGCCCGCTCTAATGGCACTTTTGCGGTGGGAAGGAGCAGCGTCATGGTGCCACACGGTGCGCAGTCGTTCCGTTTGCGTGTACGGAGAGGGCGCAGGGATAGATTCCTGAATGACAAGTGATTTGCTGAGACTGGCAGGTGACACGGTCATTGCTGTGCGGCTGTTGTCACAAACCGCAGAGTTACGGCTGTACTGGCTGCACTGTAGGGGATGGTTATGGAAATGCTAGTAGTTACGGTTATGACTGTGCTTGTGTTGACAGCAGCTGTAAAGGTGGAATTGTTAGGCAAACAGTGATGCTAACTGCTAATAATGGTTATAACAATTATGATGACAATACATTATAACAGCTGCCGATTGAGATTGCAATGATAAACACAAAACTGATCCTGTAACCGAACCTTAGAACCTCTTAGGCAATGTTAATCGCGAAAATGTTACACCTCTGACAGTGACATGGATGGCAGCGACATCATTGGAGAACTTCTCAGACATTATGCGCAAGACGCGTCGGTAATGGGTCTGGCGTGGTGTTGACATCGAGACGTGCCACTAATGACAAATAAGGGACTGGTGCTAACGAGACAGCGCGCCTGCACGGAGGCCGGGACGATGACGGGTGTGCGATGGTGCCGGCTTCTCTCCGCGCGCCGCAGACAGGCTTATCAGATCAGCGTTAGCATGCAGGCCGAGCTGCAGCCTCTCGTTAACGCAAACAAGATCAAGGGCAGTCCTGCTCTTCGTCCGTTATCAGTTCCTAGTGCGTGCGCGAACATTAGCGCGGAGGTCTCCTATGACGCGAGGGCGCACGCGGGCGTGCGCTTTTTGCATATATGATAAAAGCTTGCCCTTGATGTGCTGGACCTTGACGGCCGACGCTAGCAGCGTGGGTGTGTTTGTTAGCGTGCGTCTGCTTATGTGCCGGGCGTGCTGCCAGCCTGTAAAGTGACAGTACCCTCCCTTGTTGGCGCATCTATGTCTCAAAGACTAATAGCACTGAGAGAATCAATTACCACCCCACACTGGTGCCATGCTGGAGCAGAGGAGGCCCAGCCACATTAACAGCGTGCTGGCCGCACCCAACGGCATCTCACACACAGACCATTGCTGGATACGACAGCTGTCCCTTTGACATGAGGGGGAGCGTAGAGGCGAAGTTGTATGAGAGGTGTCCTGCGTGTAGTGAACAGGACACTGACCCCCCCCCCCCCCCCCCCCGTCCTTGTCTGTCTTCATTCCTCCAAAGCTCTGCGGGACACCGCCGGCCGAACAGGGCATTCCCAGCATTCCGGAGACACCACAGCTGCACCCCCTCATTAGAGAAGGGGAGAGAGTGAGAGAAGGAGAGAGAGAGAGAGAGAGCGGGAGAGGGAACCGTGTAAGGATGGAATGGAACGTGAATGGAAGTGTAGGCTAGGTCTTGCTGGAGCAGAGGGGCAGGGTGTGGAGGAAGCGTCACTGCTAGGACTTACTGATGTGTGTGTGTGTGGGGGGGGAGAAAATGTACAACAATGTCTGAAAGTTATGTGTATCTGTGTGTGCAGTGAAAAGCAGGATTCACAATAAAAAGATTTCAGCTGGAGAACTTCAAATGGTTTTACTTTTGATGGAACATAAAGCCTTCAGGGTTCAGAGGCAGGCATACACACCCAGACCCACCCACACACACACACACACACACACACACACACACACACACACACACACACACACACACACATTCTCTCAAACATGCATGAGCATTCATATAACACACTTTCTCAAAGCATCTGGAACCTGAACAGAGAATAAGTCAGATTTCTCTCCCTCTCTTCCTTTAGATGCTCTGTTCGAATTATCCATCAAATAAATGAGAATCACATCTCTCCAGCCACTTCGCCACCTACTGAAAGAAACATGGACAGAGAGAACTTGTGTGTGTGTGTGTGTGTGTGTGTGTGTGTGTGTGTGTGTGTGTGTGAGGGATAGAAAGAGAAAGTAATTCAGAGAAATTGCTCTGAATATAGGACAAATTCAGACAGCATTACTAGGAGTCTTGTATGAATATCTACCAAATATACAGCATTTAGATCTTTCCTGAGTGCAGACCATGCTTGAAACGAAGTGGATTGGATAAACGCTTTCGTTTAGTTGGCACAGTTGATGTGGAGGCTGTGGAAAGCAGGGCCTGTAGGCATATTCTGTCCCAGGCATGCGGGTGGCATTTTCTTGAGGGCCTGATGCTACAACCCCCTTGAGTCTTACAAATAAACAGTAAACACGGAGTAGGCCATTTGTTTTCTTTCAGGTTGAATAGCAAACATAACGTTATTTGCCTATAGACACCACTTCACAAATGCCCTTGTATTTGCACTTCCATAAAGCCAGTGGTATACCCCAGTCATGCAACAGGAAAATATTTACGGTATGAAATTTTGGGGAGATTGCATTACTGTCCGGTGGATTACTGGGGGGGGCGAGACGCTTTATCTACCGAGCAGGAAAATCCTTCATACCCTGTGCCGGCTGCATGGGTGTTTGACAGTGCTGACTGCACCTGCCTGCTAACCACACCAGACAGACAGAGGCGATGGGGAACAGGAGCAAGCCCTCTCTTCCACGCTGCTTATTCTGACTGCAGGCTGTGCTGGGCACTAGGCTTTGTTTGTTTGTTTGTTTAAAGAACAGAGGCGAATATCCGAGAATCACAAACTTTTGCTCTCTGAGTGATATGAATAAATATTTTTAGTTATCGGCAGCGGAGCCGCGGTCCTGTTTCCCCTCGCTGACATAGTCCAGCGGTCAGCAATTAGGATCCGCGATGGCTCAGAGCCGAAAAAGATTCAGGAAAAATGAATTATTCATAGGCGCCCAGACCTGTCCAGTTCAGTACACAGATTAGCCACACAGGCAAATTAGCTCAGACTTTACCTGCTCAAGTCAAATTATTGACATAAACGACATGGATAAAAAGCTTCATTTCCTTATGAGCAAGGATCTGTGATCCTGCTTTGTCAGTGCAAGTTAGATTAACACGTTAAATGTTTTGTTTGTAGCTGATGTGTGTATGCAGCTTTTGGAATATTGCAAGCAGTGATATTGCAAGCAAGGGCAGTGAAGTGTGGTGTTGAAGTCATGCCACTTCTTCGCTGGTCTTGGACTCGGAGCAGGGGTTTCCCCATTCAGACACTGGCATGGCATAAACCATTTCTGTGCGATTTGATTCTATTTCAGTTCAGTCTGGCAATCAAAGGGGGGGGGGGGGGTCTCAAATGTTTTGCAAAACTGTACACAGCCTATTCTGGCCTCACTAGAGTAGGCTTGGAGGATAGTTAACAGGCTTCTCCATAAGTTTCCAATATAAGCTGTTGGTAGCATGTTTTACTGAATACGTTGTAAAACTAACTTAAAAATTTAGTAAATACAATTTTAAATAAAGTATGTCTTTTGCCTGCAGCAACTACTGAGAGTGGTGCTAATATCACACTTAGATGGCTCTGCTAGTGAAAATATTAATTGCCAGATTTCAGTATTAAATATTGCTGTATAATGACTTCTTTTGTAATAATATTCCTACAGAGATCTTTTTCCTATAGAGATTTTCAAGGCCTTAGAGAAGAATTACACATAAAAAGCCTTCAGCTCAGGGAGGACTACAGCACTGTAGTATGTTAACATTAAGAAGGGCAAAAAATGTTCTTAGCACACTAGACTGTATCAACACAAAGTGCTATAAAGTGCCATTTGTACAGGCTGTAGCCTACACATTAACTAAGAAAATGCACAGATTTATGAGTTTGATCTTGGGATTTCGCGAATCTATATTGAATCAAGATAAATCAGCAAATCTATATTTTTAAATCATCCCTTCCCTCCTTGTTGCATTTCTCTCTCTCTGTCTGTCTCTCTTTCTCAAATAACTTGTGTAACGGCTCCCTGTGGCTCCTCTCATAAATGTGGATAAAGTCTAATCCAGGAGCAAAAGGACTGCATTTCTTTGGTGGCCTACTTTAACCTCATCCTCAAGATGAGCCCGTGGTGGATTCGTTCGTGAGCTGGTACGTAAATGCGGATGCGGTCTCGTGTGTGGTGGTCACGTCACTCTCTCAGGCCCACCGCAGAGGTGAGTAACAGGGGGCTGCAGTCATCTCTGCGCACCAGGGGCTTCTGGGGCCAGCGGCGTTTCGGGAAGTGACGACAGTGAACCCTCACAGCGACGGCCCTACGGCTGTTCGTCTCAGCTGAGGTGCGGTGCGAGATTCCAGCAGCATGAGACTGTCTGTGCGCTCTCCTTATGGGTAAGCCACAGTGATTTGGGTGGAACCATTCACACACACATTCACACATCAACACACAGACATATACATGCACACACACACACACACACACACACCCCAAAAGAAGTACTTTTCTGAATACACCAAATAAGGAGAACTTTTCCTTCACACTTCTGTACAAATATCATCACTGTACATTTATACAATAACCCAACATACTCACTGTGGAGCTTACGCTCTCTCTCTCTCTCTCTCTCTCTCTCTCTCTCTCTCTCTCTCTCTCTCTCTCTCTCTCTTTCTCTCTCTCAGAAGGTCACAGAAGACTGCAGGTGGTCAAGCATGCACTTCAGGAAGTGCCAGGCTGGGTTCCCTGAGACCGCATGCACCCCAAGAACTGGGCTGGGTGGGGTATGGGGGAGGTGTGGGCGGGGTATGGGCGGGGCATGGGCGGGGCATAGGCCGGACACACCGGCTGGGACTCACTGCGTTCTGGAACTCAGCCCTTGG
>NC_137502.1:29042055-29044555 GCF_041902795.1 Electrophorus electricus | reverse complement strand
AGGGAGAAACAGAAAACAGAGAGCGAGGGAAGAGAGAGTGAGAGTGAGAGGGAAAGAGACAGAGAGATGGCAGTTGGAGTTCCAGATTTTTTCACCTTTACACAGAAGGCAGTGACAGCTTGATATGAAGTGCCAGCTCAGGATTCAGGAGTGATCATGTGACTGGTCCAATTTTTGAATACACATTCTCATATACATACACTCATATTTTTAATTCTTAATGTTTTGTTATATACAGCCGTCATATCCCCCAACAGACCTTAGGGGGAGTTATAGCTTTCACCTCATGTCTTCCCCACCCAGCTGAGCTATTTACCACAAGTTCAACTTTTACAGTTTCCTTCCATTGTCACGCATGCGGCTTATTCTTGCTCCCGAAATAGTGTCTTGTTATGATAGAATTTCACTGTTAAAAACGAATATCTTGAAACCCAAAGCTATTCAGTTTTATTTTGGATTAGATTTTTTACGAGACATCTTTGTTTCTCCTTATTTTCCCATTTTTTTAGACAAGTTTTCCTTCTCTCTCTCTCTCTCTCTCTCTCTCTCACCATTTCAGTTCTGCTGTGGTCGTTTCCCGTTCGGCCAATTGATGTTGGTTAATTCAGTGTGAAGCATAATCACGGTAGCGGCCGCCGGGGCCGCGGCAGAAGGCCGGGGCTGGACGGAGAGACAGGCGGATACCACCCAGCGCCTCCGCCCGGGGGGATTAGGGATGAGGGGCGAAGATGCCATGCTCAAAGCAACGGTTCCGCCACGCTCGGCAGTCATCGTGCGCAGCCTCGGCGGGGGAACCAAGACACACAATCTGACAGGTTTGGTCACACACTGAGGCCCGAGCAACTGGCGCGAGACATTATTACAGGGCGAGGGAGTGGGCGCCTGGGTCGAGCGCTGGTGCAGATCTGCCAGCAGCAATACGTAATTGCAGTGTAATATATTATAGTCTTCCATGCACATAGAAGATTATGATCATCATCATCAGAGATGGGTAATACCTGTTTACTTGGTTTACTCATGCATATTGTTACATGCACATATGGTCACTGATAAATGTTTTATGTGTGATTTCATCATGTTCTCTTACCATCAGTAGCCAGACCTATTAGCAAACCTGCTGCCAGTACCCAGCATTTCTTTGTAATAATACCTTTAGATCACACATTACATCAGTAAAGTTAGCAAAAAGAGAACACAGCACCTAGTAAAAGCAAAAAGAGAACACAGCACATAGTAAACATGGATTTACTTTCCATGGACGTTTGATGAGCTCGTGAGTGAACCTACATTCAATCCGAAACAAAGTGAAAATGAGGCATAGTACTCTTCCAGCTGCATTTATTAAGGAATTATTTTATTTTTGTCTTTTTGTTCACAGTAACAGCAGAGATATTTGAGTGTAGTTTTTGGATTGGTCATCTGAAATCTGCATATAATTTATACTCTTCATCAGTGTTCTGATGAAATCTGTGTTGTATTACCTGCATTGTGGCACGTAATGACATACGAAAGTCTAACCATTCTAGGTGGCTCAGAGGTTCCCCTACACACACACACACACACACACACACACACACACACACACACACACACACACACACACCATATTGGCTTTGGGTCACTGTGTGGCTGAGGGGCACTGATGAAATGTAACAGGCCACCCAAGCCAAACCTGTTTCTGTCAGCTATGTGACTGTCGTGCCACAGGCCAGTTGTAAATGAATGTGTGTGTGTGTGTGTGTGGGCCTGGGCCTGTGTGTGTATGCAGTCAAAAATAAATCCTGTCACAAGAATCCTCACTCTCAGGCACTGCAATGGGCGGAGCCCAGAGTGTCATGCTCATTGCAACAAACATCAGGGTAGTCCACCCTGTCCCTGGATCAGCTGGGCTCACACACAGGCTGAGGGAAGGGTCGTGTTGCTCCCAAGCCCACACTGTTCTTGGATCAGCTGGGTTGGAACATGGGCTGAGGGAAGGTATGTGTGTGTCCCCAGCCCACCCTGTTCCTGGATCAGCTGGGCTGGTACACATGAAAGCCCGAGTGGCCCTGGAAGTACGAACCGTGAGTTGCGTATTGCTTTCTTAGTTTGAGGGTGGCATGGCAGGACAACTAGATAAGGCAGCAGCGCAGAAACTCTGTCACTCAGCATGGCAGCAGCGGTGTAACAAATGCGAGATGAAAACGTAACCTTTCCATTAAAACATTTATCCAGTGGAGAGGGTGGTCAAGGACCTTTCTCAGTAATAGCTCGCGAGGGTTCTCAACTGCCACTGAATAGGCTTCTGTAACAAGAGTGGGAGTACAGTTTTCTCGCAAGAGCTTCAGAGGTTTTCACTCATGGGTTGTCTTTAGGTAATGTTTTACACATTACATATGGCCTGTGGAGAACTTAGCGTGCTCGACTGACTGAGCTGTCATGGGGCCCATTCAGTACTTCTGCACATGTTGTTGAGTTCGGCGAATGTTTCTGTGTCGATCTTCCGTCTCCTTCTTCATCA
>NC_137502.1:29029555-29037055 GCF_041902795.1 Electrophorus electricus | reverse complement strand
ATAATCAGAGAGATTGAGACAGAGAGAAAAAGGGCTAGAGAGGGAGGGAGAGAGAGTGAGACAGCAAAAAAAAAGAGGCAGACGTGTCCTGAAGGGAGACGTTTCCTTTTCTCTGATTCAAATCCTGCTCTGGCTCTAAGAGACTTATTGATCATTTGGAGGTTAACCAATGAGCAGACAGGCTGCCAAACCCTGCATAACCTGTCTCCACCGCTGTCTCCATCTTTAAAACAGGCACGTATAAGATGGGGTCCTGAAATTCTAGTCCATTTTTACAAGAACAACTAATTTGATCAAAACATCACAGTAAATACAAGTTTGTTCTGAAAAGTAACTCACTTAGGCAGGAAAAGAAGAAAAGAGTTAGCATGGTCAAACATTAAGAATCACCAGAGCAGCCATTACCACAGGTGGTAGTTACGGCAACAGGAACAGGTAAAACAGAGCAGAAGAGAACAGCACCAAGAAGAAACTTTTAACCTACTGGAATAAATCAAATAATAACCCAGAGAGTATTGCATCAGGTTTAGCAGGAGGAAACAAAGCCACACCAAGGGAAACAACAAACAATGGGGAAAAGGCAAAGCTTCACATAGAACCAACTAAACACTCCATCACGTCAGGGATTAGAAATCCATTGCCATACTACCGAGACACGGCAACGCTCAACAACATAAAAATGGTGAAATAAACTGGAACCATCAGCAGCAGGGGCTGACATCTATTCCCGACGGTTGCCACAGTTTTCAGATATAAGCACAGCTGGAATCAAACTGTGGCCATAACACATTTGGGTGACTGACCCACACATTTGCTTTCTTCACACCTCCCTCAAACCTCATATTTTTAAGGTAACAGCTCAGCTGAAAAGCCTCTAGCACGAGGCCCTATGTAGTCTCTGCTTCATTTGTGAGGCGTGTACTCAGGAGCTACGTGCTCGACGGTGCTGACCTGCCAGCTGCGGCCTTGACTCGCTCGGGTGGTTATTTACGAGGAAAAAAGGAGGTGAAAAAGCCGTAGACTCTGCTGCACTCTTTGTTAGCCTGGCACTAAATCTGAGGTGCATATGCAGAAGTTGTGCCTTGAACTGCAAAGAAACTTTTCCGGATTCAAAAACCTTTCCCAGTTTTTGTTTTTTTGGAGCAGATCAGCAGTCTATTACAGATGGTAAAACTCCACATCCAAAAACAGAGCATGAGTCGGTGTTCCTGCATAATCGCAGGCCAGCACAGTGACTCAGTACCCCGTTAGGGAGAGCTAAGCTACATACATTGGCTTTACTTTGTAAACCACACCTGTGACAAGCATGCAGACATTTCTGATCCTCGAACAGCTTTGGCACCAGTACCAGTGGCTGGATTGACTCGTCGAATTCCAAGGTGTTGAAAGGGTTTCCGGCGAACAGCGACTAATGCCAGCTCTGACCAGCTGAAAGCGACCCATTACGTGATCTGTCACAGAGCTTCACCAGGCGGTCGAGTGGGTTGCAGTCATGGCAGTGAGTCGTTCACTTCACATTCCCAGAGTGGCAGGCAGCAACAACCCCACCCACCCCCAAAAAAACCCCTCAAAAGAAAACCCGGAGAGACGCAAAGAGTGTAGGTGGTAGGCAAGTCTTGCTTTTCCACACCAAGAATATACTACTGCATGGCATTTGGCATTGGGTTCTCCAGTAGCCCACCAGATTTGAGTCCTGTGACTAAAACTCACAGACGTTTAAAAAGCAGATGTCTGCCTGTCCACGTCTATCAACGCAGGGCCGCAACGGCGTGCGCTACCGCGGCCGAGCTCACAAGGCCTGAAGTGGCTTTTCTCAGCCTTGGGAAGCTGAGCGCGAAAGAGCAGGGGAGCAGTGTGTAATCACCACTTGCCCTTTGAACTCAGTGCTTCCAGACCACCGTAGCTTAACCCAGGGACAGCATCCTGCTGGACGTGGGACTAGTAGCACAGAAGGGGGCCTGTCCTGACCCTCGTCGCCAGCAGCAGTGCGACTGGTTCTGTCAAGTGGCAGCTGGGCCAATTCAACACCCATCTGAAGGTGTGAGCCACGGCAGGCGAAGGGCGATGTAGAGAGCCTGCCCTCAGGGTCATGATGGGCCAGGACATGCACTAGCCAGCCATACAGACAATGCAAGGAATCTGATGACCAACAAGAGCTAAAGTAGAAGCTCTCAGACCTCGGAGAAGAACTGCCCAGGAGAGATATCTTGATGAGGAATTTTTTAACCAGAGACACAGACTGTCTCTCCCATCATGCTTCCAGTCCTCCCAGTCTGCAAGCTGCTGCCACACGGCAGGGTTGTACTGAGCTGTCCTCCGAGACAGCCCCCAGCAAAAAGGTCAAAAAGCCTTAGGCAGAAGAAACTTTCTCCTCACACACTTTAGGCCCAGACCAGAAGACTAGCTACAGACCGTCTCCAGCGGAAGACGTTGCCGTCCCTTTTCCCAGGTCAAACCACACAGAAAAGTGTGGTGTCCCAAGTTTTAGAGACACTCAATTCGAGACACCCAAATGGAACAAATGACATGAGAGCAGAGAAGGAGAGTTGGCCAGGTCCTCTGCAGGGAGCCATAGAAGCTTTGGCTAATGTAGACGTCATTGTTCCCTCTCAGCTGGCCCACAAGGATGTCCACTATAGCACCAACTGGAGAGTCGGTACAAACATCTCTAAAGGATGCGCCCTTGTACGTAGACCTGCTTCACAGCTCAACAGACACTTCCAACCAATCACACCGTGCATGTAAACAAACAGTTATATACAGTCAGAGAATTTGCCAGGTAACAGAAAGATGCAGCACCCAACCAACATTCTCACACACTGATGCAACACGGAGGAGAGGCTCCCAGAATGCACCGGTACAACCACAGTCTGGCCTCCTGGGGGGTTGGGGGGGTATCCTCACCAATGCAAAAAAGGCGTCATGAGCAGAGAACACTGGGGGAGCATGTGCACCTTGGTTTTGTTTGGGTTTTTTTGAGTTGATAATGGATTAATTTGTATTACGCAATGCGATGCAAATGCTGCATACATCAATTTGATGTCATTTCTTGAAAAAGTTAAAAAAGAAGGATTTTCTCCCCTGCAATAATCACATAACAGTAATTTCTGAATAACATCTTCACTGGGACATTATTTATGGTTGCAACCACTTAAAAATGTTGTGAGACTTATAACACCTCTAGGGGGCAGCACATCTA
The DNA here is from genome assembly GCF_041902795.1 of Electrophorus electricus. NCBI lineage: Eukaryota > Metazoa > Chordata > Actinopteri > Gymnotiformes > Gymnotidae > Electrophorus > Electrophorus electricus. The sequence goes on along the minus strand of NC_137502.1, from coordinate 29,033,856 downwards.
TTTGAGCTCCACAGTCACTAGTGACATGAGCTCCAGCAGCGGAAAACTTGGATGAGGTCAATCATTTGCTACTTAAATTCACCACTGTGTAATTTTTGAGATAAGCGATTGAGATAAATTGGTGAAATGTAGCGAAGTGAAGTAATTGCTGAAGTATAAACGGGATGAAGGCCTTCAAGGTATCCGCTTATACAGATTAATGGACTTGTCTGTCACATTGTGGAGTTGCTTGCCTCTGCGTTGCCATTACATTTCCCCCTTCTGTTCTCCAGCCTTCTAGTCAAGCTGTTTGCTTTTGTAGGCTTTAGCATGAATGGTCCTTTTCTGCTTTTTCTTATATTATTTAGTATAGCATTAGATTTATAAATTCCTTACATGTTGTTTCTCAAGTTATAGTCTATTTGTGCCTTGTCAAAACAAAAATAAAAACAGCAAGAACAAAACAAACAAATATCCAGCTTTGCAAAACTATGGGCCTCCACCTTACACCAACTTACATCACCTTACTCCACCTTACACCAACGTACACCACCTTACATCACCTTACGTCAACTTACACCACTGTACACCACCTTCCACATGTTTGCCCTGAAAACACCACAAAAACCACAAAGATGGAAGCACACAGACTGAAATCACATGAATTATGAGTGAAATCAACAGTTCATGTATACAAAATGATCACTATTTTAAAAATGGCAAATATATTTGGATTCCAATAAAAAAGGCAATTCAGTTCATGGTTTTTAAACAAAGAATTAATATAATTTTTGCCTTTTATATTTCTTCCCCAGAGTCTCCATACTCCTCTGAAGAGATATATCAGAGTTGGTGAGAGAAACCTGCCATTTCCAGAGCCAGCGGAATGAGTTCGTCTGTGGGGACCTGAACACTAGAAGTGAATCACAGCCCAATTTCATAAATGCAAAAGGTTATAAGCATATGAAAATCAAAATGTCAGGTGCCAATAACTGCTTCCCTCAGAACCCCAGAACCAAGCGGAATTGTGGAGTCACCAAAAGTACCCAAGACCTCCTGGAGCTCTGTCAAATTCTGAGTCTGTGCAGCGTTAATGGTGGGTTATGAGGGGACTCGTTAGAGAGGTGCAGTGTTGCCTCACCTCTTGGCAATAGCACGGCAGATTATGGATTATAGACTCCTACCCTTTCACTCTAAGCACTTATACTGTTGAACTGCCGTATAAGTGCTTACCCCACTGATCACAGCTAAATTACTGCGTTCATTAAAAGGACAGGAAAACAGCTCTGCATGCTCTGCCCACAAAGATGTCCAATAGTTGGAGGTCACAGATCTTATAAGAGTTCCAGAGAGTAGTTGGTAGCCAAAAATACAAACACCTCCTGAACTCTGCATAGTATGTTCACTGTAGAGAAGGATTCAGTCTGACAGCAGTATAAATATTTTTATTGAAAAGAAATATGGCAGAAAACCAAATTTGAAAGTTCAGAAAACTCATTTGACTGCCAAAATATGCTAATTTAGGAAAATATAAAACCAACACAGGGATTAAATAACACAAACATGCACCTCTTTTACTGTGAAACACCAAAGCAACGTAAACACAGAACACAAAAAGCACATTAGCCTGACGAGTGTAAAACTATTCAGTGTGATTCAGAGTGTGACCAAAAGTGATAACAATAAATAAAGGCCTGAAGTCTCTGGGTTTTTACGTGCCCTATCTTTACTGAGCAAAAAGTTGAAACAATCAAGGTCAGTAATAGAAAAAGTAACTGGTGTTACTTCCTTTATTATCAGCAACTTCAACCAAAAGCTTTCTTCAGTCTAGCACAGTGGTTAGTGTTTTGGGTATGTTTCTTTTTCATTTTTCTGTGGCAAAATATTTCCGTGGGACTGTACTCAGTTCGTGTACTCTGCTGTTCAATGACACCAAATGTCTTCTGCCTCAGTCACTCTGTGTTGACGTCGTCCTGTGTTCTGGGGTACCGTTACACTGTATGTGGCTTGGTGGTTTCTGCATACACACTTCAGGAACCACCCCTGCAGAAATGCAGCTCGTGCAAATGTGGTTTACAGACTTTTGCTTGCAACTGTAAATGACACCAAGGCTCTTTCTACAAATGTGATGAAAGTGGTGTAGAGCTAGAACACGTGATTTAATTAAGCAATCTAATTATACAAAAGAACAGCGTAAAAATTGGCAATAAATTTAATCTCTCAAGAGTGTGGAGTAAGACACGGCTGCAGTTTGAGACAAACACTAATATTTATATTTATATAAATAAATTGCCTTAAAATTACCTTATTTTTCTAAAACAACAGGAGTCTAGGAGTTTCCAAATGAGCAAGGTCTACAGCAGAGCCTAGACCTGCTGGGACAGTACAGATAGGCCTGGGCCCTTCTGGGACAGTACAGACAGGCCTGGGCCCTGTACAGACATTTTTCCAAATGAGCAAGGTCTACAGACAGGCCTGGGCCCTGCTGGGACAGTACAGACAGGCCTGGGCCCTGCTGGGACAGTACAGACAGGCCTGGGCCCTGTACAGACAGGTTTCCAAATGAGCAAGGTCTACAGACAGTCCTGGGCCTTGCTGGGACAGTACAGACAGGCCTGGGCCCTGCAGAGAAAACACAACAAAGATATTGGTATTTCCAAAAAGAACCAGATTTCTGGGAACAATGTTTCCCTGTTTGTAAATTAAGACTTAAATGAATCTCTCTTCAAACAATCCTTTCACTATCTTTTTAAAAAAATTAAAAATAAGTTCTTTCAGGCCATGAATGAAATGAGAGAAAAAAGTAAAACAATATTTTTGGAGTTTACAATTAGAATTTGGCAGAATTTGGGAGATTTGTTTACAAGTATGTCTCCGTGTTGACAATCGCAGTGGTTGAGTCCCTGCAAACAATTTTAGGAGTGCGTTAAAAGATCACAAGCACATCACAGTGGTTTGTAGAAGTGCCACAAACATTGCATGCATGGCACAATTCAACCAATATCTATTCATTATATACATGCAGGCCAATCAGCATCTGGAATCACTTCAAAAACTGCAGCTCCAACTCCTGTTCACAGTCCTGCTATGCTTTACGTAGAATTGAGCAAAGTGAGCCCTCCTCACTCAGCTGGTCTGGAGCACTGGTACATTAGACCCGCTACGAGTGCATAATGAGTCCGAGGCTGCGAACCAGAACAAAACAGCAGACCTAATCCGAATGAACCCAATCACAGCACATAAAAAATCACCCTCAAAAAAAAAAAAATTCCAATATTACTGTGAAACTCTGTGTAATCCAGCTTTAAAAAGATAACGCTCCATGGCACGCTATCTGAGCTCGAGGATAAAATGCAGAACCATGCTGGCCGAGTCTGAACTCAGTGGCAAATGCAGAAAGGCCGGGCTGCCTACATTTCAAAGAATATGTCATGAGTACAAGTTAAGCAAAAGAGAAACAGAGCTGCGCTTCTTGCTCCAGAGGATTCAAGATTCAGTGAGCTTCACAGAGAGGTCTTCAAAGATCAGTGCTAAACACCCCCAGTTTAGCAACCCCCCAACCAATCAGATAATACCCTTTTTTGTTCCAGTTGCAACATGGTAGTATGCCTTTAACAATCTAACCTTACATTTTCACAGTTTTGGAGACTCCACAGTGCTTGGTTTCCAATTTTCTTATTGCTTTAACATTCCCAATGTGACCCAGACTCTGGCAAAAATGTTCCCTTATTTGCCATCCCAATAAAGCACCGAATTGAAATGAAATTGAACTGACACTGAGAGATAGAGAGAGATAGAGAGAGAGATAGAGAGATAGAGAGAGATAGAGAGAGAGATAGATAGTCTTCTGTTCTCTCTGCTCATCCTCATTTTTTTTACTCTATCATCCTCTTTGCTTCTGCAGTAAGACACACACACACACACAAACCACACACACCACACACACACACACACACACACACACACACACACACACACACACACACACACACACGCAGAGGCTTCTCGCCATCCTGTCTCTGGTAGAGCTACTCACGGCCACACTCTCAAGGTTATTTATAGGTCTCTTGTTCCTTATTTCTGCTCTACAAGTTCACAAACACTTTTGTGATAGCAGGAAGTGCCCTGAACGTGCAGCACTTTACACCACGACTTGCACAGCTCAGCCGAGCTTTAGTTTGGTTCCAGCTGATGTCTCCCCCCGTCGGAACAGACTGTCCTCGCGTGCGCCTGGATCGCTGGAATCATGTGCGTGAAACTGTGCAGCGCGTGTGCTTAGCGCCACAGGAACCCCTGCTCCTGAACGGGTTCTGCGTGCGGGT
>NC_137502.1:28834555-29024555 GCF_041902795.1 Electrophorus electricus | reverse complement strand
TCCTTTGAGTCTTGGTTCCTCTCAAGGTTTCTTCCTCATGTTTTTCCTTGCTTCTGTTATCCTTGGCTTGCTCACTGGGGGCTTGGACTCAGGACATTTGTAAAGCTGCTTGTGACAACATCTGTTGTAAAAAGTGCTATATAAACAAATTTGATTTGATTTGATTTGATGTAATAATCAGACTTTATATAGGAACAAAATGTGACAAGGCAGATGAGAAAGAACTTGCCTGTATGAGAAGAGTGTTAAATACGCAGGAATGCGAGAAAACCGAAGAGAGAGGGAGAAACTTCAGCCCTGTGACACATTTCCCAGCCAGCTGTGCTTTATAGGTGCTGTATCAAATGTTCTGCTAGGGGTTCTGGCAAAATTACACGATTCACACATTTTCATTTCTGGGGTCACTCACCCTTTGCTTGCTACTGGAAGCATCCCTCTCTCACTCCTTCCTAAGCATTCAGTAAGGCCGATGAATATTCATTACATTATGTGTCTATCTTAGTAGGGCAGGGACGATGACAGGAAAGTATTTTTGGTATTCGCACATATTCTAGAATGGAAAGGAAATGAAAATACAGCATTAACCACAGTTTTTAACATCTGAAACCGACTACTGAAGTAGCCCGAGGTACTAGCAGATCGGCGCATTCTCAAATAAAACAACAGAATGATTTTTGAAGCGACATCGTGACTGGTGATGTCGGGCTAGCGAGGTGGCCTGGCTGTGACAACCACGCGCAGCCTGACAGGAGGAGACGCAGCTGGCCTGAGACGTCACTGAAGCCCGAGACATTAGCTGCGTGAGAGAGATGTGTGCTTAGAAGAGGGTCATAAGCTGTCTCCAACCCACAATGCCTCAGTGATTCTGTTAGCTTGCTGTAGGAGTGGCGGTAGTTATGGTCTGCCACGCCCTTCCATCGGCCCCATCCTCTTCCTCCTCACTCCCGGTCTTCCTCAGGGACGCTGACCTGAGGAGAGACCCTGGCCAAGGGAGGATGGATTGCGGCAGAGTCACAGGGGTCACCTAGGCCGAGGTCACGGGGCGATGGCCTGCAGGTGTGACCTAGCATGCAGCGAGGAGGGCGAGGGGGAGGTCGCCGAATCTCCACCTCTAGCTGCCAATGAAAAGCTCACCCGTCTGGACATGCTCAGTCCATTGGCATTGGTCCACACCATGCCTGCCCGCCCCTCCACTGATTAGCATTAGAATTAGAATTAGTTTTATTATTTTCAAAGAGTAAAATTTCTATGATAAAAATGTTGTTAATTGAGTGTTAACTGTGTCATATATGGAAAAATGATCTTGTTAATGTTGAAAATGATCGTGATGGCAACATTCTCAGTGAAGACAGGTCAAAAAGAAAAATGTCACTGTTGTGAGCACCAGTGATAACAGCAATGACCATTTTGTCCACATCAGATGAGGGATCAGTCGGAGAGCCTGCTGGATTTAGGTCCGTGGGGTGTCTCTGAGACTCAGTTTGACAGTGCCATTAGTCAGCAGAAGATCAGGACTGGAGAGAAGCTCTTCTGTGGTGCTCAGAGTGGAGGAGGTGAGGTGAAGCTTGTCGTGATAAGGAGAAGACACAGTATTACCATTTAGGGGTGCACTTGGAGCCTTTTGCATTTTCCAATCTATTTCAACAGGAGGGAAGCACTGCTTTTACTGCAGAGCATGTGTGCGTATGTGTGTTTATGTATGTATGTGGAGGTGTAACTTACATCATATCCAGATGTCCTCAAATGCTGCTGGCAGCTTGATGTCTGTTTTTATGCCCCATGGTGTGTGTGTGTGTGTGTGTGTGTGTGTGTGTGTGTCTGCTCTGATTTAAGCGCACTGATCCAACATGCCTTGCTCATACAATATGACTAGGTCTCAGTCTGCCTCCTTCATTTACCCACACGTTTGCTTTTCCATTGTTCTAAGTGTGCATTCCCCTGCTCCTCCCCACACCTCCTGGCACCTCCCTGCATCTTGTGCAGGCGAGTACCTGCGCTCTCTTTCTGCTCCCATCTGCGCCGCTACGCCTACCCCTTCCTCGGCAGTGATGGTGGGAGACTGTCGGTGGGCGTGGATGATGGCGGCGGCATGCGTGGCTCCCACAGACAGGTGGATCGGGCGTGCCTGCTGGTGAACTCCGCCCTGAAGTTCCTCCACCTGCCCCAAATGCCCCGCAGCTACAGCCTGACCTTCGTGCCTGCGCCGCGGCTTGGGCCAGAGGAAGTGTTGCAGCTAACCCTACGACCCCTGCTGGGCCCCTCGCAGCTGGGCGAAGTCTACCTGAGGCAGGACAGGAGCATGGAGGGCCCACTCAGGGCCGCTGATAATGGATCTCAGGCTGCAACTGATTGGGCAGGGGTAGAGTTTTTATGGTTTGATTGGCCAGTGATGTGGTTTTGTTGACTTGATTGGCCCGTGGTGTGGTTTTGTTGAGTTTGGCTCTGCACACCTACATAGTAGATCTGTAATGGAACAGTCATTATGAGGCTGGCCACGATGCAAACAGGGACTCCAGACCACTAGGTGGCATTGGTCTTCCATCGTTCCATGATCATTCGATTGTTTTGTATAAATCTTAATTAAATTCAGATTCTTTAAAAAAAATATGCAGTACCTGACACAACTACTATTGTTGATATGATAAGTCATTTTGTACAAGGCTCCTTCTCTGTCTGTTTCCGTGTTAGAGACCTAGCTTTACATGGCATTCTCTCTGCGCATGCTAGTTTCAGGTGAGCTGATAACCAATGAGAAAACGGAAACAAATGTCAATTCATTTTTATTAAGTGCCTTTATTAGGTGCCTTTAGCACTGGACCGCTATATAGCCAAGAAATTGCTCAGGTTAGGAGCCTCCCATTTGAATCCACTAGGTTAATTTATGTACTTTATCCATTCATTCAGCTACTGTAAATATTTCTTCTGATTTTATAGTTTGTGCTGGAGGGTACATGTTTTCTTTTCAGTTCCTAAGTTAATGCTGAGCAGCATTGAGTTGGCTTTCCTTTCCTGAGGCAGGGTTATCTTCATGTCATTATAGCGCAGCGGATGGCTTGTCAACACTGAACTCCAGTGAACTCCAGTCTGAATCTGAAATCTGGAGAGTCTGGTGACTTCTGACTACCACTGCTCAACCCAAATGCTTCATGTTTGGTACTGTTGTTAAGGCAAAGTGTGGATACTCTCAGGAAGTCAAGCTGTGGTGATTGAAGTGAGGTGAACCGTATAGACATCAGCTAAACGTGTTAGCTAACTGTGGTGTTTATGCTCGACTATAAAGGCTTTAAGCTGGAATTAATGCCACAGTGCCCTGCCACAGTGCCTGAAGCGTCTTTCCCTCTGCAGAAATGGAGGGAGGAGGTGATGTGCTTGACCTCCTGACTGAGCAGCGCCTCCTTCTCCAGGAGCTACGGCAACAGTGCGTGTTAATCTCTTCACACACGTGTGCTCCGACCCACACTCACGCGAGACCCCACCGCCCAGTGTCAGGGAGTGGCTTCTGTGGAGGTTTGGCAGACTGGGACCCCGGCAGGTCCCTGTGATGCCAGAGGTTGCCAGTGTGTGGGCAGTGGCCCCGCCTCTTCTGTGGGGCCCGCCCGAGTAGGAGCGGAGTGGGCAGGGCCATCTAATGTCAACAACTGCTCTCTCCCAGGAAGGGAAGGTCTTATTTTGGCCTCGGACAAGGGTCTCGGAGCTCGTCAGGGACGGTGGAGGGGACGTGAGGGACAGGAAGACATGGCGTCTGTCTCTAGCATCTGCTCTACAGTATGAAGGGCCACAGTGAAAAGCAAACAGCTCCGTTTTGTCCTCTAATTCGGCCGCTTAATACAGCGCCAAATGGCTTAGTGACTTTTCTCATGTTGACAAAAACACGACCTCTTCAGATCTCTCTAGGCCACAAATTTATTGTAAATAAATAAAAAAATAAAAAAGGAAATAAATAAATAATGTCTTTAATTGTTAGGCAGCTAACAAAATTCTCTTTGCTTTGTTTTATTTGAGGTTTTCATTAGTTTTGGAACTAATTACTATTATAATGCCCCGGTGAAGTATTGCTCCTGCCTGCAAGCCCGATGTTAGTACTGCACGGCAACAACAAAGGATTCTGAATAATAACAACTGCACAAAATAGTATGATATGTACATTTGCTTTGAGGAACCAGTGAGGTAATACTGAGGCAGTTTTCATGCTGCTTCTATCAGTTCTAATTGGAGCTTTAAACATTCACTGTGTTGCTAGTTTATTAGGTCCATCTGCTCTGTAGCTGTACCTACAGGCAATTCCATGCACTCACAAGCTAAATAACTTATGGTAACACATCGTGCACAACATGTCAAATGATCTGTTGTTTTTTTTTTCTAAAGATTTTTGATATTTTTGTAAGCATTTCTTGTATATTTTTGTACGCATGCGTATGTATGAGAAGCACTTTGCTTGCATAGCTGATGAAGGACTTCTGACCAAAATGTCCTCCAGAAACGTTGTGTACTTCACTGCAATTTTGACTCTCTCTCTCTCTAAAATAGCAACGAAGTACACAAGGCTGTCAGAAAAACAGGACATTTCAGACTGCAGTTACTCACCTAGAATCTTCTTTGGATATATATATATATATATATATGGCCACTTTATTAGACACACCCATCTACTGGTGTGTTGGACCTCCAAATCATATTCAGTCATAATTGTAATTGCTTTGGATAAAAGCGTCAGCTAAATGCCATAAATGTTCAAGAGCTCACTGATGCCCTCTTCCAGGTGATCCCCTGGAATCACCTGGAACGCTGTCTGCGTTCTCCTCAAGAGCATGCCCGGACAGTCAGGAGTGCACACAGGCATGTGGAGGCCATACACATTCCTGAGTCACATTATGAGTTGCCATGAAGAAATTCACACAAATTGGATCAGCTTGTGATTTCAGATTTGCACCTTGATTTCCAGTGTGATGTTGAATCCAGCCCTAAATCAGCTGATAACTTTGGCTCTCACTGACTGTTGTTCTCACTGTATACTATATTTACAAGTGTTTGCATAAACAATGTTAGCAATATACATTTATATATAGTGCAATGTATAATAAACACTAGCTGCCCTTTGATTGAAACTTACACAAGTAACTTTACTTTGGTACAGTTAGTCACCTGACTTCAGAATGGAAATGCAGCCGAAAGACAATTTAGTTTACTGTTGGGTACAACTATAGAGTAGGTAATAAAACAATTACTTGTTTTTCTCTTATTCTGCTTGCTTTATGTATATTTTAGCCAACATGTTTATTGTAAAAAATGTTTTATTCAAGATGCTGAGCACATTTAGCTGCATAATATGTGAAAGAATATGTAATATGTGAACTTCTGGCTGAATGTGAAAGGATGCCATAAAATGTTTGAAATCTCTGGATTGCCCTGTGTTAACCATTGTTACCATTAGGGGGCAGTAAAGCACCATGTCTCATTCCCCTGGCTCGTCCTACGCTTATACTTTGAGTTTGAGTGACTGTCTGGTCTGTGTGGGCGGAGGGAGAAACCCACGCAGCTGTCATTATCATGCAGGATGAATCACCATGTAGTGTGTGTGTGTGTGTGTGTGTGTATTTTCACATATGGGGCTATAGCTTACATCATCTCCAGGTGTCCTCACACATTGCTGGAAGTCTGATGCCAGTTCTCACGCCCTACTGTGTCTGTGTGTATTCACATATGTGTGTGTGTGTGTGTGTGTGAATGCCCTGCTTTTCTGCATTTCTGTACGCGCATTACGCACAGTAATACATACTTCTTAAGTCTTCGTTTTGTAAAATAACGCACATGTGCATATCCAATTTATTCCCCGTCCAATAACACAACAAACCTCCTAAACATCTGTCGAAGGTTAAATCACCTCCATGGCTTCGCGGCGCGCTCCGCTTTGCCCGGGGCCTGCGTCTCCGTGCTGTTCGTGTCTCCGCTATTTGCCTTTCTCCGCAGTACTCTGCTCTTGTATGATCATGCGTCCCGTGGTTTTTGGTCACGCCGCGGCCATTTGCGTCGCCTTCTTCCGTTTTTTCTTCGCTGAGGCCACCTTTCTCTTTAACCAACCAAGTGGACGCTTCCGGCCCGCCCCCACGCTCGCTGTGTGTGTGTGTGTTTTACTCGTTGATTCAGCACGCGTGTGTCTTACTCTATCCTTGAACCAGCACGTCCTAGCACAACACATATTGTGGTCTTTGCTGAGTTATGTTAAGTGTTATATAATTATGGAATAACGCTTATGCTCAACAGTGAGCATAATAGCATAATAGCCTACGTATGTTTGTGTGCATGAGTGCATTCGTGCATGCATATGTGTGTGTGTGTGTGTGTGTAGAGACGCAAACGTAGAAAGACTGACAGAAACATTGCTTTTGCTTCTGCTAATGTATACGCTTCAGTGTGCCTGTGTTTTGATCATTTATGTTTTGATCTGTTTTTTTTTTTTTTGGTGTACACACATGATCAGCCACAAGGCCACATGTTTGTGCTGAGTATTTGCACAACAAAATATCACCACATCCTCACAGTCTCAGAAAGTAAGGCTATAGAGCTGCTTTCTTCTTGGTATCAGCCCACAGAGAGTGGGAGAGAATGTCTCAACTGAGTGTTTTTCTCTGGAAAGCAGACTCAGTGTGTGTCTGTGCGCGTGGTGTGTGTGTTTCTCTTGGGTAATGTACCTGCATTCTCAGGAGACTTGCAATGCCTGAATCAGCATGCTTGCTTGCATCACAGACCCTGCACTGTCATTGGCTGACTTGGTGACCCATCGTTTGGCTGGGCGAGAGGAGTGTAATACCTGTAGACTGCTGCACATTGGTGTGTGTGTGTGTGTGTGTGTGCATGTGTGTGCATGTGTGTGTGTGTGTGTGTGTCTGTGTGCGCATGCACACAGGTGTCTACTGTCTGATATTGTCTTTGGGAGCCAGGGTGGTGGCGGTTGTAGCCCTCCCTGTCCATAGATCCTGTGGAGGCAGTTGTTGATGCTTTGCTCCGTGCCATTTAGAGAGCAGAGACGCCTGTGATGGGTGGCTGACCCCCTGTGGCTCAGGCCTCCTCCCCCCACATCATGCACTGTCACTCCCCATCTACTCACTCCGGCTGGCATTTCAACCCAGCACCCATGTAGCAGACCAAGGCATTAGCATCAGGTTTCAAGGCCACCCCCCACACACACAAATACTTACACACACGTGCAAGCACATACAGGTTCCATTCAATTTGATACAATTCGCTTAATTTTCGAACAGTGTTTTAAGTAAACACTTCAGGTGAAGCGCCGTCCACCAGAGCTGCAGAGGGACATTCTTTGAAGCATGCAATATCATTACAGCGCCCTGCAGGGGGCAGGGCCTCTGAACACACAACAGTTTATCACACATATGGCTTAAGGGAATAATCTCACATTCTGTATGCGTTATAATAAAAAGCAAGACCTATGTCTGACCAACCAAAGTCAAAGGGCTTTTTTTTTTTTTTCCCATTCTGCTGTTTAATTATTAAATAAATTAAATAAAATTAAATAAAACAACCGCCATAATGTGTTCTGGGATAAATTAGTACACATTATTTAAGATGTAATGAGGTTAAATTGTAGCAAGTCAGGACAGGAGCACAGGGGTTGCACAACTAGTGGCCACTTTGATACAAGCATGTTAATAAGAGTTTACTGAAGAAGTTCCACCGTTGTCTTATTAGTTTAATAGACTGCTTACATAATAAATTGCTGCAGTTCAGGTATATAACACTACTGGTGATTTAAAAGAGAAAAAAGAAGAAATTAATACATGTAACAAAGACAAACCTATAGGACATTTTAACACACACACACACACACACACACACACACACACACACACACACACACACACACACACTCTGAGCTGCTGCAGGGAGTAGTAGGCTCAAAACGTCCTGTCTTTTACAGTGAACACTGGCAATGTGACCTTCAGTAGGAAACCTCATTCTGTAGTAAAGAACATATCCGACTTCAGCATCTACAGCAATTTTTACTGCTGCACTCACCCGTTCTGGAATATTTACAGAAGCCCCGCTCCTGCTCGTGAGCAGAGGTGGTCTTGGGGCAGTTGTGTCCCTAAGTGCAACTTTAACTCTGTCTGTGCAAAGGTGCTGGCGCTTGGCGTTTCAAAGCAGAGCCGCAGGGACAGCGTGACATCACACTCGGCTGCTAATTCTCTGTTTGATGCTCCAGTCACATCAAAGCACTGTGACCTTGACGAAAGGAAGTATTTATAGACAGATGTTTGTTCATTCTCCTCAATCTCTCTCTCACTGACCCCTCCTTCCCCCCCCCCACACACTCATAAACACACACTTCACTTTGTTCATTCATCTCTCTCTTTCTCTCTCACACATAAACATACACTCACACATACACACACACATGCTTCATCTTGTTAATTTGTCTCTCTCGCTTTCTCTCACACCACACACACACACACACACACACACACACACACACACACACACACACACACACACACACACTTCACCTTGTTAATTCGTCTCAGCTCCCACTGTTGTTGGCTCATTTCACATTCTCTCTGCTCATCAGAGTGCTTGACTGGACAGCGATGTCTTCTGGGTTGACAGCGCTTCACTCGAGGGCCAATCACAGGCCTCTGGCTTTTCCGTTTGGCCATAGACATCACTGCAGGTTCATAAAAACGTGCATGCAGCATCTGGGTTTGAAGGCTAACGCGACGAGCTGTGTGCTGGCTGTGAGCTGTGAGCTGGCTGTGTTTTACATCTCTCTGGTGGAGCCGATGGTGCCCATAACCAGTCCACATGTGGGGTTCATTTGCGTAGGGTGCCAAATCAAACTGGCATGTTAACAGAAAACATTCTGTTGAAGAATGTCATTCATTAGCACTTTATTGAAAAACCAGGGTTACATACTGCATGATGTGCACTAATCCTGTATCGGGATTAGGACCACATGCAGTAACACACATAGGCATACATTCTTCATACAAATGCCTTCTTAGAATGAAGGGTCACACATGAAAAGAGACTTTACCTTATTAGGTTTGTTTTACTGGATCTGACAAAGGTAGCTTGCCCTTCTTTTCGTCTTATTTTCCTAATAGCCAGAACACACACACACACACACACACACACACACAAACATACACACACTCCCGCACGTACGCATGCACACACACGTACACGCGCGTGCTTCTACAAACACAAAGGCACACTCATGCGCACAAGCATGCACGCTCACCACACACACACACACACACACACACACACTTCTGTTTTTAGCCATGCGCAGCACTGATTAATTCCTGACTGACTAACCGCCCTCTGACTAAGGAGGTATTTTAATCTCCCAGTCGTTTTTGTTTCAAGGCAAAAGGGTTGTATAACAGACAGAACGGCGCGAGCGTCAGGAATATTGTTCCTGCACAAATGGATGCTGATTTAAAAAAAGTGTTAATGCCGCTCATTAACCGCTCAATGCTGAGAATATCGGCAGCAGGCGCTTGCGCGGAGACCCTCGCGTTAGCCCTATAATGCTTCGCTTTGACCTCCTATTCATATTTCTTCCGCAGAAACATCTTGTGTCATTTTGTGTGCCCCAAAAACCTCTGACTGAGACCTTTTGAGAAAAGGTTGTTTAAAAAAATGTGACAAAATAGCTTTCACAGTTCACACAGTGGGGTTAGGTCGGCAGTCAGGCTCCGGCTGGTTTCTTGGGTTTACTCAGGAAGTTCCGATCCAGCCACAATACGTAGGTCTTGAGCAATACGTGTACTCCGACGTACATAAAACAGAAGGCGCGCTCTCATATAAAGTCCGTGTAGTTCAGTAAAGCGAATATTTGAGTATGTAGAAATGACCAATAACCGTTGGGATAAAGTGAAAATCAAAGCTTAGTGCGTACACGGCCTCAAATTTCACCTCTGACCTTACTAGATTGGAAGCACATATGCCATTTTAATTCAAGGTTAATTATACAGCAAAGTCATATTTTCCTATAATAAGGCTTTTTAATTTTTACTCTAATGAGCTATTCATCATCATCATCATCATCATCATCATCATCATCATCATCATCATCATCATCATCGTCATCATCATCATCATCATCGGTATTTACTCAGATTTTTTTTTAAGTACAAAGTTAAATCATCTTAAATAACATCACTAAAGTCATAAATGCTATTAAAGAAAAACTAAAATGATTTTTTTGGGCTGCATGTAAAGGTTAAGACAACCCACACAAGAAGGAATGCTTTGCATGCAAAAAATTAGACCAACTGAAGTGTCACTTAAATGTGCTTTCAAATGTTTGAATGCACGTGCCCCCAGAGCTAAGGGATCAAACTGTTTCTAGTTTGTGATTTGGCCTGCCATGTCTCCTGTCCTACATGCCTGCCTGTTGTTCTGTGTGCTCACACGCTGACCTGCCTGTGCTAGCAGAGACATGGGGCTCCACTCATGTGTTGTCTTTGATGGTGACTGCTTTAACTTCGCAAGTCTCCTGCCCAGCCCCATGGGAACGAGAGAGATCAGAATGGAAGGGGGATGGGCACCTTCATCAGAGAGAGAGAGAGAGAGAGAGAGAGAGAGAGAGAGAGAGAGAGAGAGAGAGACAGAGAGAGAGAGAGAGAGAGAGAGAGAGAGAGAGAGAGAGAGAGAGAGACAGAGTCCTTTGGGATGCAGATTGTTGTTGGAGCCTGAAGACAGTTGGGGGAGGGAAATTTGTGTGCGTGCGAATGTGCATGTGTGTGTGTGTTTCTCTCTCTCTGTGTGTGTATGTGTGTGTGTGTGTGTGTGTGTGTGTGTGCACTACAGAGGGAGCACTAGAGAGAATAGAAGAGCACACCGGTGCTGACGCATGTCCGACCCATTGTGGGTCTGTGACGTGTGGACAGCCATGCAAATCATGGAAACACTGAAGAGGTGGCTAAAGTCCAGCCTCTCTGCCCAGCGAAGCGTATCCTCTCCCGCCTCCCACGGGCAGAGAGGGGGGAGGAGAGCCAGGCTGCACTGCTCCAGATATGCTGGCACCAGGCAAAAAACCAAAGCCACACCAGCACCCAGGGAACATGGAAATGCATAGTAGGGAAGACGTTTTTCAAAGACTACCTTAACTCTGCCTATATTTGTGCTTGAACCTGATTCACCAGGAGCGGAATGGCTCTTCATCCCTCTGCAGTCCTCCTTTGTGTGGAAGAGGGATTCTCCTTTTCAGCTTGACTTCTCTCAAGGATTCTTCCTCATGCCATCTCAGAATATATTTGTCTTTGCCTGTCTCAGCCCAAACTTGTCATTAGGGCTCTACTGGAAAGCTGCTCCATGACAGTGTCTGTTGGGAAAGACTGCAAATAAAACTGAAATCAGTGAGATATATTTGCAACAGCCCTTCACATCGCAGAGACACAGACATAAAAAACAGATGCATTTGTAAAGAGCATTATTTTTAGGGGAGAATGTAGTAAATAATTCATGATATGTGTGCAATATATATTGCATGTATTTAAAGTGCAATGTAGGTTATATATGTACAGGGTAGAGGGTGTGGTGTGTCTGGGTACAGTGTGTGAGATACAGTGACTGCTGGTCCATTTCTTGAATGTAGGTGATGAGGCACAATATGAATGAACGTAATGATGTTGCTGGAAGAGGAGAAAAACCTGCTGACTTGCTGTTATGGTTTTGATCAGAAAAGATTTTCCAAAAGCGAGTCTTGGAAGTTCTGACTTAGTGGCAAATCTTGTTAACAAGCGAAGGTTTATCCAACCCTATATCCATTCAGATACTATTATCATTATCCAAAACACCAGGGAACTGTACTGAATGGGGGCTGTACTGAACCAAGGGAGAGACTGTCGAGCTGTACTGAATGGGCTAGCAGTAATTTTCTGCTGAGTTGCTATGGTTTTTCAGAATGATTTAATATTATTTTTGCTGGTTTGTTTGCATTTGCATGCCATCTCGACAGGCTTGTCCTATGTGGTGGTTTTAAAGGACTGAATGTTTGTGTGAGGAACACATAGATAATGAGACACAGCAGCAAACACTTTGTTATCAGGAACAGAACTGAGGTCCAGATGATACAAATGCCCAAGATGATGGAACGTTCTCCTAGAAGAGAAGGTGGTGTAGAATTAGTACTGTATTCACTAATTTATTATCATGAAAAAGGTGTGTAAAAATGCTAATAAATGTAACAGACAATTGACACAGACTGACTTCACACACCATGGAGTAGAACAGAAAAAGAATGTCATTCTGCAGGAAGACAAATGATCCTTAAAAATGTTCGAGAATGCCACTGTTGCACTGCTGCACTGACATCAACACACAAAAGATTATTTTAATATGCTTTAATTTATGAATATACGGTGCAATTAAAAGTGTACCAAATGTACTGTGTTCCTGTACTAATATATTTTTCATTAATTATCTTTTCATTAACCTCAATAACTGCAGTGTGTGCTCTTAGATTGTGTGGAATACAAACACATTTAGTGTGAAATACAAACACATTTCTATTCTTATTAAGGTAGAGAGAAAGAGAGAGAGAGAGAGAGAGAGAGAGAGAGAGAGAGAGAGAGAGAGAGAGAGAGAGAGATATGGCATGTTTCAAGGACTTTGTTAGCATTCTAGGAAGCAAGTGGCAACTGGAGCTCTGGTCTTAAACATTTTGAATCATGCACCTCAGTGCCAAATCTTGAAGTTCCACACTAGCATGGAAGGACAGGACGACATCAATCACATGAACCAAGCCTGTTTTCAGGTGATTGTGATCCCAGACTTATGAATTTGCATAACTCTACATATTGGCCGTGCCCTATTCATTTTACAGAGCTCTCTTCCCAAGAGGCAGATGGTTCAGGGTTAGGTGTTCAGACCAGCGAAGTTATGTAAAACCAGCGTCTTTCCAAAGATAATCCTGACATAACCTAACACGCGATGTCTTCAAAACAGCTTGGCTTTTTTGCTTTGAATTATTCTCTTTTAAAAGTGCAGCATATGCTTATAAAAGGCAAAAAGATCTGATGAGATGGTAATTGATTTATACATGTTTTGTAGAAAAGGTATGAAAAAATATACACCAGGATTAATATTTATGCTGTAAGATATAGAACATCACTTGGTTTCAGAGCAAGCTCATATATCTTATCTATAATTGAAAAGTATTTGTTGATGTTCTTTTTGGTTCTTTCTTTATATTCCTTTAATCCAATCCAAACATTATTTATCCATTTATTCACCCACTCATGCCTATTTCCATTCAGTTATTTGGCAGATGCTCTTATCCAAAGCAACTTAACAAACCAGCAATAGGTGAAAGACAAACTGCTGAAAGTATACAGAGAAAAGATTCATAATCCAACAGACAATATTTTTTAATGATATTGCAAAATGTAATTTAGGGCAAAGTCATAATTCAAGAGTACTGTCAGTGGAAAAAAAATACTGCTTGGTTTATATAGCACAGAAAGAGTTTCAAGCAAGTGAATAGATTGTGTAAATGGTCTTCTAAGAACATGGCCATTTGCAGGGGTGAGACCCTGTTAGAAGACTGTCATCTCACTAGTGTCTTGCTGAAATGGAATAGTGTTGCCTTAGAAACAGTTAATAGGAAAATTAATAAAATACCGGGTTCCTTTACGATGATAAATTCACCTGAAAGCGTAGGGTAGTAGAATAGGGTAGTAGAATGTGGTTACAGAAGGGAACTGATGATCTATTGAGGTAGATTGTGTACATGTGAGCATGGCTATTCCTAAAATACCAATAAAATTAGTAAATGAACAAGGACCACTCATATGGCCCCGCAACTCTTTGTGAACGTCAGGACTTGGGGGGGGGGGGGGGGGAAATCTCTTCAGCTAGTAACAATGTGGTGAAATAGTGAGAGATATCAGTATATTCAAGGGCATATAATCACACATCTGAACCAGAAGATGTGCTGTCAGCTTGTATTTAAACCTTCAGCTGAGATGCCCCAAAAAGCGCATAATGTCACCGCCGGGACTCATGCATGTGTCGTCACCTGTCTGAGCAGGCATATCAGAACGGCACAGGCTGGAGGGTGGGGGGGTGGCTGGCTGTCTAAGAGACAGGGTGGGTCAGAGTTGCATCTCAAAGTAGAGCAGACAAGGAGAGAGTGTAGCCAGTGACTCCTCACAGACGTCACAGCACAAGCCCCGTCTGCCGGTTGGCAGTCTGGCTCTGGGAACTCTCAGGCCAAAAACATTGTTTTGTGAGTTGTACGCACACCAAGCATAGCATTTAGGTGTATTAGGAAAGAGAGGGAGGCTTAAAGTTGCCAACATGTGCCTGCAAACAACCATGGAGCCCGGTGGAACACATTCTTATTGAACAGGAAGCATTTGAAGTGGGAAAGTAAGTGTAACCTTCCTTTCTTCTGTACAGTCATGTGCTCATTATGCATGAATGCTTTTATTATTATTTAATTTTATAATTTAATAGCGAGTCTTTAATAGTACCACAGTGGACTAGCACAATAGCTTCTAAACACAAGGAAGCAGAATTGTTTAAGGTTCCTTCCCACGACTGGGCCAAACAATGTGATAGTTGGTGGTGTTTTGTGCTGCTGAAGGATAAATGTGATTAACACAGATACTCTGCCCTCAGACATGGATTAGTGTTATGGCTACATAAGCACCAGTGTATAAGAACACTAATCAAAAGTCTTTAAACCTGCAGTCTGACATGCACTATACAATTACATGTCCTAAAGCTATTATGCAGACATACTATTGAGAGTTGAGACTGTCTACCACAGGAACATACAAAGGAGGTACGGTTATTCACTAATGATCGTGACTTCTACCAGGTTGCATTACTAAAACTTTGACTAACATATTTTGTGCATGGACAAGCGAATCACGGAGAACTGTCAGCAGGTGTTATCCCACCTGCTATTTTCAGATTAAACTTGTTTATGGATTAGGCCGGATTAGGCCTGCCTGGGATATAGAACGCTAGACCCTCAGGGAAGACAGTCCCAGCTGTTTGTGTGGGAGTAGGCAGGACTAGATCACCCAGCATGGGAACATCTACTCCAGCATACAGGAAGGCGGGTGGGGGGAAGGGGTTGATACCTGAACCCCATCAAGAAAAGAGTTCAAGTGAAGGTTTATACTCACAACTACAGAAAAATGTCCAGCCACTGAGTCCTGCAAGAAATAACCAACTAAAAGTAAGCGTAGATTTCTCCCGTGACAAACATGCTATGACTAAGAGAGATGCTGTTACATCTGTTTTTTAATGGCAGTACAATGTCTGCTAGGATGATTTGTGTCATGGCTACACTGTGTAATTCGAGGTGTGTATCCATTAACTAAATCTGAGGTGTACACAAAACACACAACTTGAGGTGTGTCTACATGAACTAAAGGCGCCTTGGGAACAACACAAAAATGCCATTACATTCATGTTGCTTCATTAAATAAATATTTTATTATCAGTGAAAATAAATACATTTTCTTAAGATAGAATCAACATTTAAAAAAAGCATTTCTGGGAGTGAGTTTACAGGAAAAAAAAAGTAGCCAAATATGTGAGGTTGCACATACAATTCCTCTCTTATAACAAGATGTCTAGAGTATACCTGCAGATGTACATTCTAAATGGGTCCCTGGAGAGGCAATGTCACTGGAACAATTATGGTAGCAAGAAGTCCTGCACGTGGCTTTGGCTAAAGACTTGGACACATGGAAACAGGACACAGGTCCCGTGTTTATACAGATATTGCCCATTCGCTCTCCCAATAGTAAACAGTGCAGCTTCACTAGTGTGTTACAGTGTCGGGCTGTTGCAAGTGCACATGTAAATATTGTTTGTATTTAAACATGACTACAGGATTCAATGATGTTCCTGTTAGGTTCTTTTAGAAGCATTGGTAACCCCCCCCCCCTCCCGAGTGTTGAATAACTTACAAAACTGGAGTCTGAGAACAGGATATGACCCCACTGGTGTTTTTGGCCTTGCGTATCGTTTAGTTCCTGTTGTTGCTGTCGCAGGCCCGGTTATGGCCAGGGCTATTCCCCTGAGGAGGATGGGTTAAGAAGGGAGTGGAGCACAGTTCTAGTCAAAGAGATTAACCCAGTGTAGCAGCCAGCTCTGCTGTTCCCATACCACGCCCAACCCCCACCCAGAGTAGCAAACACCACCTCTCCACCACAGGAAGGATACCACTCTCTAAGCAATGCAGAAGCCTATCTCAAATTCTTAGCTATGAACAGTGCAATAACGGAGTAATTAATATATCCGTTTTGTAATTCCGGGGTCGCCGGGGAGACTGGGAATGCTGACCTCAGTTAAGGAGGAGGCATTTGTGTGATTTAAAACTAATCAGTGATCAACCTGCGATGTAAGCATAGCCTATATACAGAAACAGAGAATGTAGAGAGCTCCCAGCCTTTCTGTGCTAGCCCATAGGCCTGAAAACCTAAAATGAGATCAATGAAGCAGGTGGTGATTGTTTCAAATTTATCGAATGACGTTTGGGTTAATCTAGACAGAGATGGCAACAGAAACATATCGACATGCTATGCTGTCCTCACCCATTTAGTGGCTTTGCTACAAGATATCACTCAGCGATGTGGCTTAGGGGACACTGATTACACAGTGGCACTGTATTGTCAAATCAAGTTATTCACAGTATGGTGACATTCTAAATACATCTACTGACCATATATGACCACAACATACATTTCAGATAGAGATTCTGGTGTGTTAGGCTTCTGGTTCCACTTTTCTTAGAATTACATGAAATGTGCAGTGAGACTTCAATATTTGTCCACTTAAAGCAAAAGTACCAGTATCAGTGTTCTGGGAAATGTATTATGCTTGATGTATTAAGGCAGTCATTGGAGCCGTGAGCTGTGGAACCAGCATGGAGCAGAAGGCTCAGCCGTTAGCAAAAGAAGCAAATAAGACATTCCAGGGGTTTCCAAGCTGTGCCTCTGTGTTCATATAAGCATAAAGAGACAGCCTACAGTGAACACGCAAGTACCAGCCACTTCGTTTGGTTTAGTTCAGCTCCTAGTCGTAGAAACATGAACATTAAAACCGTGCCGACTGGGACCAACGTGTTTCTTATGCTAATGACAGCCATCTAAATAAACTTAATGAATTATAGAGAAAACGGTGAGATGAACAGTTTCGCACTGAACTAAATTAATTTTATGCACAGCTCCTCAATTTCACCAATCCTTTAGCCTTTCAAAATGGTCGATTTGGAGAGATGGAAGAAAAATCTGAACCAGTTTTGAAGTACCAGCCTTCATTACACACAAAATTCCCTGTGAGCTAATTTGGGATAATGCCAAATTATTTTTTTTGTCATCTGAGCTCAAAAATTTTCACCTTTTGGTAGTTCGGAAGTCACAAATAAGTATTTTTCTATACGCCATTGAATGTGAGTAGCCCCAAGAAGGCAAGGCAGTCTGTGCATTGTTCTAAGCAGGGCACTTTTCCCACGAGCGAGGTTACATTCAACCCTGGTTTGACCGAGCTACATCATCAACCCAGGGGACGAATAGAAAAAGAACGGGGCCCACACCTCAGAAAGCCACAGTTTAAAAAGTCTAAACGCGGAGCGCAGCTCTTAAAAGAGTGTTGGAGCGAGAGAGAGAAGAAACTCTTCCTCCATCCCAGTTCATTTGACAACAAACAGGTCAGGTCAGAGTGTGTGTGTGTGTGTGTTTATATATATATATATATATATATATATATATATATATATATATATATATATATATATATATATATATATATATAATGACTTTACAAACAATTAAAGTCATTTGGGACCAGAAAGACTTCTCTTGTCATGTCCTCAGCATTATATAAGCAACCAACCCTTCGATGACTTGGGCAGACGTGAAGTGAGAGCGCTTCCTGTCAGCTGCTCAGCAGCTGACAGTGCTTGGCTGCTGCTTGCACACAAAGTCCGCGAAGAAGTCAAACTCGTTTTGACCCAGGAAGAGCTCGGGCAGTTCCTGCACCCGATCCAAGCCCAGCTCCAGTACGAGCGACGTGAGGACCTCCTCGTCGATCAGGTCCATGTCCATGCCATTAAGGCCCAGTGTTGGCGTGCCCATGCCCGTCTGCATGCCCGGCAGCTGCACGGGGCCCGCCCTGTACTGGCCCCCGCCGCCCATGTGATGCCCGCTGCCAGGATGGGCCAGCGGCAGGCCGTGGTACTGCGTGTTCAGTTTCTGCAGGTGCATGCTGGCCATGAGCTGCTGTGAGGTGCTCATGCCACCGCCCATGTACTGCTGCGGGTGCTGTGGCTGGTTGGGCGCATGCATGTGGTGCGGTGCCTGGGCGTGCGGGTGCTGTGCCGTCTGCTGGCCGTACATCACAGCCGCCGCCTGCATCTGGTGGTGGTGCCCGCCGCCCATCTGCCCGCCCATGTGCCCAGCGTTCATCACGGGGCCCATGCCAGGCCGCTGCCTCATGCCCACCTCGATGGGACCGTGCTGGACCCGGCCGTAGTGCGGCAGCTGGCCGGTGGGCAGGCCACGCAGGGCAGGCTGGTGCTGAGGGAGCCCGTTCATCCCCATGCGGTAACTGTGCAGGCCCCCGCCGGCAGACCCGTGAGTCATGGGCATCATCATGTGATCAGCCATGGCTTTGGGAGCAATGCTGCAGAAACACGGGATGAATGTCAGCACACAGCAACACAAACATTATTAACACAAAAGCACCAAGCAGGTTGACTGGGTCAATTGTTTACACCTCCCCTTTAAATTACTTAAATGCAAATGTATTCTTTGGAATATCTCTCCTATTTACACTTTTCCTGTCACCATTTTGCAACATGAAAACACTTAATTTGCATCATCACTCGTTTTCTTTCCACCACTGGCACAGTGTTTAGAAATAAATCTATTTCTGAACGTGAACGTTAACTTCTGTGAAATTCGCTTGTCGTGTATGGTTCTTACTAAACACTTGCTTTTCCTCAACACATAAAGCCACTGTAAACACGCCGCTGACAGAGACAAAGCCAAGGTGAGAAAACAATGCGCTCAGGAGCAGAGCGGAGCCTTTGGGAGCATCAAAACAAATATCAGGCAAAGCCCCAGACAAAACGCTCAGCAAACAAAGCCCCCATACAGAAGCCGCACGCAGATGTGCGGCTCTAATCTAACGTCAAAATAAAAGACCGACCGGGTGATGATGCCACCACATTTATTGGTTTGAATGCAGGTTGAATAAATAAATCTGCTGATGATCAGTCACAGCGCAGTATAGTTTGTAGACCATTCTAGGTGGTCTAGTCTAGCTGACAATTTTGAGTTTATAACTACATTATATAGCCCTGACAAATCCGGCTACCAAATACTGTAAAAAACCTGTAAACTAACACAATACCCCACACAGTGCAATTCTATCTAAATTGTTCTTAATTGTTTATTGTAAATCTTTTAATAGGTTGCATGAATTACACGAATGCGGGTTTAAAAGGAATGAATACAGTATCCACGCTGGCTGTCAGTGATCTCGGCAGAATGCGCTCCGAGATTCAAGCGGAGCGCGCCGCCTTACCTCCCTGAATTTCTCTGCCCCTTTCTTTCCCTCTCCAGAAAGATGAAGTCCGTGTTGCCTCTGGCGCGAAGCTTCAGTATGGAAGCTCTAGATCTAGTTTATAGCAGTCTCTTTTAAGAGCTGCCAGAAACTTCATTTAAATGTCATACGGACGACTAGTATATTGAATACTCTTATCTAGGGAAAAGTTACAAGTGCTAGCTACGCTGGCAGAACAGTTCCTAAACGTGATTAGTAATTTTTAAATACATACTTTTACAAATGAGTTTTAAATATTTGAATTAAGACGTATACATCATTGGGATTTACGTTCGTGGGTTCACTGTGAGATCAGTGACTGAATACAAAAACAGCACTTAGGCGACATCGCTTTATTTAATCAACCTTGCACAAAAGCGCAAAACTTTAAAGTGGCTTTAGCGATAAAGCTCTTACAATGTCTTAAGCGCTGCATTACAAAAATGGATAAAATAGACACGCTCCAGGGACAACGCACATAAATGAACAATGGACTCTCCAGGCTTGTCAGATGGACAGTGATCTCTCTAAAACATACTCACCGGTATATATTCTTCTTGTTTTAGAAGACGGCCCTGTCGTTGTCGAATTGTTCTTGTTATATCCGACGGAGTTTCTGTAAAATGTGTCTAAATGAACGTATTCCAGGAACGTCCACTGATCACTCGCTCCTCGCCAGTCCCTGATGGGGTAGATGGCTTTCTGGGTCAACTCGGGCATTATATACGTCTCCTGAACGCTAGGGCTAGAAGCAGCGACTGGGAGGCGGGGCTAAAGGCCTCCTCCTCTCCTCTTTTGTGATTGGCCCTTGCTCTAATCACCGTGCAAAGAAAGCCATATTCGCGTGATGTACGTGCGTTTCCCCAGAAACTCTTCAGTGCCTTACCAAATACGCAAGTGAACTCTTATTGCTCATGATAAAACAAATATATATATACGTACTGATTGGAGTATTTTTTTATAGATTTCATGGAGTTCAACCATCTGACCGGCTTGAAAGTTAATAGTAGTTCATTTTAACTGAGCTTTAATTTAGCTGAAACGAGAATGCGGATTGTCCAATCAGTACTTTTTAATCTTGGCTTGTGTAGTGATACCAAATGTCAGGTTAACCCGTTTTTGTTCTGTATGGTGACAACTTGGTGACAACAAAATGTACAAAAACAAATCTTTTTTTGTTTGTTCGTTTTTTTTTACTTATTGGGGTTTTTTTTTTTTGGGGGGGGGGTGCTCGGGTCAAGCTTTAGCCTTCCATCATGCAAATGCCTTGTTTACCATTTGAAAAGGAGAAAGAGACAGAAGATCCATATGTATGTGTGGAAAGAGAGAGTACTCCCTGAGAGGGAACCCTACCGGCACCAAGCATGTGCTAACAACATTGTGGTGACCATACTGCTTTTCAATATGGCAATATGTGCACACACACACACACACACACACACACACACACACACACACACACACATTTACTGTGTTACATACACACACGAGTCCAAAGCTCCTGACTGAGCCAAATACTTCTGTTTACTTATACTCCAGAGGAATGTAGAGAGCCATCTCTTTCTCTTTCTCTCTCTCTCTCTCTCTCACACACACACACACACACACACACACACACACACACACACACACACACACTGCCACAAGAGCTCATTGTGCCTGGTGTATGCTTCAAGCTGTCTGTATGCAATCCCCTCAAAATACATTTGTCATCATGATATGGCAATTCATGGCTTATTCACACATGAACTGTTCCAATTTTATAACAGTTAATAGTTCACTCTCTGTCACCAAAGTGCTTTTTACCACAGATGAAGTAATGGCTGCAGCAGTGCATTTCCATTTGCCAAGAATGAAGGATGTTTTGTTCTCCCTTTGTACACAGTGTTCAGGTACTCAGTACTAAAGCCAGTTTATTCCCAGATCCCTACTGGGTTCACAGAATGGATCAAGTGTTGACAGAAAAGTGCATGGACCTGGACTAATGTAACAACGGAGGATCATTTTAGCCTCCTTTTCTTTCTTTCTCAATCCATATCCTTGTCTAGGTCAGAAGACTGTTGTAATCGCTATGGCCCATTTAAGACCATATACATTCATTCAGCCATGCTAATGCAAGAATTAGGCTTTTTTAAATGACTGTTCCATGGTTTACACAAAAAGTGGCCCACCCCCTCCATTCACACCTCACCTCCACCCCACCCCCCCAAACACACAAAACACACACACACAAACACACACGATCTCCACTGTATCCATTTTCAGCCAGCTCTTCATGCATTGTCACAACATGGCTAATACAGTTTTGGGCGACACATTCACAGGCCGGGACAAATGAAGAGCCACGCTGAAAGTAATTACAGCCAGCTGGACCAGCCTTTGACTTGCCCTGCCCTTCTTCTCCACTGCTGTGTGCAGACTAGATTGGTATGAAAGGTCAATGGGATAAATTGTCTCTTGAATTGAAGCGAAACCCGTCAGCGTGGCTACGGCGCAGACGAACCACGGCACGTCCATTGGAGGCACATTCGAGGGCGCTCTGTCCCCAGGAGGTGGGAGGCTGGAAGAGTTTCTCTCTCTCTGTGCTTCTCAGTGACATTTCACAAACAGAGCGGCACGCAAAGCATTTCCCAGCGGTTTGCTTTTGCACCCCCTGGGTCACCTTCACTAACCCCCCACCACACACACACACACACACACACACACACACACACACACACAGTGGTGCAGCTCCGGGCTGGGAAGGCCCAGGGCTGTGTATTATGTACTATTACTGTATTTATGTTTCAATATTTGCTTAAGCTAACCCTTCTGAAGTGTGTACTCATATTTAATATAATAGAAATCCACATGAAGCTCTGAATTGCAGGCTGTTGCTTATCACATTAATCAAACGTCACCTTCACTTACATTCTGTCGCTTGTGATTTTTACCCATATATATTTAATAAATTTAGATCATGAAATATTCAATGGAGCCTCTAACTTAAAGATGCAATTGTCAGCAATTGGTCATACACCCACTCATACCCCCCACACATACACACCCACACTCACCCATACACACACACTCCCCAGCATGCTGTATCTCCTCAGTATGAATGCATTGTCAGCTGTGTTCAAAGGCCCCTCCCTTTCTCCTCCCCCTCACTACTCCCCTCTCCTGTTTATGGCCAGTAGGGAGGGGTCACCTACCTGCTATTCCAGGTAACAAATATTATGTATGTAGGCCCGTGTGTGTTTGTGTCCATGCATGTGTCTATTTGCGTGTGATATACAGAGAGCATGATAGAGACTGTGGGGGAAGAATCTCAAACAACAGGCAGGGAAGGAACAGTGAAGCAAGGCTTCCATGTTATGTTGTTAAAACCATGTTTTGCTTCACTGGCTCCATTTGGCGGTCATTAACCCTCCTCCACCTGGCCCTCCTCCACCCGGCCTGCGCTGCAAGGCCGGCCTTCAAAGTCCAGTCGGAGAACCGGATCCATCCAGATCGCTGACCTGACACTTAACGCTCAGCTCCCAACTATTTTACACCGCAGTGCCATCTCACTGTGAAGCTCCTACTGGAGGTTACCACAGTTCACTCCTATGACACAAAAGGCACATGTGCAGTGTCATTTTGTCTGTGCTCACAGGGCCCCAGGGACTGTTAGAATACTTCAGGAACATTTGTGTGACAACTTTGCTCAGCTACAGTAACAGCGTAAGCTGACCATGGTGGAGGGTGGTACGCCATCGAGCCAAGACCCACTGAAAACGCTTACAGATCTCTGCGACGGCAAGTGCTTGTTAACTGTGCACTACTACATGTGAGTGCGCACTTGCAAAACCTCAGCACTGACCACCCTAACCCAGGGTCAAGATGCAACTATGGGATTCCGACGTCAGACCGTCCTGTGGTTGCTACGGCGAGCCTCCTCCTAGCCCTACACTGCAGGATCCCATTAGCTATTCATAGCACTCGAGGAATGTGGTTTCCCCACCCCATCGTTTGTTTGCACACTTGCTCACTCACTCACTCGCTCACACTCTCTCTCTCTGCTGGGCTGTCCTTTGGAAGAGTGGAAATGTGGCTGGGTTGTAAACCCCTGTTCCAGTGGCATGCTACAGGACCCTGCTGAGCCAGGATCTGGCTAAGATTAGTGTTTGTTTGCTTCGGTTGTTTTGGCACGACATTTTCACGTCACCAATTATGGGCGATATAAGTGGGAATGGTGCTAATGGACAGGATTAATGCTGGAATTAGTATTTTAATTTGACTTTTTATAATGATGTTACTTTGTCATGTTATTTAAAGCTTTCACAGTAAGAAGAAAGTCATAAACTTTTATTTATGTCTGAACTTTTCAATATCTAGTCTGAGGTCACCAAGCCTGTGTTTGGTTAGGACCTGTCAGAAGATGTTTACATTTATTGTTTCTCTCTCTCTCTCTCTCTCTCTCTCTGAAAACCCTATAGATCCAGTTATAAATGTTATAAAAAAGTACATGGAAATTTTAATGACAATGAAATGGCAGAGGGTAAAAGCCTACGTCTTAGGTCATATTCCAAAGGACATACTGCATCAAAACTTGTGAATGATTATGGACAAATTAGTATGCAGTATTCAGTATGTGACCAGTTTGCCAAAGATACCCAGGTGACATACTTCTCTGGCCAACCTTTCCAGTATGTGGGTTGAACTACTGTCATGGTGTACTACATCCCACAATGAAACTTGGCCTTTTCCAGTGTTACTTCCAATAAAAACAAACAAAACAAAAACAAATAAAATGGCAGATAATTCGCAACCAGAGAACAGTGTCAGTGCCTCTGAATTCGAATGAGAATACAATATGTAGATATATTTTCATGAAAAGCTTAAATATTCTAGCTGTAATTTTTGTTTCTGCAACAATCATTACAGATTGAAAGATGCAAAGAAGCTAACAAGCTAAAAGTCATTCAGGTAAATCGCCTCAGGTTTGCAACTGCTAATTTTAACTGGCAGGTTAATCTGTAAACTTTCTATGTAGCATCAAACTATAACTTTTATCTTGCTACAAATTGAGTACTGTCCCTCTGGCAACTTCACCAGCACGAGGAATAACTGATCACGTGTAATATAGTACTGGTAAACATCATAATGGATATTGTACTGTATCCTAAAATGGGGAGAAGTATGCAGTAATCAGTGTATACTAATGTAGTAAACAGTATGCAGTAATGAATGATGTCAATTCTAATACAGCCTTACTACCCAGTCCGAAGCAACACAATTGTTTCTCGGTGACTTTAGAGCAGCTGGTAGATATACACATATCAAAATGTCTAATTATAACGTATTTGTCTTTTGTAAAAAGCAACAACTGGTTATAGGCCTGCTAGACTAACACACACACACACAATATATATATATATATATATATATATATATATATATATATATATATATATATATATATATATATATATGTGTGTGTGTGTGTGTGTGTGTGTGTGTGTGTATATCTATCATGTCTTCAGAATAGACTATTTAGTCAGATGGTTTACTATAGTCAAGTAGCATAGTAGCATAAATGTAAAGATTGATAATTCTATTTCTGAACAAGTTTTAGCAACATGCATTTAGAAGTTTAAAATTAATTAATTGCTTCTTTAATTAATAGATTTTACCATCTGACAAAAATGTTGCATGCAGAGTCACTTGCATAGAGTTAGACTATATAACCTTGGTAAAAACTGATATTAACTAAAATAAGAATACTACTATTAAAACTTAATCGAAACTATAGCCGGATTTAGTATAATCTATTTTCATCTAAAATATAAAGCAAATCATTGACCAAAGTAGATTAACCATTTAAATGAATTAAAGTAAACTATTTTACTAAATCTAATAAGTTCCGCCATTTTCGCAGTTTACAAACAAGTATTACTAGTTTTGGAAGAATTGAGTGATCGGAAATAAATCAAGCGTTAACAAACAAAAAATAAACTAGCATAATTTTGTGGTCCATGTTCATAGATTGAACGAATACAACCAATAAATAATACGAGGTTTGCAGAACTGAATAAACATTATGAACACTTTGGTAAAAACAAGGGAACAGTAAGGTATAAATAGAACAAAAGCGATTGTTGTAGGCCTACACATGTTCGGCAATGGTTTATGTAGGTCACTCAGAACTTCAAAACACACTAAACGTAAACATACTTAGTTTGGTTTATGTGAATTAGGTCACATTGTGCATGGTATTGACCGCACTTAAAATTTAATTTCAAAATGTTCATATCAGGCAGCCAAGCGCTATGGTCAGGGATTCTCTTAGAGCTATTCAGGCCAGAGGCTGGGTAAGACACATAAGGATAGTGGACTCTGTACTCATCTCCGTCACTCATTTCGCCATTTCATTGCGACACATGTGAACTTACCAAGCCTTAGGAACAGAAAGCTGAGAGGGTTCGCTCGTAAATATACAATGAAACTCTAAACGAAACGAAAGAGAATTTTCACATACGTCTCTGGTTTCTGTTTTTGAATTTTTCCCGTTAGATTCGGTAAACCTTTCTAAAATCTCGTCGACGATAAATAATCGTATTAAAAAGCGCAGGTTCACTTCTCAGCCTCGTGACTCTACGCACGACAGCAAATGAGCCAGAGAACGTAGACATGCACACCTGAAAAATTCCATTTGCATAACCTGCTTTCTGACTCGCTTGCCTAAGGGCACAGCGTCGGGAAAAGACTGGAGTGCAGTGAGTTTAGCCTACGTGTTCCTTGGTTGGTATGAAAACCAGATCTATCTACTGCCCAACTTTTGCCCGCAAATCCGTACAACCTGCAACTGATCCATAAATTATGTTCTCTTAAATAAGGACATATAAGCCATTTCTGCAGCTGCGTTTCCTAACTGAAGCACTCGTCCGATTGCATCAGCACCAACGTCTTCTAATGCCAAAAATGAACTTTAAATAGTGATGCATCTATTAAAACATGCGTTCAAAAGACTTCTGTCAAGGCAAACTTAAAAACTGACACACGCTTTACCAAAGGAGGCCACTGACGCAAGTCTAATTTCACAGTGCCTCTTTTAGGCGAGCTGCGTAGTAGCTGCGGGAAGGATCCGAGTGACATGTTTAAAGAGCGCAGCGGACGGACGTCGTGCGTGCGCCGCGCAGGGCTGGCAGCGAGAAGCGCGCGCGAGCGTCTGCAGAACAATGAACAGTGCTAGAGGTCACGTTGCTTCGGCTAGCGCCACACGGGTGAATCGTAGAGAAAGCGCTGCTCACTTTCGGAGGGGCAGAGACAGAGAGAGGGGGAAAGGGAGAGTGAGAAGTGAGTGACAAAGATAATTAAAGAAGCAGAGAAAAGTGGAAAGAGAGACAGGAAGAAGAGAAAATCCAAGACAGAGAAAGGCAATAAAAAACAGGAAGAGCGAATGTGGCAGAGCTACAAACAAGTTAATTTTGGTTAGTTATTTTATACTTGTATTTTGAACAAATAGTTTAATAAAATCGTTTGTTAAGGGAATACTAGAGAAACACTAAACACTGGGAACCGACCGATTCAAAGTGACAGTCTCTGACAGAGAGATAGAGTGACATGGGAGAGGCAGAGACGAAAGGGGGTGGGAGACTGGTATGGCACTTCTGCAGAAGGGGGAAGGTTTGCGTAAGATTTTAGGAGACTGAAAGGTGGGATGAAGGGATGGAGAGAAATGATCAAAATAAGAGAGGTACAATAAACAAAACAGCAGAGCCTCCTGTAGAGAGGCTGGAACCAGGCCCATGTCTGAACTTTAAAAGCCTCTGACATCTACCAACAGCAAATGTGCAACCGTGTGCACCATGCACACACACACACACACACACACACACACACACACACACACACACACACACACACACACACTCATTCAGCACACCTGCTGTGTTTTGGTTTCCTACCCCAAGCCCTGCCCTGTTTCCTTCTGCTACAAGGAGAAAGAGCCGTTAGACCACCACTTCTCTCTCTCTCTCTGTAAGCAAACTTTCTCTTCTTTTCTCCCTTTCTCCTCTTTCACACACACACACACACACACACACACACCCATCCCCCCACACCGTATGGCGCAACAAGCCTGGCAACCTGAGATGCTCCTCCTTCAGTTCCTATTGAAGGTCTGAACTGCAGGCAGGCCCTCATCACCGCCTCAGAAGCTACGAACCACTTACTGCTGATTAGAGCTTCTCCTCATCTCCACCTCCCCCCGGGCTGAGAGTCCCCAGAAACACCTCCCTGCCTGCTCCACCAAAACACCCATTAGCATCATTTCCTCCATGTTCCCGCTCTACTTCTGGCATTTTGTTTCCCCCGACGGACTCGGGCAGGGGCCGGCTCCGCACCTCTCCCCACCAGTCCCCCGTCTCTCTGGGCAGAGGAGAGCTATAAATACAGGCGCCATGGTGTCCCGGGCCCCACGCTTGCCCCGCCTGGGAGGACAGGCAGAGAATCGGTCTCCCACCTCCAGTCCCAGCAACCCACCCTCATGCTGGGCAGGCCTGCAGACGGGTGAGCGCCAGCGGGCCACGTTGGTGGCCGTCCAGCTGGAGGGTGGCCCACGTTCACACTTGGGTCTAACGTGATGGAGTGGGTGACTTCCATTGGGCATGTAAGTGGGTGTGTGCTGTCGTGACGCAGTTATGTAAGGTCAGAGTCAGTTTTATT
The DNA here is from genome assembly GCF_041902795.1 of Electrophorus electricus. Classification (NCBI taxonomy): domain Eukaryota; kingdom Metazoa; phylum Chordata; class Actinopteri; order Gymnotiformes; family Gymnotidae; genus Electrophorus; species Electrophorus electricus. Next base: position 28,996,268 of record NC_137502.1, on the reverse strand, counting down.
GCTGAATTAAGGCGTATGCCAAACATGTGCCCGGGAGTTTTGTCAGAAGGCATGATGAGCTTTGCACATTTCAGCAACAGTGCAGTAAACTTTAACTGTCATGTTTTTTTTTTCCACTAAACATTAATGCCTTTCATTGCAGACCAGAACTATCGGCAAGTTTACCTGAGCTCTCCCAGTTGTGTATTCTAGTCAGTCCCCACATGCTAAAGTACTGGAATTTTCAATTGAAGTGTACTGAGAGTGAACACGCTCTTGTATGTATTGTCATAGTTCTTGTTTAGACATTATAGAATGATCAGGGACAGCAATATGGTGTAAGTGAGGAATACTGTGTGGGGAGATTCTTGAATTTGATGTGTTTCTTGTCATTTGAATGGGATTTCACAAAGGGACTTCACTTTTGAGTGTTCGGTGACTCATGAAACATGCACACATATTTCACACCATATAAATGGGGTGTTTATAATTCGAACTGTAGCGTGATATATGTTGTAAATGATAAACTTTAGGATAACAGGTAGTGAGCATCTGTGAGACACACAACATATGGGGTCCAATGTTCAACCTGGGCAAAATGAGGTTCGATCTCTCTCTCTTTCTCTCTCTCTCTCTGTCTGTCTCCCCCCTCCCCCTGCTAAGCCACAGCGCTGCTTAGGAACAGCCGGCTTCACAACAGCGTCTCCATGGCGACCCCAGGGTAGATGGGGGTGGGGGGGTCATAGTCAGCTTGAAATGTCTGAAGGTATAGAGGGGCGTCAGGCTGGAGGTGCAGTGCCTCCCTCCCGGTCCTTTGTCCTGACTGGCTGTTCTGGGTTCATTGTCACCTCCCCCTCTACCCACCCCCCACCCCACCATTAATCACAACATCTTTAGCGCCACTGAATTAGAGGTTTCTTAAAGTTACACTCAGTGAAAAAAATGCCTCCTTTCCATACCAAATGCATGCAAGCAAGTGTTGCTGGGCCTGCATCAACGTTTGGAGAAGCATCAGCTGCTAGCAGGAGTCCAAAGAAATACGTAAACAGGCACATTCCTCCCCGGCCTGAGCTTTCAGCATGTTTCTCATGACATGGGTTTATTGTTGAAGGAACTGTATCTTCTCAAAAAACAAACAAACCCTAAACTGACTTTATCTTCGTTAAATGATGACTGTTTGGCTGGCTTGGCACTTTGTGTTGCGGGAAAAACTGGGAATGTTCCCGACCGATCTCAGCAACAAGTTCCCATGTTCCCATGTGTTTATTAACCTAGATGGTCTGCATTTTTGCTCTGCTCCAGCATCAAACACACCTGAACCAAGCCCTTAAGAACCTGGAATACCTGGCAGAGGCATGTTGGGAGCAGGGTTGGAACAAATACGTGGACTGGCTGGAGGGTCCAGAGGATCGGACCAGGAAACGCTGCCTTATTGCTCAGGTTTCACATGGAAGCATGGGTTTGTTTACATGACCACACACGAAGCAAAAAAGCCAGAGGTTAGTGCCTCCATTCAACTGTATCAAAATCACAACTAGATTAAGCTCTTTGCTGGGAACTAATGTTTGAACCTTAGTAACCTTCCATGGATTTAATAATATCTCTGGTGCCAGTGTCTCCACTGCTCGCCAGAATTTTCTGTGGACTCCGTTTCTTTTTCCCTAGCAGCCAGCAGTGCTGTCTTCTTTTCCCCTTTTGTTTTAAGCTCTGAGCCAGACAAATTGCTGACTTAATCTAGAAAGATTTTAATAGAATTTCCCCTGTGCTCAAATAAGGGTGTGACTACTTGAGATCTAATGATTCATGGACCGGTTTGGTGGCAGCTCACAAGTAATGGTGTGCGTGTAGTGTTACTGTTGACATGATAGTTACCACGCTTGTGTGTGTGTTTTTGTGTGTCAGAAAACGATTGCTATAACAAGGGGATATGACACAAGGTGCTGCGTGATTCAAACAAAACAGTATCTGACCTCACTTTCTAGTGCCCTGGGTTTTTGAGGCTCTGCTCGGCTGAACAGGTTAAGGAATGTGTAGTTTCATTTCCCCTTGCACAGTTACCTGTGTGATCCATGTGTGATGATGCAATGGTTTCACCAGCACCGCACAGGGAAGGGCAGAGCAAGTCAGGAACGTCAGCATACATTTTGACCTAATTTCCCAGCCAATTTGAGACATAGCTTGTTTCCAAAGACCTTAGTGTATGTGCTGGATGGGTTTGGAGGAGTTGGAGATGACTAATTGATCTAAATTTAACTGTACCTGAAGCTAACGTGCCCGAGCTCGTTTGAAACGTTTAAGTTCAAACATAGCACAATCTGAATTTGCTTCAACGGCAGACATTAGAATCACCGTGTAAGTCTCTTTCTCTCTCTCCCTCCCTGTCTCTCTCTCCCTCTCTCTTTCTCTTTCTCTCTCTCCCTCCTTTGTAGCTGTTGTCTTTCAATATGGACAGGGTGGGGGAGGAGGCATTTGGAGAAGCAGCTCTGTGTCTCTCTCTCTCTCTCACACACACACACACACACACACACACACACACACACACACACACACACACACACACACACACACACACACACACACACACACACACACACACTTTGCCTGTTAAAGAGACTGAGAAGAAGACTAAGAGCAATACACCCCAATGACTAACAAGCCTGCTGTTCCTTACATAGCAGCATAAGACAGTCCACCCGCCTCTCTGATAGAGGTGGAGTTACAAAATATCTTCTAAATGCAATAGCCAGGTTTTGACACCAAAATAGTAACATGAAATAAAACAAACAATAAGACAAATATGACAGCAAAGGAATCCAATATTACCCACAATGCTGATTATATTTGTGACCTTTGCAGGTTACATGTCTGTGAGTCTGCAAAGCAGTAGAGTCTGTTATAGCACTATGATCATATAGGCCAGTGTGAATAGTTACAAAAGCTCATTCTTAGTGTACTCTCTCTCTCTCTCTCTCTCTCTCTCTCTCTCTCTCTCTCTCTCTCTTCTCTCTCTCTCTCTCTCTCTCTCTCTCTCTCCCTCTGTCCCTGTAGGTGTGACTGGTCCTGCTGCATGTCCCCACTGTGGCCAGTCTTGTGCTACAGTGGGAGAGGAGCCAGAACTCTGCTGTGTCTGCTGTGTCTCAGGGCTCTTTAGTGAGGCCCTTAGTGAGCCACTCAGACAGACTGTGAGGACGCGTGGAGTGATTACAATCACTCTGATGCATGGAGGAATTACGACCATTCCGACGTGTGGAGGGATTACGATCATTCCGACGCGGCCCTGATGATTAGACACAGGGGAATTTCCCTGTTTCAGTTCTATTGCTGTAACTGCTAGGATTGAGCGATTTTAGCAATATGAATGACACATAGTTGTCATCTTGGTTCACGCCCACCAACACAAGTTGAAATCTGACTGAACATGCAAACCTTTGTCTTCACAATGGAGGTCGTCAACTGCATAACCCAAACAAAATCCTGTGCCTGACCAGTGAATGTAACCTATTGGCCCTTTTGTTGTAACATCTGACCCCCATGTACAGGGATGGTGGAGAATTTGCAGATCCTGGACTTTGAGGGCCAAGATTTCAATACCCCTGTCCTTTGACAAATGAACCACTAGTGATTACAAAATCCAGGATTGGATTTTGGGTTCAAGGTCAAGAGTAAGGGTAGCAAAATCCCAAACGGCCCATAACAAAGCATGTCATGTCTCTCCACAGTTGAGCCAAACTCAGTGACCTCTGCTCACCAGTGCCTGCGTGTGTCTCACACAAAGCACACTTTTGCGTGGGCAGGAGTAACTGGTCTTCCCATGAGCAGCAGAACTTGCGTGTCCGAAACCAAAGTACACCATGTCATAGTGGTGTGACGGGCTTGTGTCATGCATAACAGGAAGTGACCAAAGCACCCCCTCTTTCCCCTCCCCCCTCCTCCAGTGGAGCAGGCGAACACAGGCATGAGGGGAAGTGGCTGAAAGATGTGTTCACGACTAGCTGCTTACTCCGAAGCAAAGATGACAGAGAAAGGCTGGGTCTCAGTCTTTACTGTCCTTATTATAGGATCTGTAATGTTTTGATTTCTACTTTTATTTTATTATTCTTTGATATTCCCAAACTTTGTAACCCAAGCTGTGTTAATGCATGTATAATCTGATTTAGTATGCCAATAAAGCAATTGTGATCTGAAGATTCAATGCATTTTCCAAGAAAGACACAGGCTTCACTGACACTGACCGTGACACATTGTAGTCTGTGTACCTTCTGACAAGTCTGTGTGGGTCAGCAGTTCCAGGAACTGTAGTTATGCAAGAACAGCATGCACATGTTAGGCTATGATTTGGGTAGTGTCTCTTTTGACTATCTGACAGACCAATGCTGTGTCCCTAAGGGCAAAACACACACACACACACACACACGCACACACACACACACACAAAATAATAATAATAATAATAAAGCCACCTGCTACTATGATGTGAACTCAACTTCACCACCCTTAAACAATCAGGCATTGTGCTCCTCCACATCCTCTCCTCTAATCCTATAGACTGTTCAGAGAGAGGGGGGGTGAGAAGAAGGGAGAGAGAAAGATGGAGATGGGGGAGAGAGAGGAGAGAGAAAGAGAGGGAGAGAGGGTGAGAGGGAAAGGGAGAAAGAGAGGGAGAGAGATATTAGAGAGATATTAATAGGACACAGGTTATAGTTACTGTCTAAATGATAGTCACTGTTATAGTTACTGTCTAAATTATGGTTTTGATGGCAGGTGAGAACTAGCATGCAGCATGCAGTCTGATTGAATTGATTAAGCAGTGATGGTGCAGACACGCTAGCTTAATGAGTTCTTCACTCATTTAAGGATTGGGATCCTTGCCACATTATACTCGTTTTCAGAAGGCATCATTTAACAGCTAATCATACATCAGGAGGTGCTTCATAACTCATTAGCAACCGTTATGAGCCCCGATGTTAAATGTGAATGGCTATGTTCACGCACGTTGATGAAATGTCATGAACTCATCTATTAGTGAGACGGACTGCTCTCAGAATGTTTCAAGCATTGTATATCAATTTTTACATCATGCTGATAACTTCAAAAGCTAATGTTTCAACCCTAAATACAGTACGTAGGGCAGGCCGTGTGCATACAGTACACATGGACATATGTGCTGAGGATTCTCGTGACCACTCTTCACCCGGTGCTGACACATCACTTGGACTGACAATTCTGCATGCAGTTCTACCTGTTTTCTGTCCAAATATTCCTGACGTTTCTAAGAAGTAAAATGTGTTTATGCGCATGTGTGTGTGTGTGTTTGTGTAAATGTCTGTGCATGTGTGTGTTTGTGTGCACACACTTTGACAGGAGCCATCGTTCTCTTCACGAGCAAACTGCTGAGGTGGGCGTCACCGTGGACATTCGATTATGTAAGTGGTTCACCACGTCCCTGGCAACTGCTGTTTGTGTGCACAGCAAACAGCTCTGCTCGTCGTAAGACAAAAGCAGACAGGCTGTAATTAAGGATGCTCATATGTGCTCTGAGAATGAGTTTTATATAAGTATTCACAATGCAGGGCTTCATGCAGGAGAACCAGGGAGAAAGAGCGTGTGGTGCAGAGTGTGCGGGCACCTGCTGGGGCAGGGTTCACAACCAGCCTCTAGCGGTACTTGTGGCGTTGGTGACGAGACCTCAAGTGAAGAGATCTTACCTCATAACAGTCAATAATGAGGGGTGAGACGATTTGACTGGTATCAAACCGTTGCTGCTGGTTTTTCTGGTTTTTGTATTGTATTTTTAACGCGTTGGTTCTGGCTTCTCGCAGTGCCATTGGCCGAGCTGGTGTTTTCGGCGCGTGCCGAGAGAGAGGAGCATTTCAGTTCTCCACAGGCAATCGGCTCTGGGAGTGCGGCCAATCACTGGGCAGAGAGCAGGGTGGCACTGTGCCCGGAGAAAGGCGCGCGAGTGGGAGGGCGCACCCGGCCATGGCTGACTCTGCACCGGATATGGGCGTGGACACTCACACAAACACCCAGGACAAGAAGACACACTCTGCTGCCACGTGAGCAGTCCATTCAGAAAATGACCTCAGGGCAAAGTAATGTCAGGTCTCACTCTACCAGTCCACATTTTAAACACAGCAACAATTCAGACATACACTGGCACACATGTCTAAATATGTTTATAGAACATGTACAAATAGGCAAGAAAATGCGAGGAGCTCATGAGTTAATCAGTGATGCAGTCTGTAATACATAAAGGGGATCCAGGATAGAGATTCCAAAACAAGCCGTTGAACAAAATGTCACTTTAAGTGTCTGCAAGTAACTGTTGTTGTGTCAGTGTTGTGTAACTGTTGTGCACCACTGCAAGACAACCTGTGTAATCCCTCATGCTAGCAATTTGGCAAGCAAGGGTCACTCTGTGTCACTGTGTGTGTGTTCGTGCATGTGCGTGCGCACGCGTGTGTGTGTATGCATGTGTGTGTGTGTTTGTGTGCATGCCAGTGCGTGCATATATAGGTGTGTGTGCGCGTGCATGCGCGCCCGTGTGTGTCTGTGTGCGTGCAAGTCAACGTGTCTGTGGACGCGCGTGTGTGTCCACGATTGCCCTAGCACTAGAGTTCCTGTTTCTCGGGTCCATCCGATTAGTTATATTTACCTCCTCCCCTGCTAGAGCTTATCAGAGGTCCGCAGAGGCTGACGTGAAGAGTGCAGTCGCCTCGGCTCACATACGAGCAGACGCGCTCGCTAAAACTCCGCAATCAGTCTCGCATGGCCGGCTCTTACTGCTGCTCAGAGTAAATGTCAGCTGCCTAAATAGTTCTGAGAAGTGTCGACGGTGGCGTCGTGCAGATACGTTTTGCATATATATTCGACTGCACAGCTTTTCACAGCACAGTGTGTTCAGTCGCACAGATGCACAAGTTATCTTAAAAAAATATGCTGCTAGAATCACATGGTGTTCTCCAAATGTACTTTGTAGCCAAAGATGAAGTAGTGAATGAAAGCTGTTAATCATGGCAGGTTCTAGTCTTTGTGTCCACATGCAGTCAGTGTGGGTAAAACCAGTATGGAGATCCGAGATCTGTCTTATGGATGGTAATGTCTGTGGGTGCTGCCAAAGAGAATTCAGCACAGCAGAGAATTCGGCCGCTGGTGTATGAAATAGTCAGGCCAAAAATGTTAACTGCGGTCAGGTGAAAACCTCAAATCACTCAAAAATCAAATCAACACTGACTTCCTGGAAGAGGTCTTTTATACATTGTCAGAATTGTTTCTTTTATGTTTTATATTGTCAAAATATTAATGGTGAATGAACAAATTGGAGCATATTCCAAACTTCTGTCCAGTTAAGCATGCCTTTCAGTTCCTGGTGTAAGAGACACACAACATGAACCACAGGGCAGAAATATTTCCTGAACAGCTCTGGCAAGGCGTCTTAAAGGACACGTTGGTGGGCTGTTGGCTGTAGCCAAATGATTCTATTATTCTACTTTTCTAGCTTTAAATTAAAATAAATTTGTCTTAGTACTCTTACTCTAAAATTCTGTATTTTTTCAGGCTCTGGATTCTCAGGTCTTTGCTGTATGTCTTATGACCAGCTCCTGTGACTGTTATTCTTACACAAGGCTATATCCTCTACATCTCCTATGCTCTGTTCATACAAGTTCATATTTCTATTGCTTTCACACTTAACAGCACATGAACGTCCTTGTTGTGCTCACAGATCTGCCTGTCCTCAGAGCAGCAACAAAATCTTTTTGTTGGTGTCGTCATTGCTTCTTCAAAAGCTCTGTAATCATACTAAATTTTATATAGTTTGGATGCCTTATTTACTTGCAATTCCATTTTGGTAGGGCTGTGTATAGTGTATTAATCTGAGAGCTATAGTTATAGTTATAGTATAGCTATGTGCATTGACACTCCAAGGTCAGAAAAACATGCAGTTTTGTCAGAAGATTCTAGAAGTGCAACAAGCACAGGACACCAAATGTCTTCATGCTGCTCGAGGGAAAAAAAAAAAAGTATAATCAGTATAATTCAGAGATGTGCTAAGTAAATGAAAATCGCCCTACAGTCTTCTACAAAGTGGCTATGGGTAACATTAAATAAATTTTACAAAACCACTCCTTAATATATACACAATGGTTTGAATCTAATATGTCACAAAAGACATTCTCAAAAGGTTAAATGTGTCTTCGCACAAAAGGTGTTTGACTGTGACATCATATAGAGCGTAAAGTGTCAGTGGAGGAGTCTGTGTTTTTCAGTGCAGTGCTTTACTCATGGTTACTCTCCATCTACCCGCTGGTCGTCACTGAGACAGTGCTGGACACAGCTGGTCCCAAATGTATCATACAGGTGTACAGAAGAGTCCGCTAAGTTCCACTTTCAAGAGGATACAGACAGATGAGAGTGAATGAACACAACAGAGGGAAAAGAAGGGAGGTATGATCTCTCTCTCTCTCTCTCTCTCTCTCTCTCTCTCTCTCTCTCTCTCTCTCTCTCTCTGTCTGTCTCTCCATGTTGTCAGATCGCTCAGCAGTGATTTCCATATCAATATTTGAGTGACACTAAATTATTTAGAGCAGTGCAGTGACACAACAGGGCGTGAGGCAGAGTGGTGCCTCTGCATCATCCTACAGTGTGTGTATGTGTGTGTGTGTGTGTGTGTCTGTGTGCGTGCATGCATGCGTGCGTGCGTGTTTGTGTGTGTGTGTGTGTGTGTGTGCTCTCTGTGGGATTTGTTTATCTTTTGCACTTTGCACATCTCTCTATTTCTCATATTTATAAAAATCCAGCATTTTCATTTTCAGCAACAACGACACATTCATTATTTAAAAGCGTGTACCGTTTTTGTTTTCAATGATAGGTGACAGATAGTACGATGTGAAATTTAAACCCTGCTCTACGTATGTGGGTGTGTGTGCTGTATTGGCTCTGTGCGTTGCTGTGTCTGGGCTTGTGTGGCAGATGCATTCTGAGGCTGTGGTTATTTGCAGTAGATGCTGAGTTTACATATGACTAATGATGACTATCAGTGTTGACACCTCTACCAGCAACATAACTATGTAGAAAGCAGCGAAAGAGAGAGAGAGAGAGAGAGAGAGAGAGAGAGAGGGAGGGAGAGAGAGGGAGAGCGAGAGAGAGAGAGAGAGAGAGAGAGAGTGACAAGAGGAGAAAGAGTGAGTGTGAGAGAGTGAAAGAGACAGAGTGAATAGGAAGCCCATTTTACGGCTGTTGAAGGTGAGTGGCTAGAGTCGCTGGGCAGGCCGCCGCGTCATTCCCACTGAGCTCCACTTAACCCCGCCAACCTTGCCTCGGTCTCCATAACTGATTGGTCTCCAGTCACCTTGGCAACCTGTGATTGCTCAGCTCTGTTACTGGCCGGGTGCCATTCAGGCCCGCCTCTGTGCACAGCAGTGCCGAGCACATTTGGGAGGTTACGACCAAGCCCCATGAAACAGGTCATTACATGCACCAATCTGCGTACCTTTGTGTGAGCAAAAGTTTGCATGCAGATTTTCTTTCTTTCTTTCCTTTTTTCTCTCTCTCTTGCCAACACACACACACACACACTCCACTTGCTTTCCTGTGTACCCATCGCTATAGGCCGCACGCATGTTACATTTTCATTGCCTTGTTTGTTGCACCAACAACTTCCTTTTCACAGTCTTCAAGACATCCTCCCCTGCCCCCTCCCTGGAGAGAAAAACCGAAAGCGAGGGAGACAGAAAGAGAGTGAGAGAGAGAGCGAGAGAGAGAGAGAGAGAGAGAGAGAGAGACAGCAAAATCACCTTAGGCCATGATCCCAGTCTAATCCTGTTTGTCTTACAGGAGTCGGGTTCTTTTAGGCTTGACATTAAACTCAATACGATTGTATCAGGCTGAAGCCCCATATAGCTCATAACCTTGCAAGCCTGCAGTCAAGCTCCAAAGCACTTTGCAGAGTAATACTACTACAAACGTGCAAAGCAAAATAGATTCTGCAATTATAGTCAGTGAAATGACCAAGATCGTAAGTGAAGCTTGATCGAGATAATGGCATCGTGCATATTTGACATTTTTAGACTCTTCCTCAATCACTAAGCCTATTGTTAAAATAATTTTACATGCTGACAACTATGGTTTGGGGGTGGGGGGTGGGGACTGTTTTTTTGTACTGAAATTTCCAACCAAACTTCCTCTCTCAAAATGACAAGAATATGTGGCTACCGATGCAGCACATGTCCACTGCAAGGAAAGCTTGTGTATTTGGTCCTTCAACAGGACTAAAAATCCGGCATGTTTTGATGGTTACATTTATTTCTCCTGTCAGGAAAGTGTCTCCAGATGGTGCACAAGGACTCCCCACCCTTCCCCTCACTCAGGCTCAGGAGGCTGCCTGCCTGGGTCCAGCTTCGGAAAGTATATTGTGGCGCTGAAGTGAAGTGAAGTGAAGTTCTGACTTCGCATGTCGGTGCGGTTAACTACAACATGAATGCCTCATAGGACACCTCCGCCCCTGGTGTCAAGAGCAGTAGCACACGTGTGTGTGCACGGGAGCATGCATGAGAGCGTGTGAGGGTGCGTGCAGGTCAGTGTGTGCGTGTGCATGCACGTGCGTGTCCGTAAGTGCACACGCACACGCTTGCATGGGAGTGTATGGAAGTATGCGCGTGTGAGGCCGTGCAAGCGCACACGCACGCGCGTGTGTATGTGCGTGTTCGCATGACACTGCAGGCCTGCCCAGATGAGCATATTGATTTCTGGAGACTGCAGCTAAATAGCTTCCCGCCACTCCCATCGAAGGGCCCTGCCTAAGGAGGAAAGGGGGCAATAATTGAATCAGTGCTCGGGGACTGCTCTCGTTAGCATGCACTCAGTGCCTCAGAGAGGCCTACGACACCCCCTTACCCACTGCAGCCCAGCAGCTAAACAGGACCCATTTATGTAGGTCCATGGCCCTATGAAGGTACAGAATGTCTCTATTACGATTTAACCAGGGAAGCATCCTTACCAAGTATTTCTTGACTCAACCTGCAGTGCAGTAGAATAAATATACACAGTGTATAAACTGACTGAAAGATGACTAAAGAGAACACATTCATTCTGGTACAGATGTTTTCTTACTGTAGAACTTTAAGTGAATCACAGGAATATCTGAAATGATCCAAAATCATATATGTATTCAAATCTAAATTTAGTTTGCAATATATTTTTGATATATATATATATATATATATATATATATATATATATATATATATATATATTATAGTGGAACCCTGAAACACAATTTGGTTTCACACAATTAAATGTAAAGTCTGTCAGAGTTGCAAAAAAGAGAAGAATGTTTTTCTTTTATTTTTAGCGTGCCCTCATTTTAAACTCTCGCAGGCTGTTAGAAACAAGCACATTCACTCAAAATGTAAGAAATATGATACCGGCCTGATCTTGTCGAACCCCTGTCGCCATAGAGACCCCAGTGGGGTGCATCTGCATCAGTCAAAAGGCATTGAGCCTTGCCCCGTTCTCCCTCATCCATCTCTCCTTTAGCCCTGTGGGGCAGGCGAAGGACCAGGATGCTCAGAAGCAGTGTTGACGGAGTGGCAATGATGGGGCCCTTTGGGGTTAAAGCAGGACTCGCAGCGATGAGTCTGGGTCTGAGCTTTAGTTAGTCCTTGTCATCTGATGATGTCACGTGGCCTGTCGTCACGCGGCCTGTCGTCACGCAGCCTGTCGTCCCCGGCGAGTGAGCTGCAGGTGTGCCTCTGGGGCCCAGAATCATCTCCTTGGTCCCGGGGCCATTAGCTCCAGTCAGGCTATTTCATTTCAGATCAGTGATGCTGGAAAGAAAACTACCCTGCGGAAGGTCACCAGCAGGGCGGCGACGCAGTGCCTTCCGCTGGTACCAGTAGGTGTTGTCGGTGCACAGAGAAGAGCTTGGGAACGGCCACGTGTCCGAAAGGTCCCGCTCAGCAACTGTTCTGAGCGCAGCCCCAACCGTGTCCTTAGGAACACAGCTGCTTTCTCCTCATGACGCTTTGGAGGTTCCCATGGCGCGGGTTCTTATCTGAGATCAGGCGTCAGATGCCACGCTGGCCATGCTGGTTCAGCTCCACTGTGTCCTGCCGGGTCCGGACCTTAAGCTCCATCTGCTGCTACTGTGATTGGGCCACTGGACCCACCGGCACACAGTGACCTGGGGCTCCAGAGGGTGGCTGCTACTCTGGTAGGTGGCGTTTGCCCTGGAGTGGAAGATCTCAGTAGCTTATATCTGAGAGCCAATGAAATATCAGTACATGTAATGGGACTGACTTTGTGTGTAACGGGTCTGACCTCAAACCCTACATGTGGGGCTGTGGAGTTGGATTTTTAGCTCACTTTGCTCTGTCTCATCTTCTCTCTTTCTCTGCCTCTTTACCCCATTGTCTTGTTTGCTTTCTCATAAGGGATATTGTTACCAGTTTTTGGGAGGAGGGGATGTCCTGAAAGAAGGACAAAATACAAAAAACAGCTTTTCTCTCTCTCTCAGGCAAACACGAACACACCCACACACACCCACACACACACACACACACACACACACACACACACACACACTCTTCATGAAGCTTAAGCATGCTGCCAAAGTGTGGCATTGCACTGTCAGTCCCATCCCCCTCCCCCTTAATCACTTCCTCTTATTGTGAACCGCAGGAAGTGGATGGGCAAAGAGAGACGATTTCCTCTCTAAACTGACAAGGACAAACTCCTACGAGAGGAGGAAAAGCCGGCTCCCTTCCACCGAGCTCTGCTCCAACACCATTGTTCATGCCACATCCGTGTTTTTCAGAGAAGGAAAGAGGACGCTAAGATGAAAGCTGGAATGATGTGCAGACTATAACCTGGACAGCAGCCAGCCATTCCCACGTGGAACAGGTTTCTGATGTTCACATTATTTATGTTATATGTTACAGTATTTAGAGCACACTCTTACGCTGAGTGACTTACATATATTTGTTACTATACCAAATAACCTTGATGGTGGGAGCAGCTGTAGATGTAGACGTAATGTAGACGGGATACTATCTGGTGGTACCTTACATCAGCATACAAACAGACGAAGCCAAAATTTCATAAAGAATGCAAAAAGATCCAAGTTGGGAGTGTTATTCTATCTTAATCGAGTTTAAATGTAACTTATAGGTCCAAATAGTGCAATAGCACATTAACCCAGTGTCATTTACATTTATCAATCAAAAGCATACTATCAAGAGGTTGGATTAGTTATAGCAAAGTGCGTATGCTGTACATCAAGACACAAACCGTAGATTAGTGTTCACTGGCCAAGGAACTGAAGTGTCTGGAGAGAGTGGAAAGGTCATGTCCCATTCCTGAGGGTCAAGGGCACCAAAGCCGTAAAGGTCCTGGTTTGCTTCAGGCGCAGTGTAATCGTTTTTCCAGAGTCAACCCAAATTCAACCACATGCAGACACTGTAAACTTTCCCCCACCTAATCACAGTTTCTGATTGGGTGGAAGCAAGAAGCCGACCAGTGACACACTGACATCGGGACCGAGGTGCGGCTTATTCACTAAACCATTTCATTCTGATATTAAAGAAAGAATGTAAAGTTGTCTTTGCAGTGGTAAAATACTGATGATGATATCTGGTCACAGCATAAATCAGCAAATTTCCCCTCAGCTATCAACCAACGACTGAAAAATGAAACTAGGTGTTACTGTGTTGCTTAACTGCTGAAATACTTCAACAGTTATTTCTGTTAGAATCAGCCTAAATGAGTAATGAGCCATGTCCTCCTTCATCAACATTACAACTGACCCAGGTCATCAGTTTAATCATGTTCCTAATGTACATGACCTGTAAATAGACCAGCAGTGTTGACATGGAAAAGATAACACTGAAATATGTTTAAATAAAAAAAGCCATTTTATTTGAATCTAATTAAACATACATTAAACATATAACATATAAACAGACATTAAAACATACACTATTGAGTTTAGGCAGGTTTTGTTAAATGTAACAAAGTAAACCATCTAATGACTTGATCGGATTGTCTGATGCTTGGTAAAATGTGGAAGCGTTCTGTCAATAAAATTATTTTAACTGAGACCAAAGGACTGTGGTTTATAAAAATAACATGATGAATGTTCTCTGACTGCTCTCAAGTGCATTAGCATTGCATAAACAAATGACTCCCCCCACCAACATGCTCAAACACACACACGCGCACACACACACCTACACACACGCACACACACCTACACACAAGGCACACACACACACACACACACACACACACACACACACACACACACACACACACACACACACACACACACACTCCAAGACTACCAAGTCCACAGTAACACTACACTCACATAAGCACGTGTGCAGCCACCAAACCACTCGATGAATCATTAACCATCTGTTGTTCAGAAAGAGAGAGAGAGAGAGAGAGAGAGAATCAAGTCAACACCAGAGACTTGATATGAACAAAGTCTGCTCTTTATGACATCTTCTCTGGTCAACAACAACGACTCTGTTTAGGAAAATAAAGGATTGGCTAGCTGAAAGAGAAAGAAAGAAAGAGAGAGAGAGAGAGAGAGAGAGAGAGAGAGAGAGAGAGAGAGAGTAGAAGGACAGACCGAGGGAAAGCAGAGGAGGAAAACAGAGAGACGCTCTGTGCTTAGTGAGGGGTAACCGACGAGAGCCACTCAGTGAGAGTAACTCAAGCAGCTGTAGGGCAGACTGTAGTGAGCCTTGCAGGCCCATCAGCTGGAGCAGCTGCTGACAGGCAGGCAACAGACAAAGAAGCCAACAAACACAGACAAGGCAGTCTTAATAAATAAAGGGCAATCACGTATTACCTGGTACAGCTCATCTCTTGATTTTACGCTTCCCAAATCCACTTGATTTTACACATTTCAGATCCACTACTGCATAACAAACAAAATAACCCAACGAATGAATGAATACACAAATAAATAAATAAATAAATCACATGCATTCATTGGCAAAAAGAGGCGACTGATATATGATACCGCTGCTGGTGGTAGTAACACGTTCATCACTCAAGCCTATAGGTCCAGCTAGCCTTCTCCTCAAACTGCAGTCTTCTCTGGGGAGGCTACATGCAGCATATAGAGGCTTTAGCCTTATTTATCATCCAACATTCCAGTGTTGGAAAGGGCTGCCAGATGTTCACGCAATGACACTGGTATCACAAACAGAGTCTATAGAAACAAAAACAAATTCTGTGTGTGTGTGTGTGTGTGTGTGTCTCTGTGTGTGTGTGTGTGTGTGTCTCTGTGTGTGTGTGTGTGTCTCTGTGTGTGTGTGTGTGTCTCTGTGTGTGTGTGTGTGTGTGTGTGTGTGTGTGTGTGTGTGTGTGTGTGTGTGTGTCTCTGTGTGTGTGTGTGTGTGTCTCTGTGTGTGTGTGTGTGTGTGTGTGTGTGTGTTGGCAGGGGGTAAGGATAGTGCATATCTCCAAGCTGTCACACGTTTTGACTTTAAGGGGAGGGTCTTCTGTCTCGAGCCGCCACACTCGCTGGCTAAAAGGCTTTATTGTCAACGGCAAGTTAGTATGCAAGAGACAAAAGCGGCATTGTCATTCATGCAAACACACACACACACACACACACACACACACACAGGGAGAGATGCACAGACAACCACAAGATGCAAGATGCGGCCCACTGTCGGAGTGCCAAACAGACCACAGGACAAAAGGGGGTACATAGAATGGCCTTTGAGAGAGAATTAAAGGGAGGGGGGCAGGTTTTTGGGGGAGGTCCTCATGGATACAGACGCTGGAGAGAGCTGTGTGCTTCTGTTCTCTCTCTGCACTCCTGCATTACTCTGAGGGCTCTCAGTGAGACTGATTCAGTCCTCCAGCATGTATGTTTCACTGAGAGTGATGGTGACAGGGTCCTCTCCTTCTGGACAATGGACAAATATCACCTTGTACATGTACTGATTTTTTAATAAGGCTGCATTATTACTGCCACCTAATTAGTTATCACCCTCCTGTAATGCAACCTTTAGCAGTATTCAGAGTGTTCCTTTAGCAGTATTCAGAGTGTTCCTCTAGGATTATTTATAGAGTGAGTTTAGCAGTCTTCATAGTGTACCTTTACCTGTATTCGTTGTGTTTGTTTAGCAGTATTTGTAGTGTGAGTTTAGTAGTATTTATAGGCTTTGGCTGTATTCATAGTGTGCCATTAGCAGTACTTGTATTGTGCTTTTAGCAGTATTCAGTGTGCCTTTACCAGTCTTCATAGTATGTGTTATGGTAGGCGGCCATCCAGCAGGAGGGACACACATACACACAGGCGCACACACACACTGCCCCTATCCCCTATCTCCTGCCTATTAGACAATGCACACCTGTTTCTTGTTTCCTTTATTTGAGCACACAGGTTTCTACCATCGGTGCTGCACGCTGCCTGCGCCGCTTTACTCTGTGCAAACCTTTGCTACGCTGTTCTTTCTTTTGTTTGGCTTACTGCAGTCGCTTCTTTCTTTCGCTCGCTCCAGTCACGGATAATAAAGACCCGCTGAACTCTTTCCTTCGCCTCTTGCTCCCTCTGTGCCGCCACCGTCACTGTGCGACGTTAGCAGCATTTATAGTTACTTCAACAGTATTCATAGAATGACTTTAGCAGTAATCAGAGAGTGCCTTTAGCAATATTCATACTTTGCCTTTAGCAGTATTCATGGTGTGCCTTTAGCAATATTTATAGAGTGACTAGCAGTATATATAGAGTGCCTTTAGGAGTGTTTATAGTGTGACTTCAGCAGTATTCATAGTGTGCCTTTAGCAATATTTATAGAGTGACTAGCAGTATATATAGAGTGCCTTTAGGAGTGTTTATAGTGTGACTTCAGCAGTATTCATAGTGTGCCTTTAGCAATATTTATAGAGTGACTAGCAGTATATATAGAGTGCCTTTAGGAGTGTTTATAGTGTGCTATTAGAAGTATTTATAGAGTGTCTTAAGCAGTATTTTGTACATTATACATACAAAGGTACATTATATTGTACCTTTAGCAGCATTTATAGTTACTTCAACAGTATTCATAGAATGACTTTAGTAGTAATCACAGAGTACCTTTAGCAGAGTTTTAGTGTGCCCTAATCTTATTTAGCACCAAATATTTTAGATATTCAGGATTCCTGTTTGAATGTCAGCTCTGCTATGTGCATTGTGCCGCATGGGCTAGTCAGACATCTATGGGGTCGCATTGTGGAACCTTTAGCAGTTGCCTGCACGCAGTGCTGTGGCGCACGTAGCGCGGTGAAAGTCATATCACCTTACCGACCTTTGCCCTTTTACATTGCTGCTCTCTGCTATACCAGAGGGTTTAAACTGGGTGTTTTGAAACCAAGAGAAAATGGGAAAAAACAAACAAACAAACAAACAAAAAAAACTGTTTTTGCAATAGATCCCTTCACTGTTGTGCTGCCTTGGGGAAAGATGACTGTCTTTAAGCGCAATACTGACATGTAGTGTTAACTTCGTAAACAATCTCGTTTCACCTGTCTGACATTCCAAAAATGCATGCACACATATTGTTATGGGGTGAACCGAACTTCCCTGCTATAATTGAATATCCCTTTAGCAGTTAGTAATAGCTGCCAAGGGAACTGAATGCATGTGCATCTAAACCATTTCTTTTTCTGTCCTGACGTGACATACCTCCAATCCAGCAACACGTCTCTTTTTATGCATGTTATTGACCCAATTCTTGTTAGAGTGTAGCCTAAGGCTTAATATAAATTTCCCATTATCTACTTGGAAGTGACTTTTTAAGCCTTCAGTGGAATTTCAAATTTTAACAAGGAATCAACTACTCCTGTGCAAACCCTTATCATAACTGTGTTTTTAAACACAGAGTAGAGTACAGTATAAGTGGTGTTTTCATAAGCCGCGAGAAAAAAGACTTTGATAAAGTTTATAGTGTATATGTCACGGTATGGCCCCTCCCCCTCAAACGTCTCGCGCACGTGCGTGCGTGCGTGTGTGTGTGCGTGTGTGTGTGTGTGTGTGTGTTCGTCTACGTGGTCATGCCCCCTCGCGTCATACCTCCTTGTTATCGTACGTGTATATAAGTTTTTTGTCTTATCGTGAATGTTGTCGATGTTTGACCTATTAGCCTGCGTGCTAAGTAGGGTGTGTTAAGTGTGTAAATAAATGTATGTTTTTGTTCAGCGTGACTTGTCCCCGCATCCTGCTTAGCCTCCTTCCGTCACAGTATAAACAACGTTCCAAAAATGCTGCTTAGTGTAGCATGTTACATAACAGTGAAACACTATATTGACAGCATTGTGTTTTCACAAAGCAATGTATGTTCCTCTTTTTTTGGACACTGCCATAGAATGGACATCCAGTTCTCTCCTTGGATACCAAAAAAACACTTAGCGTTTTTCACTTCATTTTCAATTTCACTTCATTCAGTTATATTATTATTATTATTATTATTATTATTATTTACATTTACATTTACATAGTGCCTCTCTCAGACTCAAGGATGCTTTACAGACAGATATCAACTTTTAAAAACACACACACCAATGACTTGTTGTACAACTAACACATGGAAGGAAAACACATTGTCTACCAATGACCCTGTGTCAGCCTTTAAGGAATATCCTGTGAGTGTCTAAATATCTTACAGATATCAAACACTTTAGTCTCTATTTTTGCCTTCAATCCAATGCGCGCGCGCACACACACACACACACACACACACACACACACACACACACACACACGTAGACACACAATTTCAAGGACAGTGCTCCAGCCACACATAATGACACCCTGATCAAAACACATGCGCGTGCACACAAACACACCTCAGGTGTGTTTTATTAGTCTGAAGGCTACAGACAAAAGACTGTGATTGCCCATAAAAACTCAGTCAAAGCTCAGGCAAAGGAATCATGGATAGAAAAAAAATGCCCTAACGCATGTTTATGAGAGAGTGGAGCAGGATTAGAGCTATTTAAAGCTCTTCATGTCTGTCTCTGCACACACACACACACACACACACACACACACACACACATACCATACACGCACAATATCCCAGGATGCATCAGGGAGTCCAGGCTGGCTTCTGCACTCAATCCGCTTATGTAACTTGCTCCAGCACAGGGAGAGGGGAGCCGTCTGAGCCCTAGGCTCTTCTCTGGCCTACTCTCCTTCTTCGCAACTTGTGATTGTGCGCTTTGTCTGTGTGTGTGTGTGTGTGTGTCTGTGTTTGTGTGCAGCGTGAGTCTGTCTGTGCTACAGAAGTTGCCACACTACTTTAAAAAAGTTTGCCCTGACAGAAGAGCCCAGGAAACTGTGTAATGTCTACACTGCCAGCAGGCGGCTCTCTCCTCAGGCATGCACAGAGCACGGGTGGGTGTGGCTGTCATCACAGGTGGGTATAGCTCTCATTGGCAGATGGCCCCTTATCTGCTGCTTCATCCTAATGAGCTAATGATAAAGAACTGCACAGACTCCAGATTATACACACACACACACATACACACACACATGCGGGAGAGGAGCTGCTCAGCTCTAAACTCTTATTGGCTTGTGGGACAACTTCTATATGTTATATATTTAATGATTACATAATGAAAAAGAGAAAGAACTGAACTTTGCAGTGAGGAGTGGGGAGTTTTTCCTGTTATCCCCAGATGTTTCATGGCTGTTTACATGTGATAATCTCACATAATAGACCATCAAGCGTCAGCATAATGGCAAAGATTTGTTCTATGTTTATGATGGTGAAGGTACTACAGTGGCACAGTGTAAGCAGCCCTCTCCTGTCGTATGAGTTTCATGCCCATTTGACAACATTTTCTTGTGTTTTGAATGCTTGTAAGAGACAGTCAGCCTGTTATCCTGAGGGAACCTCCACAGTGTTCTCCTTTTATTGGCTGCTGTGTTCATTATGCCACTGCCTGGGTGTGCTGTGTGTGCAGTGCATTACCATATCCTCCAAAGTATGTATGGAGTCATCTCCCAAACCTTCCACAAATAGGTCAAGTTTGAACTCACTGCTGTATTTGGCATGCGGAAAAAGAGAAGGAACAATGTTTTCTTATCAGCTTTGATAGGTTAATTATGGATAGGTTAATGCTGTCAGTGCAGCACATTTCATCTTTCCCTCCAACATAAGTCTACTATTGTCTCTGGAAAACACATGAAGGCAAGGAATTGGAGTTCCCAGTGTTAGCTGTGACTTTAGTGTTATGTTGTTATGCTTAGTGTATGAATTAATGGTTATTGTAATGTTAGTTGACTAAAGCCAGGAAGATTTACTTTCTCTGGCCCCTGCTCTGTTAAAACCAGACAAGACCCACAAGATTACACTCTGATCAGGTTGGATTTCTCTGAGGGGCAGTGATCCCTATCTGCCCATGTTTTGGTGGTGCCAGATCAAGCTGCCGTGTCTGTTGCCGATGACAACGGACTTGCCTGTCTCTTGCAGCTGCTCTGTATGAAAAGGACCCTCGATGCACAAAAAACCAGCTTTGCAAAATGGTCTCTTTTGTTCCACGGTGGTCCGGGACATTTGGGGGGGGGGGGGGGGTATTGATAACTGAAGAGGATGCAAAGAGAACATAATGAAACATTTACTACAGAATTCATGGAACGTGGACAGAACAGGACCATCTCTCTCTAAACCTAACCGCATAAAAGGCTTTCAAACTGAAGTGTTTGGTTAGGCAACAGAGCAATGGGAACTCACTCATATTAATCAGAGGCATAACGGAGTGGTGTTATCTTAAAGTATCACCTTTCAACCAACCAACATCTGAGCGTTTTAAAAACACTCTGGATGCCCAAAAGACCTCTTGTCATGTGACCTACTCTGTAGTCTAAGACCCATCATGTTTCTTGAGCTCCCACCTGTGGAATCTCGCTGAAGCGCAGATCTGATCAGGGGTGCACATCCCATAAATGTTTCATCTTCCCTTTACTCGTGATTCAGATGTGGTGACAATGTACCTGACCAATTATGCTGTTCAGTCAACTACCAGGACTGGACGTGGATTTGATGGTGAAATGTGAACACCCCTGGCAAAGAATATGCTCCAAGTTTGGAAACCCAGATACCAGGATCTCACGAATGTGTCCTAATAGCCAAGGGCTTCAGCCTTGCGTGGGTCCCCAGTGGCTGGAGGCTGTGTTGCCCCATCTACAGCACAGCCAGCCAACTGCCCATCCTGGCCTTGGATGTCTGCTGCCCACCAGGCTTGTCTGAATTCAGCGACCAGCTGAAGCCCTAAATGTAGGGAGCAAAGCAGGAGGGCAAAAACCAAGGAGGTGGCGAGGTGATCTGTCCCTAGTCGCGAAAAGTCCCAGCCATTGCGAGCTCCTCTATGACATCTGGATTTGGTACACGTTGCCCTAGCAGAGGAATAGAGGCACAACTTAATAATAACAGCCTTGTGATGAGGTATTTAAAAGATAGGTGCGATGGTTCGAACCAAATTTCCTTAAGATTGCCACACTTGTCTGCCATTCGGCGGTGATTCCATCATTGTTCTTTGACCAACTGGCACTTAATGGACATTTTGTTCTTCAGTATGAGCAATTTACTGTGTGATTTTGAAAGCCTGCACAGATGTGAGGGCATTTTCGCACAGCAGACCGTAAAAATGAAGGGACAGAGCAAAGCAGGAAAGACACAGCCTGACGTGGCTCCGTGGCTTTTACAGGGAGAGAGAGCCTTCACTTAAAGTGACCTCCATTTGCAGAAACAGGAAGTTAGACAGAGGGAAGACACCTATGGTTCCACCCTCCTAGCAAATATCCAGCTCTGTGTAAACACATCTGACTTTACCTGTTGTTTTGAATTTGCATGCCAGCAATGTGTGCCCACCAATCGCAAGCAGCCTCCTCCTCGTTTCTCTCCTTTTCTCATTCCCTACAGGGTGGGGAGTGGCACAGGTAGTGGCAGTTGTTCTGGAGATCCAGACTTCCCTTGTGTCATTTTCCTTCACAGCGATCCCTGATCTCATCATCATCGTAGGCTAATGCTTAAACTATAGTGAAGGCACAGGCTGTAGTCACAAAGTATTGTTTTTGTTGGTTTTTGTTTTACAGCTGGATCATTACAAGCCTTATATAAAAAGGGCATGCTAGCATGTGTTCGCTTGTCGAGGTTTGCCCTGAGCTCCAAAGTATGCACAGCCTCACCGCGTCTCATCACCGAAACGCTTCCTCGTGCTCCTCTGATGGAATGGTCAAGTGCTGGTGCAGCTCGCTGAGGCCTGGCCTGTTCCAGTTCAGAGCACACGCTTGCTTTGCGGGAAAACACATCAACCGCTCAATCAGGATTGTTTGTTCTAGTAAGGGCTTTTGCTGGAGTGAGGACTATTGCTAAATAAGCACTGGGAAGGGCCAAGAGAGAACCACAGAATATGTGTGTGTGTGTGTGTGTGTGTGTGTGTGTGTGTGTGTGTGTGTTTATGAGGAAGAAGGAAAGAATAAAACTAAAGGGATGGACAGATATGGTCCTAAGGCTGTTACAGATTTCATTTTGTTAAGCAAAAGTAAATGAATACAGAGAGAGAGAGCAAGGGAAGGAGAGAGAGAGAGAGACAGAAAGAGCATGGGGAGATAGCAGGAGGGAGGGAGAGAGTGAGAGGGAAGGAGAGAGAGAGTGAGAGGGAGGGAGAGAGAGAGTGAGAGGGAGGGAGAGAGAGAGTGAGAGGGAGGGAGAGCAATGATTAAGCTTATTGTTTTCTCAGTAAACCTCTCACCTCTCCTGAGCTGTGTCCATGCCTTAATCATGTGTTATGTGCAATCAGCAATCTAGTGTGTGTGTGTGTGTGTGTGTGTGTGTGTGTGTGTGTGTGTGTGTGTGTGTGGTATGTGTACTGACCGCATATGAGAGAGAGAAAAGCAGAGGAAATTCACCAGGGATGCACTCCATTGAGTCAGTGATGATCAGAACCAATTATGCCCCATCATGAAGCATAATGACAGGAGAAGGAGGCAGGAGAGAAAGACAGATCTAAGTGGAAGGGAATTATGCAACTCTCCGTTTCAACACACTGGCCAGTGTCCTTCTCTCAGGATGTTTAACCATTTTAGGTTTAGTGTACATGTTCTGTAATCTCACAGAACTGAAAACTTCTCGGTGTTCTATAAAGTTCTAACTCCCAGTATCTACTGACACCAGTAAAATGGCAGCTCAGGGGGCAGCAGCTGACTCTGCACTTCACGGTCATGCGTCCGGCTTTATTTTGAACAGAGAAGAACCTGCTTAGCTCAGGTTAAATAATGCAGTCCTTTAGGGCCAGCCGTGAAGGGGCACCCTGCTTTTGTGTGGACAAGAGAGAACAGCAGCCTAGAGTGCACTTCAACAGAGCTGTCTGTAAGACAACAGAAAGAGTGAGTGAGCATGTGTGTGCGTGTGTGTGAGTAGGAGGGGGATGTTTTCTTCTCCCCAGGACCTCCAAAGAGCTCCTGCTTGGTAGGAATGCACTTTGTCCCCATCACGCTGATGAGGGCAGAGCAATGACACTGCTCACAACATGATCCTCTGTCTTATCGCATGCCACGGCCAGCACGAAATGCTCTGTTCCTTGCTGCACCGTGCTCATCATGCACGTGTGTGCATGTGGCCGTGCGCATAGGTGTGTGTGAGTGTGTGTGTGTGTGTGTGTGTGTGAGAGAGAGACAGAGTGACAGAGGGATGTGTGCACCATTAACTAAAAAAAACCCCTTATGAACCCAACTCGTGATGTGTTCTTCTTTCCATATCTTTCACTGTCCTCTCTCTCTCTCTCTCTCTCTCTCTCTCTCTCTCTCTCCATCTCTCTCTCTCTTGCCCTCTCTGTTTTTTCTTGCCCTGCTGGGAACATGTTGTAGCCTAGGAACATTCCCAACATTCCGTCTCTCCTGATTGGTGGATTTGTGTGTGTTACCTCCCTTAAGGTCACTATCAGTGCACCCCCCCCCACGTTCGAACGTCACCGTCTTATCACAGCAGATCCAAAAAAACTAAGTCTTCCTATCAAACACGTACGGTTTTAAGAGAAAAACGTCACCACAGTTAACATGTAGTGTACGGGTGATTTTCGACAGTCAGCATATAGGATGATATAAAAAAGTTGATATGAAAATGTTATTAAACTGGACAGCAGCTACTTTTAACTTTTAACTATATAAATATGGATAAATGCAACATCAGTACCCTGGATGTTACAAGGACTGTCTCAAAATAGAAGTTTTATTCTATTTTTAAATGCTGCGGTGCTTTTCTTCTTTTTCTCTGTGTAGAGCTGTTGGACACTGTAGGACATTTTGGCTGTTTAAAGTCTCATGTTTTCTGCAGTACTCTGGCCAGTGTAACTGTGGCCTGTCCGCTGAGTCCGAGCACGTCACAGCTGGGGTGTCTTCTTCTTCTTCTAGCTGGGATGGCTGTCACTTTAGCCTCCACTCCGCCCGCCTAACGGCTGGCTGGCCCGATCCTAGACGCCTCCTCCGAGCGCAGGGATCCGCACGTCTGCGGTTCAAGGTGGGACAGCACCCGCCTATTGCTGGATTTTGCTTTCTCTGTCTGCGCAACATCCACAACCTCTTCCTGTATGATGAGTTCACACGGCAGGTGTGCACTTTGACACAGCGATTGCAACATGCACGCCCATGCACAAACATGGTTGGTACAAATTGCCCCCCCCCACACACAGAGAAGGGTGAATACTGGTATGATAAGATGAGAAGAAGTGTACTCTTATACACACACACACACACACACACACACACACACACACACACACACACACACACACACACACACACACACACACACACACACACACACACACCCATCCCCCACCTATTCCATATCTGGAGTTAAAATGCAGTACTCCGAGCCACTGGTCCCTGTCCTCTTTTTAAACATACCTCCTGCCTAATTCACCGGGGTTACATAAGAGACAATTATACAACCAATTCACTGGGCTCCTCAAACTGCACAGCAGCACAAAGGCCACATCTTGCAAAGGATGATGGGAGGTCGGGCGGGGGGGGGGGGGGGGGGGGCATGTGAAGGGGGCGGGGGTAAATACAGCACAAGAACAGCACAAACAGCACAAGGACAGTACATAACAGGACAATGATAAATAAATGATGTAGAGGGCATTCTCGATGAATCACACAGTACAGGAGACCAACTGCACCCAGAGCAGAGCCACACAAACACAGGCCACACAACGACATGTCAGAGGAGCAGAGGAAGAGGACAAGAAGGGTCATACTGTAGAGTCTGAGCGAGAGTTACTGCTAACGCAACGCAACTGGGTTATGGTGTCGCTGTTTCTCACTGTGTAGAAGAGCCGCACCCCGGCGGTCCGTCCTGCCTGGCGGGTATCGAGTGACAGGCTGTCAGGCTCAGCCTTGACGCGATCCCCTCACCCCCCCTCTGTAGACCTTCAGAGCGGTCTGGCGGCTCTGCTTCAGGGTTATGGAGGGCGCCACGTTGCGGATCTGCCTGGGAAGGCCACGGGAGCGCGTGTTCGCGTCGGCATCGAGCAGGCAGAAAGGTCGAATGCGTCATGCTTTAAATGCAGAATGGCCACGTGTGTGCCACAGCAGAAGAGCTGAGCCCTTTACAGCTCAAGGCGGCTTTTGACGCAAGAGGACGTTCACGCAGGTGGGAGGCGGAGGGGTCTGGTGGGACATACACCGCCGGCGGCCAGAGCGGCGGGCCTCCAGCACCCCGTAGTCCCCGGCGCGACCCATAATCATCCTCTACTTTTCAGCCCCTGCCTATAAAGTAGCTGTGAATTTAGCCACACTGGCTGCACCAATGGGAAGCCACTTCAGCCCACGGACGTCTCGTTTGGGACGAAGTAGGTCAGCGAGTTGGGGGGTGGGGGTGGGAGGGGCGGATTGTGGATGGACGAATGGAACAAACGAATAAATTGCCAATGACAAAAGAAAGAAAGGAAATATGGATCAAGAAACAAAAGGCAGCGCATCTTTGATGGCCCTGCTGCTCCATGCTGGGAATGTCACAGTTCTACAAAAATTCCCAAGGAGAGATTTGGATCAGGATGAGTCGGCACCGCAAGGCCACGTGTTTTTGCACACACAAGGAGGACGCATGCCGCTCTTCTCCATGCTGGGTATCTGAGAAAAGAACCAGCTGCTGTCCTAGAGAGGGAGATGGAGGGAGAGAGAATGAGAGCGAGAGGAAAAGAGAGAGAGAGAGAGAGAGAGAGAGAGAGAGAGAGAGAGAAAGAGAGGAAGGCATAGTGAGATAGAGGGGGGAGAGAAAGCAAAAAATGCAATTAGCTCATGGGCAGAGAGCACTGGAGGAGCCTGGATCTCTGTGCTGGGTGTGTGTGTGTGTGTGTGTGTGTGTGTGTGTATGTGTGTGTGTGTGTGTGGGGGGGGTCCAAGGCCCAGCGACGCGTCCAGATGACGGGAAGATAGCTCACTGTGCAGAGTGCCTGCTCAAATGTCATCTATTCTACATAATTAGATAAGAGTAAGAGTCGCCATGGTGGAGCAGAGAAAGACTTAAAGCACGCACACACAAACACACACACACCCACACACACAAAGGAAATATCCCCATATAAACAATAGCAATGCACTGCGGTGGCCTTTGTGTTAGAATGCTGTGTTTCTTAAAACCTCTTCAGTCAGGGCTAGACACAGGCTGGTACACAGAGAATGCTTCAGAAGCAGTTCATGCACAGTTTGGTACATGCCTCACACAACTAACCTTTCAGATACATAGTTAGTTTCTCACCAATTTCTCTTGTGCTTGGTACAAATCTATAACCTATGTTTAAACAAGGTGTCCTGAATAGCCTGTACATTCAGGATAAGGTACATCATAGAGATTTCACAGAATATCAAAATCCACTATGATACCAAAAGTACATTTCTACAACAGCTTACTCTGTTGTTTGCTGCTGTGTGTACTTGGTTGTCCATGGTTCTTTTTCTCTCTGTGTGTGTGTGTGTGTGTGTGTGTGCGCGTGTGTGTGTGTGTGTGTGTGTGTGTGTGTGTGTGTGTGTGTCTGCTGTGTGTGATGAAGAGGCAGACAGGTCTGATTGACTGCAACTCTCTGAACCTCACTGCTGGACTTGCTCTTTTTAATTAGAGGAAATGGCAGGATAGCTAAAGGTGGTGGTGTGACTGGTGCTGTGTGTGTGTGTGTGTGTGTGTGTGTGTGTGTGTGTGTGTGTGTGTGTGTGTGTGTGTGTGTGTGTGTGTGTGTGTGTGTGAGAGAGAGATAGATAGGAGAGTGTTTGTGGTGGAGGGAGGTAGCGTGGTGGGACTGTACTACTGGGGCAGTTTAATTAAATTTAGCTTTGTGGTCCGAGATGAATTAAAAATGTTTCATCATGTCTGAAAGTGGTTGATAATGTGTGTGGTGGGTCGGTACTATCTGGAGTTTACATGCGCAAAGAGCCACGTCCTCCTGAGTGGTCAGCTCTATTTCTTACTATCTTTCTCTGTGCATTCTTCCTTTCCTCTCTCTCCCTCTCTGTCCCCCCCCCCTTTCTCTGGGAGTAAACTGCATCGGTCCCTTGACTGATCAGCAGTTGTATTCCCTATCGCCCGAAACACAACACAACACCAACAGGCGTTTGATTAGCTTCCTTCCTTACAACTCTTCCATGAGCAGCACGCCACTCCACGCCATACACGCTCCACGCCACTCTCTCTCTCCCTCTCACTGTCTGTAAGGAGCATGGAGTGAGATTGGAGCATGTGTGAATTAGTCTGCGATGAGGGTTAAAAAGGACACTGTGTTATGTGAATAGCCTGGGATGCTGTAAGAATGAGTGTTATGATGAGATATGGCATGTTGTGTAATCAGATATACAAATGAGGAAGTGACCCCCCCATGTACGCTAGTCAACTGCATGGCACCCCAACTCTGAATGATGCACACTGGTGTAATATAGATTTACAGAAGTAGGTTTGTGCATATGGGTATGTGTCTATGTGTGCCACACTGACTTTGTGGAACAGAGGGTCCTGTGCAAATAGTCAGGCCCTCCCACATCTTGCTGACAGCCCAAGGCAGTAGATTTTGATTTTTTTTTTTCCTCAGTAACTCCCTCCTCTATGCTGTTCCCCTAAGTTTAAGCCTACCAGATGCTGCCATTACATTACTCTTGGAGTTAACAATTCATTCCACTCAGTGTTGAATCATCTCTTATGAGTCGTGCTAACATTTCAAGGACCTAATAGTTAGCTAATAGTTAATGTTGAATGAGTCCTGCAAGAGACGACTCATTTCAAGGTCAGTACTGTTGAGACTAGTGCGTCGTGACAGGCGGCAGGACGATATCGCCACCTGTTGGAGAATTTAAGCAATGTTTTCTAAATGTATATTGAATATTAAACAATAATTGTGAAAATAGTGTATAATGGCGTCACTAAAACGACAAAAAAATACTGTATAATATATGCCCCAAGACAAACTTAATCGATATTTTTTATACGTTTTTAAGGGTACTAAATGATATTGCTCTACATTTGTGGAGGGTGTAATATGTGAAGCAACAGAAAACGGCCAACTCCTCAAGGTTTGACAAAGTAGTTGGTTACCAGCTAATCGATGTTGATGTACGGGTCAGCATCGATGTTGATGTACGGGTCAATTTTAATGGCTGGTGCTGGCACCATAATACGCTTGCCATCAGTAGCGAAAGAAATTCTATCAAACTAAAAGTCACTAACCTATTAAAATAAGAAAAACGAAACTTTGAACGGTAAGTCGTTTAATTTAAAACACTGGTTTCAGAAAATTCATAACTTGAATATAAAAGTCTTACCAATATTGCATTTTTTTAAATCAGCAGAGAGGTTTATAAATTTGGGAGACACAAACATTTCTTGAGACCTCGCTAAACAGAGAAGTTATTTATTTATCTCTCCGGCTATTCAGATTGCTAACATTAGAGTGGAATAGAAGTGTAGCATGCTTTACATTTGGAATTTGATTATGAAGCAGTTGTGCAATTGACGGTCATACAGTAGGCGAACGTAGACAGAGCCTTTTATTCTGAAAAACCCTTGTAAGTTCCATGCCTCTTGTTCCGAGGTCATAGAAACACGTGTAGGACACTTTGAATGTTTTACTAGGACCGGTTAAACTTTCCCGGGTATTTGTATTCAGCTGGCTTTCCACGTTTTAGAAGCAAACTGTCTTTAAGATCGTCTGTAACTGCGACAAATAAAACTACACCAAATCAAGTCAACGTGTCTTCATTTACTCACAGGTGAGTCAGTGAACCTCTATTGTACTGCTGAAATTAGCACTTTTTTTTTTAGCTAACTTAGTCAAGCTACGATAGTTATCCACGTTATACGTTGACTTTGTACGAATGCGGTTAGCTAACTCGCTGTTTATCAAAGATTTGTAGCTATAGTATACCCAATTTTATATTTCTATCTTTAAGAAGCGGGATGTATCGATAAAGTGAATAATTCGCTACACTGTTTTACCACTTATTTCTATCTAGCAGTTAATGGTAATCTGAGCCACATTGCTACGTTACCTATGGAAAATGAGGAAGCAACAAAACTAATCACAGTTGCTAGTCGGTCTGCGATAGTTGTATTTAGCTAGCCACCGATTTGGTTTATTACAACTCTAACACAGTGTGATCTTGCTTTTAAAATACTATGTTTACGTATTGCTCTGGCTAGCTGTGTGTGCGGTGTCGGCTTTCGAAAGCTTGCTATTAGGTCGTTAGCTAACTAGTTACATGCTTTACTCTTTAAACATTGTAACATTAACCTTAGCTACATTATGTCGTCTTTGTCAAATGTGTCAAACAGAACGAGTTCTGAAGTAAACTGTGGTGTGCTATCTTGTTTTGTACGCAACCGTGCATCCACATGGCTATTTAGTTAGCATTAGCTGTCTTACTGACTGGGGCGTTATCCAAGGTTCAGACGCCGACCTCCGGGTTCACGTTGCTGAACCTTTGGAAAGAGACAGTGTGCTCAGCAGAACTGTGCTACGATAAGGGCTGCAGCAGTTGTTGCTCAATAAACAGCATCGTTGGCTACGTTTACAGTTTAAATGAACGTGTGCTGCTCTGCCTTTATGACCATATTCTGTCTGTTGCGCAGCCAATGAACGCTACAATGAAGTATATTCTGGTCACGGGTGGTGTAATCTCGGGGATTGGTAAAGGTATCATCGCCAGCAGCGTCGGCACGATACTAAAGTCCTGCGGTCTTCACGTCACAGCCATTAAAATTGACCCGTACATCAACATCGATGCTGGCACCTTCTCCCCTTACGAACACGGTAAAGTGGCAGCGCACCATTTACACTGCTGTTCCGAATCGACTGTCGATCAGATCCATTTAGTCCAGTCGGAACGTTTTGCCAGTAAATAATGGAGAGTAAGTAATGTTAACAGACCTGGTCCTGGTGGATTATTGTGTGTGTTTTAATGTTGCTGTCGACATAAAGCCCGGTTTTTGCCTCTTGGCTCACTGTGCTGAAGCCTGAGTTGGTCTGTGTTATATCCAGGTGAAGTTTTTGTGCTGGACGATGGGGGAGAGGTGGATTTGGACCTGGGGAACTATGAGCGATTCCTGGACATTCGGTTGACCAGAGACAACAACCTCACCACCGGCAAGATCTATCAGTCAGTTATTAACAAAGAGCGAAGAGGAGACTACCTGGGCAAAACTGTACAGGGTAAGATGCTTTTCTCTGGAGTGTGGGCAGTAGAAAATGTATTTCTCTCTCTCTCTCTCAAGCAGGGATGCTGGTGACAGTTTTACTTGATTTTACTTACAGGCTTTGATACTGTAGGCACTGTAGATATCAGTAGTACAGGCAATATTAGTAGTGCTGTCTTGTTATATTAACTCAGTGCTTAGCTAGTTTTTAAAAATGAATATTTAATAGTATAACATTACTTGTACAATTAAGCAGTGCAAGAAAATAAGCCCAGCATTATATGCAGATGAAATATGAAAGAAAATTTGGGTCTAATTCCTGGTTGAAACTAGTAAAGTCACTGGTGTGACAGTTTAATGGTCAGAGATGATGGGCTTTCTCTCAGAACAGTAAGTGCAGACTCTTGTACATCAGTGTGCACATTAACATGGTAACGAGTACCTGTGGCTGCTGTAAGGTGATGGTTTCATTTACATTTACGGCATTTAGCAGAGCGACTTACAAAAGTGCTTTGTCATTTACTCATAGAATATATCCTAGCCAGTACAGTAGGTTAGAGTCCAATATACCAATGAAGTAGAATACTTCTGAAATACAGGGATCAATTCTGGACAATGATGATTGCAATAAACAACAGGTACTAGAGTTTGTTAGTCAACAAAGGAGCAGTCAACATCAGTGCAATCAACAATACCCTAAAATAAGTACTAGTTTCAGTTAGTTAACATAGGATCAGGGTCAGTGGTCATTTAGATATTTCCACAAATAGATGGGTCTTCAGTCTGTGCTTGAAGACTACAAAGGACTCTGCTGTCTGGATGTGGAAGTTCGTTCCACCATCTAGGAGCCAGGACGGAGAATATTCTTGATTCTTGTCTTAGAATGCTTCAAGTCTCATGGATTTCAAGCTGAGCCATACTTGAGCTTCAAAGTACTTGAGGTACAGATTGGACTTTGACCATTGACATCATGTGTGGAGGGTCTGTTTTGGAGCCTCTTTGATCTAGTCTTCCATCCTAACCGATTGGTTGATCCAGCTAGAATCTGCAGTTTGAACTGTTCTTTTGAAGTGCAAATGTTTATACAAGAGCAGTAATCATAAAAAAAATCATACCGCTTTTGAAAAAGTATGTTGCGTGTTTTTGTGTAACCCAGTATTTCTGGCACTCATAAAACAGCACCGTGAGCTGATAATTCTGTTGCTTCACCTAAGGCCTTTGTTGTTGTACACGTCACCTTTTCAAATGAAAACGAAGCCGTTTGTAATGCTAAAGACTCCTTGTTCTAACGTCAGCGGAGTCGTAACACAACAGTCGGTGGTCTCTACTGAAAGTCCTCCCAACTCCCTGTTCCACTTCAGTCTCGCTACACTGTAGTGCACGTAGCAGCCATTACAATGAATTTAACCTCCACTCACTCGTTTGGGTGAATGAATTGTTCATTGCAGTGGTACCGCACATAACTGATGCCATTCAGGACTGGGTGATGAAGCAAGCCAAGGTACCAGTGGACGATGATGGCATGGAACCTCAAGTGTGCGTCATAGAGGTGAGTGCTTTGGCTCCAGCCAACAGGAGCTCTACTGGCCACGCTGAGTTTTTTAAAACTTTTATTTATTTATTTATTTATTTAAAAAAGCTCCATGGCCCACCTTCTGATTTTGCACGGGCGCTTGTCTCCGCAGCTGGGCGGCACAGTCGGAGACATAGAGAGCATGCCTTTCATCGAGGCCTTCCGCCAGTTCCAGTTCAAAGCCAAGAGGGAGAACTTCTGCAACATCCACGTCAGTCTGGTTCCTCAGGTGAGACTCATTGACAAGAACGCTGGCCCTGCTGCAGAAGGCTAACCGCAGCACGAGTGTTCCTCATTGCCTCTCGTAGCCTACAGCTCAGTGCTAGGTTGGCTGAGCTTTCAAACGACAGTCACCATTATGTTCTTGGTTTGCCTTGTGTCTGATAATCCAGCCCAGTGCCACCGGTGAGCAGAAGACCAAACCAACACAGAACAGCGTGAGGGAGCTGAGAGGGCTCGGCATATCTCCAGACCTGGTGAACAAATCTTCTCCTCTTACAATGAACTTGCCACGAAGCCTAACAGCCTGGTTACAGAGCAGGGCACAATTTAAGACCCTGTCACTACAGCAGTGTGATGGTGTGAGTGATTTTATATTTCTCTTTTTTCTTTTCTTTATCCCCAACCAAGATCATGTGCCGCTGCTCCACACCCCTCGATAACTCGGTAAAGGAGAAGATCTCCATGTTTTGCCATGTGCAACCCGAACAGGTGAGGTTCAGGAGCCAAGGTTTTTTGTAACAGTCCGAAGTACGTTATTAAGCTTCCTGTCTGTGTAAAAGAACCCCCTATGTGTTGTGATTTGATGTTTGGATATGCTAGCGAGATGCTATTGTTGTCTGTGTTGCTGGACATCTGGGCTAGGAGTCTGCAGTCAGTCGAACACAGAAGCTCAGTGTCGTGCTAGTGCTCAAGATGTTTTACCATGATGGAGGTAAAACCTCCTTTACAATGGGTCAAGTTTCCACATGCATTTCACTTTGCTTTTCTGATTTCTCTAAAGTAGAGAAATCAGAGTTGTAAACTTTAGCACTTACTGCCATCCATCTTCTGCTAGTGCTACAGCAGAGCACATTGGGGGAAAAAAAATTGTATTACATGACACACCTGTCCAGGCACATAGGTGCCTCCTTACAGACGTATTTTTTGACTAATCATGTATTTGAAGCATACAATGCATTAGTAGGAACCAATAAGTGGAATCAATTTTTTTATTTATTTATTATTTTTAAGTGGGTACCTAGTTCTTGGAATTTAGGATCTGGTTCTGAACCAGAACCAGGTTTCAAGACCTGCCCCTAACCTTGATCATTGATTAGGCAATTTAAAAAGGCTGGTATTTTGAGTTCATATTTGCAAATGCACCAGTCAAGAAAATGCCCAGGGCGTTTTGAACATTACAGGTCTGTATCGCCAATTTTCCATGCCCTCTGCTCCTGCCCAGGTGATCTGCGTCCATGATGTCTCGTCCATCTACAGAGTGCCCCTCCTGCTGGAGGACCAGGGTGTGGTGAATTATTTCTGCCGCCGGCTGGACCTGCCGATCGAGAGCAGGCCCCGGAAGATGCTGACCAAGTGGAAGGAGATGTCCGATAGGTGTGCCACATGCGGGTGTCCTATAGGGCTGGTCTTCCAGACGCTGATGGTTTTGTTTGTTTGATGACGGATAAAAAAACCCCCCCACAGTTTAACTAGTAGTTTAATAGTCTATTAGTAACGCACATTACACTGGATTTTGGTCAGCACAACATCTATCGCATTTTCAGTATTTACACATGCATTTGGTGACACGTTTGTCATAGGTCGGACAGATTGCTGGAGCACTGCTCCATCGCCCTGGTGGGGAAGTACACAAAGTTCTCAGACTCGTACGCATCGGTCATCAAGGCCCTGGAGCACTCGGCACTCGCCATTAGCCAAAAGCTGGAGGTTAAGGTGAGCGCAAGTGCCCGTCTCATTCCCGTCCCACCTCATCCTCGGCCCCTTTGTTCCGGACCGATGGTCCTGCATTGAAGCCACAGAACTAAGACCAGTGGAAGAAGCCCAGGCTGCCGTTCTGATATGTGGAAAGGGCTCAGGCAGGTGTGGCTGGCTGCCTACTTCATACGCACTTGCATTGTGGTGGTGTTGAAAGGGCTGGGGCTTGAAGTGGTTAGCCAATCATGGTGGTCTTCAGCAGCTCTGTTTAATCCTTTCTTTTGTCTTGACATCCATGCTTGACCTCCTACCCTTTTTCTCTCTCGTTCCTTCTTTTTATAGTATATCGACTCTGCGGACTTGGAGCCTGCTACCTTACAGGAGGAACCCGTGAAGTATCATGAAGCCTGGCAGAAGCTGTGCAGCGCAGAGTGAGTGAACTAATTACAACCTCCGTTACATGATCAGTGTTGGCACGAGAAAGAGGAATGCCTGGTGAGCTGATCTTGGATCAGGTCACAGTCAGTTGTAACCAATGGTAAATGAATGTATTGGTCCTGCTATTGCTTTAAAATAAATAAATAAAAATCTAACTGAAGGCCTGGTTGAAGTAGGATTGTCAGATCTTGGCTGCTGTGTTTGGCTGTGACCCAGCCAGATGGTTGAGTGTGGAGTTTAATAGTTCTGGTTTTTCTGTGCTGGCAGTGGTATCCTGGTACCAGGAGGTTTTGGAGTAAGAGGGACGGAAGGCAAGATGCACGCCATCAGCTGGGCTCGAAAGCAGAAGAAGCCTTTCTTGGGTAAGCGCTAACATTTCAAGGGAGTTCCTGATCCTACGTCCTGATGACCCCTCCTTGCAAAATGGTTCACTGGTATGTTTTGATGCGTTCAGGTGTGTGTTTGGGAATGCAGCTCGCAGTTTGTGAGTTTGCCAGGAATGTTCTGGGCTGGGCAGGTAAGTGCCAGTGCTTTCTTCCTCATCCATGTCCTTCGTTGAGCTGGGTTTTAACTTCCATTTTATGCTCCTGCTGCACTGAAATTTCCGAGCTTGCATTATTCATCCGTCTCTTGTATTTTCCCACCTGTTCCATGTGTTCAACAGATGCCAACTCCACGGAGTTTGACCCAGAATCAAAACACCCTGTGGTGAGCTACTGTTTTTAGGGTTTATCTCAAACTATGACAGATGGAGCCAGTAAGACCAATGGATACAATTGATTGACTCTAAAAAGACATTTGATTGGTGTCTTGTAGGTGATTGACATGCCTGAGCACAATCCTGGACAAATGGGCGGCACAATGAGGCTGGGAAAGAGGCGTACCATCTTTAAGACAAAATCCAGCATCTTGAGTAAGAATCCCTTTAAACAACAATTTAATTCAATCCTGAAACCTAATACAGGGCACATTGCACAATATTTGTGATCTGAATTAAATCAAATGCATTTTCTTTCAGGAAAACTTTATGGGGATGCAGACCATGTGGATGAAAGGCACAGACACCGTTTTGAAGTACGATCCCTCCAGACAGTGCTATTCCCTGTTTGAATCTCAGATAAATTAGTTCATGCGTCCGGTTTAATCTGACTCACCAACTTGCTGTTCTAGGATGTGAAGTGATGCAGTATAATTGTACCTGTGCAGGTGAACCCAGAACTGAAGCAGCATTTTGAGGAGAAAGGCTTCCACTTCGTGGGGCAGGATATGGAGGGAGAGAGGATGGAGATCATAGAGCTGGAGGGTGAGCATGGCCGGCTTTGTTTCCACGACGATGACATGCAACACAGGATGTATGGTGGCCAGCTTCGGTGCAGTAAACCTGCAGTGACGCAGGGGAAGTGGGTGTACGCAAGGATCGGGGGGGATGTGTGAGGTTTGTGTGAATAGATGCAGTTGGTTCTGTGCTGAACATACAGAGGAGAAATTTGCAGGTGGATATCCTCTCATCTTCCTTTATCAAAGGTGGTCAGTTTTCCATACATTTGGATCAAACCATTTTAGACATAAGGCACGTTTTGCAATTGGATATTCACTGAAGCATAAAATGTGTGTGAAATTGTTTCTAAACAATCCAATATCCTTTTACAGTTTGTAAATCTAGCATAAATGCCTTGTTTGTACAGAATGCTACATTTTGTACAAATCTCTCACACACACTGAAGATTGCAGGGAGTAACTGCCATGTACTGTGGTTAAAGATGTAGAGATAGAAAGAGATGTGTAGTATACAAGGGTTCCAAAGAAAGGGTTTCAGAGAGAGGTCCTTCATCAGCTGTGCAAGCAAAGTGTGTTTGGAGTTCAGGGACTGATTTCACTTCCCAGAACTTCAGATGTTGCACAGCTGATAAAGGATGTCCTTCTGAAATGTTCAGTTTCTCTGAAAACCTTGTTTACTACAAGCGGTGGGTGGTGGTGGTAGTGTTTGCCTTGAAACTCATATAGCCACTGACCAGACTTTCTTCTCCACGTCAGACCATCCCTATTTTGTGGGCGTGCAGTACCACCCGGAGTTCACATCCAGACCGATCAAGCCTTCCCCTCCCTACTTTGGCCTGCTGCTGGCTGCAGCGGGGAAGCTGCACAGCTACCTTCAGAAAGGATGCCGCCTCTCGCCACGGTACGAAGCTCAAGCCTTGAACTGCATTTGAAGATCATGATACAACTTGGACTGCATGGAACGGCCAAAGCAAATAGGCTAATGTGGCTAACGGTGAATGGAAGATAGCAGTCTACGATTAGCATGCTGTCATTTGACCACTGAGACCACTGAAGACCACTGAAGCCCCGTGTGAGGTTTTTCGTCTGTGCCATGTTCTTCTGTCTGTATAAATGTAAAAAAAAAAATAGGTGTTTTGGAAAATTGCCTTTGTCGCACACTGGTAAGCAGAAATAAGACAAAAATATTTTGTCTACATATATTCTCCCAAATATCACTGGGACGCTTTTAAGCACAAGATTAAGGAGTCAAAAAACAAAATTTACATTTACTCATAGAATATATATCCTAGCCACTACAGTAGATTAGAGGTCAAAGTACCAATGACCTAGAATGCTGTTGAAGTACAGGGATCGCTGTTGATGCCTAGAAGTGCATAACACACAAGCTCTATAACAGACAACAATAAATGTAATAAACAATACCCTACAATAAATACTAGAGATTCAGCAAGTCAACATAGCAGTAGGATCAGTGTTCATTTAAATTAGCTAGTGATGAGTGATTACTACTATACGTGGAAACATAAGACTACCACCTGTGTTTGTAGTTGTCTTCCAATGGTGCACCTTCAGTTTCATCAAGGCAGCTTAATTTTGTTTGCAGTTGACCGCTGTCTTGGTTGGCTAAAGCTATTGTAATAGCGGCTATGATGCACTTAGCTGGCTAGCTGATGCTGTGTAATTTGTCTTCTGTTCATAGCTTTCTCGGAGTATCTTACAAGCTTAAACTACACTACCCAGTAGGACCAGAATTAACATGGTTTACACCCTACACTGCCTTTAAAAGGTTGACAAAGAGATGGATTGATGTCAGTGCTGTAGCTGACCTCAATCAATATATTAATGCGTTGTAGTATTACCTTATATGTAGCGATATTCGACTAACTTAAAGGGGCAACAAGTATTTTAGTAATGATTCTTCACATTATAAAACAGCCATTATACTGCCTCCTAGTGGCCTGGATGTGAGTGCGTGCTAAATCCATTTTAAACATGGATGTCTGCGTGGGGGCACCTGCTCTATGGAGCATACTGGCTCATTTGAGTACTAACAAAGTAATTTGAATTATCTCGGTTTTGTTTTTTTTTTAAAAGTGAAAATATGTTTCACAAAAAATAGTTTGCTACTTTTTGGTGGTAAAATGACGATGCTTAAATATTCTCCCAGTTCAGAGAACCCAGTAATACTTGGATGGAGAAATTACATGGAATGAAATATCAAATGTTAAATGTTTAGCACAGGTTGCAACACTTAGAAAAAAATTCCAGAGAAACTGTTTAGACCCAGAGTGCCTAAATCAGACATGGCACCCAGCTTCAGTGGTCAGTTTGGTTTTGTTAACCCTTAGTTTGATGAAATTGCTTGAGGGCTAGTGAGGTGATTTCTTGGCCTGTGTTGAGGGATAAGACACTTTCTCCAATGTGAACTAGCTAGTTAAAAAATTAACACAGCTCTGACCATCTGTACAGCACAGTGAACTTGCTGACTATAGGAAATGTTGCAAATTGTCGTTACATGCCCACAGGTTGTTTCTCTCCTGTCCTTCCAGAGACACATACAGTGACCACAGTGGCAGCAGTTCTCCAGACTCAGAGATAGCAGAATTCAAGCTACCCTCCCTTTCCCAGGACTGACCCCTGAACAGTATGTTCCCCAGAATGCTGGCTCCAGTCAGTGGTTGACATGTTTATATCCAACATCTAGCCAATGAAAAGTATGACCATCCAGTTAATGACAATGTTAAAACAGGGCTTTCTAGGTGTTTATATGGGGCCTTGGTACACTTGATTTGTACTTAATAGATTTCTCCTTGTGTGCAGGACTGCAGTGAAAGGCACTGAAGACTGTTTTAATGCATGCAGCCAACCACCCCCTGCCACTCCAATGGTTGTTTATCCACAATGCGTCTGTTCATTTTCAGTAACAATAGTACTAATACTGTTAACTATGTGTTCAATGGCAATGAATTACAATATTGAGCAGGTGGCTGGGTACTTTTTAAAAGGCTTTAAAAACATTAGCCCATGTAAGCTATATTGCACCAGAGCTCAACCTACACCTTAAAGCAGTTCCTTACATGAAGTTATTATTCAAGCAGAAGAGCTTAAAGTATTTAAGTTATCATTATGAACTTTACAAGATTCTTCTGGAGGTAAGAATTACACAGCAAGTCATTTTTATTAAACTGAAAGCTCAATGTTTATTATATAAATAAAGTGGTTAAAAGACCATTATGAGTCATCCCTCTAGAAAAGAAACAGGAAACCTTTAAAAATCAATTTTATTTTGCATTCCATTTAACAGAAGTTGAAATCCTCATGGGTTTTAGCCAGCTCACATCCATCCTGAGCAAGAAAGGGGGGAGAAGGCCATCAGTGACACAATACATACTGCTCTTCAATTCCACCCCAATCCCAAGCTCAGTCCCATATCCGCATGTTTCATCCAACAGTCCAATTTGAACAAAGGGTTTCATCACTGACTTGGATTCCTGACTATAGTAAGGACCTATACTGGTCAAGGCTTACCAATAACTGGACGTGGCATGACATTGTTACAGCCCTCTCCACAGGTGGCTCAGGTCTACTGGACTGAAGGAGAAACCAGAACATATTCAGAAGACTTACACAGCAGAAGTAAAGCAGCACATGCTGCCTTCTGATCTCAGTCCCATATCCGCAAGTGTCACCCAGCAGTCACTAATCAAACAAGTCATCCTTGATCAGTATAAAGCAAGTTCTGATCTATAGTGAACAGACATACCTGGCATTTGACTTCAAGCATACACCTTGGACCTTTGCACCAGGGCAGCCCTAGCCAAGAAAATGAACATCGTTTTGGATCAAGTGTACAGTCATGGATATTTCTGTAGGGCAGTCGGTGTCCCCCTTGCATGTTAGAATCTCATGCGCAAGAGCAGAAACTCCAGAAACATGCAAAAACCCACAAGAACTCAAATCTACTGTTCTCACCTGTCGCTCACGACCCAGGCCCCTGAAGAGGTTTACAGATCTAAAAATAAACAAACTTTATGAAGTACAAGAGCAGGTGAAGTCCAAGAGCTGTTCTACACAGCCTGACTCAGGAAAATGAGGATTTAAGATTGTCTCATAACAGATCTGCTCTCAGATAGGGCAAGTGGGTCATCATAGTCAAGTCAAAGTTAAGTGGTAAGCAAGAAAGGCATTTCAGTTTACCCCTTTCCCGTAGAGCTCTGGGCGATCACCTCAGTCCCTCCTTCAGCAAAACAGGAACGCAGCTAAAAGGAAACCGGTAACATTTAAATACATTTAAAGCAAGTAACAGAACAGTAGATTGGCCAGTGTCAGATTAGCAACCAAATATTTCTCTAGCTCAGAATTCAGATTATGACAACTGGAGTTGCTATCAGATTACCAGCACTGATACGTAGCATTCCGTCTGGAGTAAAATATAGGCAGCTGCAAATACACCATTGATGGGTGCAAAGTAGCCACACGCTAGAATACGTATTTACTAATCCAGTGGCTACTGCAGTACCAGCAGTTTGTCCTTTCATTTAATGTTGCTGAAACGACTAAAGTAGCAGTCGTACAGCGACCGTCGGTAAAAGTAATACTATAGGTCTCTTTTTGACCGTACCTGCTACAAGTAACAGGGACGACTTCGATAAAGACCACACAGGCGCATGCAAAGGTACACGTGGAAGTGTTAACCCAGTGGTTAAAGTACTTGACTTGTAATGGGAAGGCTGCTGGTTCAAGCCCCACCACCTCCAAGTTTCCACTGTTGGGTCCCTGAGCAAGACCCTTAACCCTCAATTGCGCAAGTTGTAGACAATCAATTGCGGCTCAAGTCGTTTTGGATAAAAGCGTCAGCTAAAAGCCGTAAATGTAACAGTTAACTCAACTAATGGAGCAAGTTTCACGTATATCCTTAGAATTTGCGTCGTTACCTTGATCGGAGTGCTGGCGGATGCATTTCATGGCAAAGCTGCCTACGATTCTGCGCAGTCTTGACTGTAACGAATCAAAATGAGATTGAGTGGCGCATACTTGATGGTGCAAGGTTTTTAGGACACGCTTTTAAAATTGACGTCGACTATCCTACCACAAATGTTGCCGTCAGCTATACACAAAAAACTGAGCAGCGACCGTCGGTGGAAGTTATACTGTAGGCTCCTTGGTGACCGATTTAAGCACAATATGTACAAAATCGACGTTAGGGGCCGGGAGAAACTCCTAAATATGCACTTGTTAGCAGCTACAACTAAATTACAGCAAAGCATAGTTTCACACAATATGTAGTTGTTGGAGCTTATGATAGGCTGCAGTATTTTTAAATGAATGGACTTGCAGCGTTGTTGGCCGTGTGAGGCATGAGATCAAGTTAACGTGCAAAAGTTCAATGTATTGTTTTACTCATTGGTAATCTCGAAAGCCACATATTATTAAAGTCGAATAACACAAAATTAGAACCAAATAACCGCCACAACACTTTGGATGGTTAAGGATTACAAATACGTACCCATACTGCCGGCATACTTCGCGAAAAGGAAGCGAGCTGGCGGCGTTTCCTCTTATTTCCCCGCTCCTTTTCGCTGATTGGCCGGAGGATTGCGTTAAAGCACAGAGCATCATGGGAGTTATAGTTCGAAATAATAATAAAAAAAAGCTTGGGTATAATCATGTAGAATTTGTTTTATAATGTAAATAATGCATTTGGTATGGTATATAGGTAGAAATCCATAGTTGTATGATGGCATAACTTTATCCTGTGGGTTAATACACAACATATTTCTTTCTCTGTGCTTCCAAATACAGCGCCAGATTACTGATCTTATGTAACTGTCAGGATATAGTTTAAATTTAACAATGAATATTAGCATTAAAATAGTTGGAAAAGTGAGAAAATGGCTCTAAATTAGAAAAAGCGGAAACCACATGAGCACATTAGTCGCCAAGTGGAGTAATCATTCAAAGAATAAATGTTATTGGATACAAAGCATAGACGGTATATAACAAGGCCCGTTTGTCATATAGGCATATATTCTTAAAAGGTTTGGCTATCCAGATATCACGTATAGATGGGCAGGTGGAATAATCAAAAATATATTTCGTGATCCAACGTCTTGACTTTTTATCCTAGTCACGTGTTCAGGACCATGGACAGGGCTAATAACTGCCTCGTTCCATGATCAAATGGATACGGTTTAAGTTTAGTAGCAAGAATAATTTAACATTGGGACACAGTCATACAAGCTACTTAACTACATACATATACCCTAGTCGTAAAACTCTGATCTTCAGATAAATCGCTAATATGCAAAATTCCCACGATGAATTAACACACCAATTGATCGTTTTTGCGCAGCTGTAAAAGCTCGTAACAGTTGATTTAAAAGTGCGGATACTGCTGTGTTCACGGA
This sequence comes from Electrophorus electricus, assembly GCF_041902795.1. Lineage (NCBI taxonomy): Eukaryota > Metazoa > Chordata > Actinopteri > Gymnotiformes > Gymnotidae > Electrophorus > Electrophorus electricus. Next base: position 28,953,993 of record NC_137502.1, on the reverse strand, counting down.
GCTGTCAGATCTTTATTGCTGTCCTTTGGGCGCGGATTTATTACGACCATTCACCTTTGCGCACAGAAATGTATAATCCTATAGTAAAAGTAATTTCACAGCATTTAAATTACAGCACGGTTAACGATTACACTTCGAAGGTTCCCATATAATCTCTTATCAGAAGCCCTGTCACAGTGTCCCTGCAGCGCCTGCAATATTTAATTCACTCTTACCGTGTTGATTTTTGTCCAGCTCTACTTAAGATGAATAAAACTGTAGGTGTTAACAGAACACCGGGAATTTTGACACTTGCGCATGTAGTGTGTGTCCGGAAAATGTTAAAGAGTTAGTGGCCCGCGTCGTAACTGAGTAAATTATCCAACACTCAGGTGCTCGGATCAGGACATGAGGCACATCTATGATCACATGACTGCAGCAGGACCAGCGCTCGCTCGCACGCACGCACGCGCTTCTCAGTTCCTACTCGTTAGAACGACCGTTTTCTCAATGTAAACACCGTCTCCGCGTGCTTTGTTTTAGAGACCGTTCCCCTGGGCTTTTACCTCGTCATGCGATGGATATTCTGTGGCAATATCAGTTCAGGATAATTTTACTTGGGGATTCGACAGTGGGAAAGTCGTCTTTGCTTAAAAGGTTTACGGATGGCATATATAGCGATGTGGCGGATCCAACGGTTGGTGTAGATTTTTATGCCCGCTCCCTAGACATAGAGCCGGGGATAAAAATTAAACTGCAGCTATGGGACACTGCTGGCCAAGAGCGGTTCAGGTTAGTGTTATATTAGTAGATTTTTCAGCCTGTTTTCTGGTTAACCATCTTCCGGCCTCAGCCATCCGCACCTGAGCTAATGATGTTTCCGAATTCTGACAAGGCATTCCCCCCCCCCCCCCACATGCATTTCGTTGCACGATATATAGTGTGATATGTCTGAAATGCCAGTTTACATTAACATTTGTCACGTTTTCGGTTCCTTTACCTGGCAGAATTTCAGGTTAGCCGCGCAGCTAAACCAAATAAGCCGTGAAAAGTCAGCTATTGGGACGCCACCAGTGCGTTCTGGTATGACGGCCTCGCTTTGGTGTCGTGAGCTATATAACGTTTTCATGTGACATGCTTAATGTCGCTTTGTTATCAAAATATCCATGCATTAAGGTATCTTTAAACGATAGCATGCACGTTTTCTGCCAGTTAGTAGTGGTTAACCCCCTTTAGATCAGGTTTATGGCTCCTATGACTACAGTGGAATAGCAAGGTGCACTGCCTAATACTGAGTGAAGTAATGTAAATAAACAATCCATTCATCAGTCCACCGCCCCGCGATGTGAGTCAGCTTCAGATCTAGTGGGTTAAACAACTTCCTGTGCTCTCAGAACTTTAGTTTTCTCATCTGCTCATTCTGTATTCAAAACCACTGCATACCTCTGGGATTGTGCAAATATGTACACCCATTTTCCTAAAGAATAACATATTTTCACTATAAGAACTGTCACATGCTCTGCCTTATAGCCTACATGATTTTTCCTGGCTATGGCAGCCATCCCAATCCCATGGTTTAAAATGTTAATGTTATATGAATCACTTTAGGTTTATTAGTATTACTGTGCATGTGCAGGGTTAATTTTGTTTGGATTTAGTGCAATAAACAATGTTTATTGGTTTATTGTAAATAAAATCAAGGTGCATCAGGAATCAAAGTAGTTTGGCTGTTCAGGGGTCATGGAGACAGACTGAACTTTTTCTGCTCAGCAGGCTTTCTTGAAATGCATCATCGCTGTTCCTGAGGTTTGCCCAAGGAGGTGGAGATTTCAGTTCCAATGTGATCTTGCCCAAATTAGATATATTGAAGCATCTTTTTGCTGAAAGACCTGCAGCCAGACTTTAATGTTGTTGGGATCCTCATGTCACCCAGCTCTAAGTCTTGTCCTGTTGATAGTGCAGTTAGATGGCATGTACTGTATATTCTCACTGTGGAAAACTATAACCCTTCCTGGTCTTTCTCTATGTAACAGTTATAAGGGAATTGTTTTTTTTTTAGCTTCGTTAAGGTGACCACACCTTTACACCATATATTTTCAGGTTTCCTGACTAGAATGAGGTATGTTAGTTAGATTTCAATTAGAATTAGATTTCTATGTACTTCAAAATATACAATTAGCACAGTTAAAAGGTAAAAGTGTCATTGAAATAGGCAGGTGGAAAACTGGATCGCTTGCTGATGGCACAGTACTGATTTTGGTGCCTCTGTCTTTTCAGGTCCATCACTACTTCATATTATCGTAACTCGGTGGGCGGGCTCCTGATGTTCGACCTGACCAACCGCAAGACCTTCGAGCACGTCCGTGAATGGCATCGTGAGGTCAGCGAGGACATCCTCCCGCACCACATGGTCTACATCCTGGTGGGCCACAAGAGCGACCTGGGTCGTGAGCGCAAGGTGACCCGCGACGAGGCTGAGCAGCTGGCCGCCGAGCTGGGCGTGCGCTATGTGGAGACGTCGGCCAAGTGCAACAGTAACGTGGAGCGAGCCTTCGATCTGCTCATGCGTGACATCTACGAGCTGATGAAGATGGGCGAGATCGCCAAGCGTGACGGCTGGGACGGCGTGAAGAGCGGCCTCACCGCCAAGGTGCTCTACCCGGCTGAGGAGGAGGCCGAGAGGGAGAAGGGCTGTAACTGCTGACACCACCCACCCCCTCCACCTCCTGCCTCGCCGGCCCCCACTTGGCAGCCGCCTGTCCGTCTTTGCCGAGGCGCACACCTCACGCTTTCACGCTGCCATGCCGCCCCTGGGTGTTTCCGAGGGCCTGGGGCATCATCACTGCTCACCCCCTGCACTTTTTTTTTGTCGTTGGTCTCCATGATGGGAAATGTAGTTCTTGTTAACGAGAGCTGTGGATAGGTTCCGGCTCTGATTAATCTGAACTCGGATGGACGGAGCACAGCTGTCGGCAAGGAGAGAGGTCAGACCCAGGAAGACATTTAGTGTTGTTGGATGACTTGGGGCAACTTTTTGCTGAAAGACCCGCTGCCAGACTTTCATGTTTTTGGGTTCTTCATGTTGTCACTCAGCTCTAAGTCTTGTCCTGTTGGTAGTGCAGTTAGATGGCATGTAATGTATATTCTCTCTGTGGAAAACTATAAATGCTTCTGGTCTTTCTCCATGTAACAGCCATAAAGGAATTATTTTTTTAGTTTCGTTAAGGTAACCACACCTTTACACCATATATTTTCATGTTTCCCGACTAGAATGAGGTATGTTGGTTAGATTTCAATTAGACTGTGTAATTCAAAATGTATAATTAGCACAGTTAAAAGGTAAAAGTTTCATTGAAATAGGCAGGTGGAAAACTGGGTAGCACTTCCATGTGGTTTTGTAAAGTGTACACAGAGAGAATTTTTATAATTTCATCTGAAGTCAAGGTATTCTGGTATTGCCTTCTGTATACTACTGTGTCTTGTCGTAAACAGTCCAAATTAATATCTGCCAGGAATTCCATGTGCATACTTGCCAAAATAGTAAACACTCCATCCATCAGACATGGATCAGACATGGAGTGCTGTATGTATAACCTTGTAAATGAATAACTGTAAAATATCTAATATGCATCACCAAGATGCCGTTCCATCAGCTCAGAATCCAAATGTACCTAGCGCAGCCTGCCCCGCCTGCGGCTGCTCTCTGTGGTCAAACCACTGAGTCATGAAAACCTCCCAATGCCACCTGCTCCATCTCCAGCTGGCCTGAGGACCCGCGTTGTCGCCCAGCATCACCACCATCGACGGGCAAGCTGGCGACCTAGTCAGAGAATTGGGCGGAGCACTATAGTGGGCACGCAACTTCTCCCCCTGCTCTAGAGGGAACTGCCAAAATCTTTGCATTTGAGCTTTGTGTAGGCTGGTTGAATTTGGTACTTACTCTAATGCATACAATAGTGCATTCAAGGTCTATTAGATATGTATTTGATATATGCATCCATTGTTACCTCTAATACTCTCAGAATCTGTCTATTATTTTAATATGCAGAATGTGAGTGAAATGAGATGAGTTAATTACTCATTTTTGAGTATAACTCTTAAAACAATTCCAAATGTTTGGTGGCAATTCATTTTTTTATGAGATTCATGTGTCATGGTGATGCATCTTCTTTGGTTCTGCTAACCAAAGCACGACTTTTCCCTTTATTCTGACCCATGGTGGTGTGTATATAAATGGACAGTGTCCTGCAGAGCCACAGCTTATAGCTCACATCGACTGTTCTACATCCATATCTCACCAGCATGTCATCAGATATCCACTTGCTCCTACTGTAGTTGACCACATGCAGTTTGTGTCCTTTGCATACATTCTGTTAACCTTGCCATGTGCTGTGTGTGGGTGTGGGTGTGTGTACATGCACGCTTCTGGTGTGCTATAAGGCGAGTGCATATAGGAGTCTCCAGAGTATGCTGTCCTGGGCCTTTACTAGCCAGGTTAAGCTCTGGTGGGTGTTAATAGCTAGTCCATCTTAACTCTGAATTACTGGGCTTTGAAAAACACTTTACATATGAATGACTATATCTCTCCAATGCACAGATCCTTTATGAAATACTAAAATGTATGTTCTCTATTTTTCTCAATTTAGATCATAGTGCAATATGCCTTCCATAATCATAAAGAAATAATTTCATCACACAATGAAAAAATTGATTGAATTTTAAATAAATTTGACCAATGCAGTAGATCTTGCCAGCACCAGATGTGACATGGGGAAGGTAATCTGGAATACAGGACCTCTTTTGAAGTTATGGTACTCCCAACAGTTTATTCAAAGCTGCTATACACTCAGTGCCAACAATTCATCCTTCACATGCTTCCTTCATATAAGTGTCACTAATACAGGGTTCATTTTGTACATGAGTGTTTTATATAAAGGCTTCTGGTATGTGCTGTAAAATAATTGCTTTTTTTGTGCATGCAGCTCATTCCACTAAATTTCTTTCAAACATCGGGTTGGCTGGACCATGCTTGAGCAGAGAGAGCAAGAGCTGTATTCAGGTGGTGGCATATTTTGCCACCAAAATAAAGTACAGAATCAATTTGGGATAGTTATTCTTGGAGTGTAAAAGCTAAAGTATATTTGTGTAGCTGTTAATAGTATCAATTCTTAGAAAGCTGTCAGAGAATAATAGAATATATATCAGCTGACAGTGACTGACAAACACAATCACAAGATGTAAGTTGTTATGAAGTAGATAATAAACGGTACCGTTACTGCCTGACAATAAAATAAGCATACAAGGCCTCACATTGTGACCTTTGTCAGTACATACTTGATTATTGTGCAAAACTCATTACTATAGTAATCTTCTGTACAAAAAGAGACTTTGAACAAATGCATTACATGCTTTATTTATATGCTACCTGGTTATTAAATGCTTAATTGAGCTTCCTTTTTATAGTAATTTTTATTACCTTGCCATTGCTTTATTGTACAATTGTACAATGGCGCCCCTCTGTGGTAGCAAAAAACTGCAATGACCAGCTTTTACTCCAAAAGGGGATGGAGATGGAATTTTATGAGATTCTGTTTCTGTTGTCAAGTATTGTTATGGCCTGTTTCAGGCTTTCTCTGTTGCCATTTGAACTACTAAATCTTCTGAAAGGTAAATTCACTACAATAAATATAGCTATTCAAAACAGGAAAATGGTATGTACGAATTTTATAATTTTTTCTCCAAACTAGATCTCTCTTGCTCAGATGATAGGCAGCCTAAAAGCTCCATCCTGGAACATGAAGTCAACTGATCCTAGCATAAACTGACACAGATGGGTGAAAGAAACAAGTAGATGTTACAGCTAAAGCTTCTAGGAGTTATGTGCAACAAGCTTTTAGACTTTGTAAAGTGTCACTATAATGTTGTGATTTAATGTGTGGTGTGAAAATAAATGATTTATGTTTAAATAAAATGACTCTACTAACTTAATTCTCTTCAGTGCTCACAAAAAAAAATGGATGGGATAGCTTTTCAGAAACACAGTGTGTGTGTGTGTGTGTGTGTGTGTGTGTGTGTGTGTGTGCATGCGCACGCACGCACACGTGTTATTGCAGTGTAGGATATTTCCTAGTTACTATTAATTTTCAGTTTACAAAACCTGTATTCTAATGATGATATAATAATATTAATATCATTAATAAATAAAAACTGCCAAATAAATAAATAAATCGGTCACAAGTGGCAGTTCCAAGTTCAAGCACGTATGGGTCCTTGTGCCTACAAGGCCTAAGGGTCACACCAGAACCTGCTAAATATCACACCCATGTATAAACCTATAGTTCACAGGTCCACTCTTACCAGGACTCATAAAATCGGAAGAAAGTTGAGAAACAAAGTTTTGTGACTATTTGCAAAGTAGGTAATTGTGCACCATATAGCTTCCTGGTTGCTAATTTGTCTTACCATTATACTGCATTACATTTGTTTGTAAATGTATGTGTTGATGTCTCCAACTTTACCTCCCTTCTGCCCTTAAGCAGTTTGTACCTGTGAGGCCCGGTGAGGATGTTTTATTAGACTGAACATTCATTGACCTTTTAGCCTTTAGACAATGCTCTTGATTTTTTTTTTTTAAATAACTAGACAGGCAGTCTGAATTTTGACATGATCAGTAATGGCAAATTTATTCAGCTCATAAATCTGAATTTCTATGGCATCCAACAGTTATCTGTAGTATGCATAAAATGATAATGTGAGTTTTAAGTATTTCAGATGTTCTTGTCCCTGTAGCGCCCCTTAAAGGGCCTCCTCAATTTGGACCAAACGTTGCAGACCAATTTCGAAAGGACAGGATCAAAGTCCTAGGACTAACTAGAAAGTGCAATTTTTTAAGAATGCAAAAAAAACCCAGACATTTTTTAAAAGCACTTGTAATTACAAAGTTGTTAGGAGTACTGGAGAGAATCACATGAATCCAAATTTATATTCGTAACTGAAAATATATTGTAGTTATACTTGATTTTCATGACTGGTCAATGCTAAGCTTGTCAAATGCCTGCTGAACACTGATTGGCCAATAGCGTTCATGATTTTCGACAGACATTGCAACATATAACATATAACGTATAACATTGCACCAAACATACAGCATGCAAAGTTTCAGCTTGAACTGATGTTAGAATACTGAGGTGTAGCTTTCTATCTTTTACAGCGCTCCCTATTGACTTATATTCGCCAAACTAAACAGACGACCTTAGAATCGTGCTTAAAAAATGATCTGAAGTTTCATTAATTTCCTTAATGCACATGCACATGGCGGCTATATTGTTTTGAAATATTAAAATGATTTTTTAGAATTATTGAGGTTCAGACTCGTGAATATTTTTGACGATATTGTGAAACTTAATGGTTCCATATTGTGCTTTTATTTGGTTTGAGCCAAAGATCAGAATCTGCAAAAATGTTGTGGTAGAAGTTAATGATCTCAACGCGTTTTGCTCTGCTGTAGCGCCCCCTTCAGGCCGATTTGGCTCATCTCGCTCGCGAGAGGAATGGGAGGGACTATTTGTTGACTGAGTTTTATGCCTCTAGTCCATACGGTTTGATCTGCACAATGCGTTTTAGCGGGTTAAAATAAAAACAAACAACAATTAAAAAAGGGTTCCAAGCACTAGGTGCTCGAACAACAACAACAACAACAATAATAATGAGGATGTTTCATAGTTGTCTTCACATATACCGGGTCAATAAATACGTGCAAAGCTAATCGTAATGTTTTAATCGCTTTGCTCAGTGGCGCTCTCATTTTCTATTGGATGGACGGCATGTCTATCAGGATAGTGCATATCCCATAATGCTCTACATCCGATTTTCGCAGATTTATACAATTTCACTTTTTTGCTGAAAAAATGGTTTTACAACTATATAAAGGACACAATTAGTAATATACTTAAATAATGCCAGATTCGTATTTTATAATGAATCTTTATAATGATACTTTGGTTACCATAGCCGAGACGCATGGTATGTTTGGAGTCCTTCTCTACACCGGCAATGGTGAATTTAAAAAGGGCATCTGTTGTGACTAACACAGTAGGGAAAGGGACTCTCTAACTCTACTGCGGAATCGCTATCAAGAGATTTCGGATGCACAATTTTTAAAACTAGGGGCTGCTAATGATCGTCTGTCTTGGCGCCCCATATTTATTGTCAACAACAATTAAAACAGAAAATCGCCAAATAGGTAGTATAATACAACGTGTGCTTTTAAGGTACCCGATGTTGCAGTTTTACTATCCAGTAAAAATAAATCGCTGGTTTCCAGCTGTTTTATCCTTATGAGAACTGGTGAATGGGCAGTTTGTGGCGAAAGATCTTCCACGGGTCGTGCTGGAACGGAGAGCTACCAGGAAGTCTAGCTCCACAAACTGCGCATGTTCGCCAGTCTTTCGGAAAGGATGTGTCCGGCGTCGCTGTAAACGGTAAGGTCGGTCAACCCCAAAAATTTTGTTAATTTTAACTCTGCGCGCGGTGCTCGTGACAGAGGGCGTGCGTGAAGTTGATCGTTACCGAGCGCGGAGAGCGTCGAGACGCAGCCCACCGGCATGGCGGAGACGCGTCGTCGCGGCGCTGCTGTCCGTGTACGTGCCGCCGCACGGGGAGACGTCATTTTGAGGGGGAGTGAGACATTCAAACGCGCGTCGACCGACGTACCGTACGGTTTTTACTATCCAGCGGCACGACGCACAGCCCACGAACGTCTCGTAGCGCTTCTCCTTCACGATGAAAGCCGCCGTCCAAAGGGAATCCTGTTTTCTGTTCAGGTGTAGGTTAGCTTAGCATGCTAGCAGGATGTGTGGACAAACGAGATGGCACGCAGCTATTCTGTAGCTAGCTAACGTTCATCCGGCCAAATTATGGCTCAAACACGCAAAGGCTTCATATCAGCACCCGGGTGACCCAACGAGATGTGCTTTAGTTGGGTACTGACATTAAACACGTTTCCGCCGAGAGTCAAAACTTGGCCACCAAAACTAAACAGCAGTGTTCAATGTAGCTAAATCACCTAGCTTAGCTAATCAAAGTAGCATATAACGTTTACATGGCAGCGAGGAGGTGAAATCGTGTGCTGCTTGTAAGGTCACTTTTTCGAGGACGTTCTGCTGCTTAGTGAGGCCAGTCAGTTTTATTGATTTCGGTGTAGTTATCTTTCTTTAAAAAATACCATTAACTAAAATGTACGACAAGGGATGGGCACCTAGTGATGTGTATTGCTTAGTCGCTATTCTATGCATATAATTTCCACCCAGAAAACCTAAAAACAAAGTAAAAACCGGTCTTACTACGTAGCTAGCTACTAAACTTGATAGCAGCAAGCCATTCAACATTTAAATGAAAGCGAAATGTGTGATAAATGTTTCTATATCCTAAATAATGCATTCTGTTTCAGAGGGGGGAAGTATATGTGCTTCGTTAGTGTAAAAATGTAGCTAAGAGAAACATACTTTTTATTCACATTTTAAAAACAGACTCATTACTTTTAGTTGTTATTTGTTGTTTAAAAAACAAATCAAGCAAGTTCTATTAAGGCATCTCACCAAACGCCAATTCAGCCATCCAGCTGGATGTGAACCTAGAACGGGGGTGATATTGTTTTTGGATATGTTTTGGTTCTTCATAACTGAATAGGAAAACAGCAAACTCATTAGGTTTTATTGTTTTATAACTTTTTAGTTGTCTACATCCACATGAATTGTTGCTGTGTTTGTCTATTAAGGGTTTTCTCTGCAATAGAAGAAAAAAAAGTGAAAATTTGTCATTTTGCCAGTGATAAATGTGTGTCTAATACACTGGTATTCAAATCTTGACCTTCAATCTAAATCCAGTACTGGATTTTGTAATCCCTTATAGTTGATTAAATGATGAATGTAACTGGTTGGCCACCTCATCCCACCTGACTCCTAGATAAAGGCGGAGTGGAAAATCTGTGGGTCTGTGGTTGAGGACTGTGATTTGAATACCCCTGGTCTAAAAACAATTATTGTTGTGTGTTGCGTACATCTAATTAACACTCACTGCCACCTCTGCAGTGGAAAAATAGAATCATACACCGTTACGCCCAGACATGATTGTCACTTCAGTTTTCATTGTTCTGTTATAGGCAACAACAAATTTGGAGAAAAAATGCAAAGAACTGTAATGTTCATGAAGCATTCATTTAATTTGAAGCTGATATCCTTGGTTTATCTCAGCTATTGCCTTTCTAACAGCATTTATAATGGACGCTGGAACCCGGTCTTGTGGCCGAGTGAAATTTCAAATTTCAGACTGTTGCATGATGGGTTTGACTCGCTAAAAACTGTAAAAAAAATTATTGGTTTGTTTGTTTTTTTTGTTTACTGAGCACAAGAGAGGAGGACAGCTTTTTGGTGTTTGACTGCTCTACTTCTTCCCAGTGGGCACCAGGAGTGGGGCATGGCAGAGACAGAAATGACCGTGTCTGTGGGGGACGTGGTGGTGGTTAAGGCTGCTGAAGAAGATGAAGACACAAGGGCTACTGACGCCAGCAAGACGCAGGTCATCCTACAGCTACAGCCTATCGCATCTAGGTGAGTGAGCGCATACCACACATCTCATAAGGACACTGAGCAATAATGTCCAGGTCAGCCGCACACCAGCACCTCTGCAAGCCGAGAGGCTGCACTAGTTCAGTCCGCATTTATTTGCATTTATTTGCATAAAGAAGACTAAGTGTGGATTAGATTACAAGGCATGCGAGAGAGAGTATGGATTACAACCTGGAGTGTGGCAGAGAGTTTATTGGAGGCCAGAGCCTCAGGTAATCCATCACTGTAGCAGGAATGCGAAGGGCATGTGTGAATGGCTACAAATTAACTGAGGAGCACTGGCCCATGAGGGCAACCACAGCAGGGCAACCACAGGAAGATGGCTCACTGGCATCATGTTAGGCATAGCTGCAGTGATGATGGGTCACTCAGTCATGTGATTGCATAACCTTAGATAAACCTGGAAAGGGATACATGTTGTCTGTGTGTGCAGCACGTGACCTTTACCACAGGTGTGTAATGCAAACAACAACAATAAAAGTAATACTTGACTTTATATAGCACAGAGTCATACAAAAGGTCACTTTATAATATAGTAGTTAAAAAGAAATGTAAAAATAAAAATGTTAATAATAATACAGGTTTTCAGTGTGGACATTATTATTGTCCTGATATGTACAGCCGTGTGTCATCAGTATCGCAATGGAAGCTACGGCAATTTTTTCGCTTACATGTCCAAGATGATAATTGTCAGGTAGAAGAATTCTTAGCCTCTGTAGGTCTGTACTGAAAGCAAGCAGCACGGTCAAGAGCTCTGGCCCTCACTCACCCAGAGGTTTTCAGTAGATTATTGATGACCTTAAATAGCATCACCCAAGGATAGTAGTCTTGGTATTGTCAAGAGGTGCGAGAGGTACATCAGTTGTGCAAACATATCTGAAAAACCATTCGAGGCTGTGCAAGAAAATGCACTTTAGTTTTATGCGCCATTTTGTAAGTACTCTTTAAGCATTGATGGAGCATGGTGTCACAGGATCTTGATAATACACCAAGGGCCTTGTTCTAAATGGACCTCTCTGTCTGCAGGATTGGGGAGGACTCGGGTGCCACCGTCGTCACAGTGGAGGCACAAGGTAGGACAGCGTAGTGTCACAGTGGAATGATTTAGGGCCGATTTTCCCAGACTAGGGTTTGTCCTAAACTTTGATAAAAAAGGACTTTCATTAGTGAATCACAAACAACCCAGTCTAGGTTAAACAGTCCTTGGTATTTAACTCCCCCCCCCCCAGTTTTGAGCTTGTCCTTGTGCATAGTTTGCAGGCTTCACATGTGTGGTGTATTTTATCGCATGTGTACTTGTGGTTATGTGCTTGTGGACATGCAATCCAGATGAAGCTCTAGTAACAGGAGAGGATGTCGAGCTGGGATATCCCATTACATGCGGAGAGAGCAAAGCTGTTCTTCTGTTCAAAAAATTCGTTTGTCCCGGTATCAACGTCAAATGTGTCAAGGTAAGTATCTCTGAACGGCTTCCGATTAAAAAGACTTTCAGAAAATGTGTCAGATTAGCAGCCCAGAGGTTTGTGTGGAGAAAAATGTTATGATTGTGAATCACTCGCCTTGAGACTAATAAGTGCTGCTGCTTGAGAGTCTTCTTGAATGAGATGTTACTATTCCGTCTGCATTGAGAGATTAGTGTAATAGCAACACACAATCCAATTTCCTTGAACAGCGCTTAAGACTGTGTATCACTTCTCCTGGTAGCCCTATTACGAGAAAAATAGTCATTTTAGAACCTAATCTCTAATAGGAACAGAGCTTGGGTTGCTTGCTAGCTGATTGACTCTCTCTCTCTCTCTCTCTCTCTCTCTCTCTCTCTCTCTCTCTCTCTCTCTCTCTCTCTCTCTCTCTCTCTCACTCTCTCTCTCTCACTCTCACTCTCTCTCTCACTCTCTCTCACCAGTATGAGGACCAGCTAATCAGTCCTAAGCAGTTTGTTCACATGTCCGGTAAAGCCACTCTAAAAGACTGGAAGCGTGCCATCAGAATGGGTGGTGTCATGCTCAGGTAAAAGGGGTTGTGGGAGGAATCCTTTACACCTGACAAAAGAACACAGATACCCATAAATGACCCCAAAGTGCTTTTCATACATTCACACCTTTAAAATGGATTAAAATGCACCCTAAATGAGTTACGTGTGGTTTTGCTTGTTTCTACTATCTGTTCTGGAGTACCTTTTCCTGTCTGGTTTGAAACCACGTCTACAATAAATCTGAGAATCATAATCATAATAGATGTGTACACATTTTATTATGGTATAATATAGTGTTATGCTGTATATGTTCATTGAATCCTGCCCATGACAACTGCTGTCTATTTCAGGATGCCATTTATGGTTCTGGGAGCGAGGACATATAAATCTTGTTTAGAGAACATGTGAATGCCTGTATTTGCCCCCTGTGTGTAGGAAAATGATGGACTCAGGGCAGTTAGACTTCTACCAGCACAGCACGCTGTGCACCAACACCTGTCGCAGCACCAAGTTTGACCTTCTTATCAACAACACTCGCTTTCCTCCCGACAGCAGCCTGCTCAGTACTCCCTCTTCTGTCCAAGGTGAGTTTCACACACACACACACACACACACACACACACACACACACACACACACACACACACAGAGACACAGATGGCCACCCTGAATTGACCTTTTTGTACTATGCTTACAGGCTCTTGCACATATTTATTGCAATGCTTACTAAACTTTACAAAATAGGAAATAACACGCTGGCTTGTAAACCCCAAACCCTTGAGAGTGTATTCTCAAAAATATTTGTGTGCAGTTCCTAGTTTAGCATGCTGTACCTGTGTGGTTTTCAGGGCAGGTTGCCATGGGTAACGGGGGAGAGGTTGTCATGCTAGAGGAGAAGCCCGAGGAAGCGTCTGCCTCTTTGGAATGGAGCTCAGCTACCGTGGAAACCATAGAGAAGAAGGAGGTGCCAGAGATATCTGGTGAGCTCCACGTACAACGTCAACAGCCTTTCGGAGAGCTTTCCCAAAGACTGTCCTCATGACCTGCCTTGTCTTCCAGAGGAGACTCTGAATTTCTGGAAGGGCATCGCTGACGTGGGCCTCATGGGGGAGGTGGTCAGCAACATCCGTACGGAACTGCTGGAGATGCTGAGGGGGGTGCAGCTCCACTCCGACCAGGCCGGCCTGCAGGACGCTGGTGAGCACACAGGGGGCCAAGTACTGCAGTACTGCTCTGCGTGCGGCCCGGTTGAACATGCCACAGCCAGTTCTCTGAGCCACGCTCGCAAGGACCACAACGGAAGGTTTCAGCGTGGACTAGAGAGTTCGACAGTCACTTGGTTTAGACAGAATTCATTTTTGATGACAGTTGCAGGTTGTGCAGCAAAACACACGTGTTTCCAGACATAAAGTGGCTTGTCCACGCTTGCTGTGCTAGTGCACCTGCAGGTTTTGATGTTGACATGAAGGCGTGCTGTGTTTTTGATGCCGGCAGTCAGGCGTGCTGTGTTTTCTCTGTTGTGCAGAAGTGGCTGTTCTGAGTAACCTGGCTCAGGTGTTTGGCCTGCTGGACTCCATCAAACGCATCCTTTGCGTTCGGCGACAAATGACTGACCCAGGACAGAAACAGGTCCTCAAAACTCTGACAAGTGAGTACTGACAGAGAGAGCAATCCCTTGTTATACTCAAAATTAAAGCATTTTGGATTGTTTGTTTATTGTTTCCTCTTTGCTCACGTTGCAATGCCTTAAAGAGCATATCAGGTTACCTCAGCAATAAAGAAGTCAAAATATTAGAAAGATCTTGCAGACATTCTTTGTGAAGCATTGCATGCTTCTGTGTGTGTGTGTGTGTATGTGTGTGAAGCAGCCTGTGTAGTGTGTAAGGCTGCCTGTGTTGTGTGTAAAGCAGCCTGTGGGGGTGTGGGTGGGTGTGTGGTGCGGTGTGATGTGTGTAAAGCAGCCTGTGTCGTGCGTATTGTGCGTGTGTGTGTGCATGTGTTGTGTTGTAAATCAGCCTCTGTGTGTGTGTAGGTCTGGAGCAGCAGCTGGAGGAGCAGAAGAAGCAGCAGACTCAGAACTGGCTGTCTCAGCCCCAGGCCCTGGGCAGCCTTCTCTTGCCCTCCCCTCCGCCGGCCAAACGCGCTCCCAAGAGGCCCCGCCTCCAGCGGCCAGCCTCCGCCACGCTGCTGAGCCCGGCGTCGGCACAGGCCGTGGCCCTGCGGCCGCCCCAGTTCACCATGTTCTCCCCAATCACGCTGTCCTCCATGGGGCGGCCCTTCACCGTGGCCGGCCTGGCCCAGCCGGCCAGCACGCTCACGCTGCACACGCTGTCGGCCGGCTCGCAGTTCTTCACCCGCATCGCCACGGCCGCAGACGGCAAAGGCGAAACCATCACGTTGCACCCGACGCAGGCGCTCACGTTGCTGGGCACGGCGGCGGCGGCACCGGAGCCCGCCCAGCTGGGCACGGTGATGGGGCCCGTGGAGCTGTTGCGCCTGGCCCCAGGCACGGCTGGAGTGGCCCAGGACGGCGAGGTGGTGACAGGGACGGTGCTAGTACGGGAGGATGAGGGCCAGGCTCAAGCCGCCACGGTAATCGAGATCGACCCCGTTCCAGGGGAGCACAGAGTGGGCGTGGTGGCACTGCAGCTCGAGGGGGATCCGATGGAGAGCGCCATGACCTTGAAGGAGGGCGACGGGGAGGAGTCAAATGAAATGGTGGTGCAGGAAGACTCCGAGGAGGTGCAGGGGCAGTTAGAGGAGGTGCAGGGGCAGTTAGAGGAGGTGCAGGGCAACACGGAGGAGCTGCATTTGGAAACCAATGGGCAAATTCACAACCTGCAGATCTTAGTGGTGGAGGAGGAGGAGCAGACAGAGGCTGAGGACAAATCTTAATAATATGCACTCACACACACACACACACACACACACTCTGACCGTTGAGATGGTCGGAGACGTTTGCACTTGCAGCCAAGTCTGTTTTTTGTACCTACTTTTCTTAATGAGGTCTGCATGGCCACGTTTGAAATCTGTGTATCTGCTTTTGTATGAGCTACTTCAGTATTCTTTTTTGAACTTCAGAGGATGCATGTGCATTTTGTTATGATTTTGTAGAAACAAGTTCAGTATTTTTTATTTTTTATTGGATCACAGAAGGTTAGATTGGGCACTTTTTTTTTCTTTATCATAGTGCCAAAGTGTTAGGGACCCCCATTACAACAATGCCCTGTTCCCACTAACCTAGAATTTAGACTCTAGTAGACTGTAATACTTGAAAACTGTGTAGATGCTTGTGAAACTAGAAAATAGTAATATTTGTACTAAGTTGTAACATCTTGGACTGTATTAGAACTTGCACATTTTATCATCATTTCAAGTGATCATTTGCCCTTCATCAAATGATGACTGTCAATGCAGTAACACTGTCTGGTGACTGGCTTGTGTGTGTGGAAACGTAACAGGGTACATCACACTGTTTAAGGATATGTGTTTTATCAGAGTGTTATTGTATATATCAGCACAATATAAAGAACTGTTGAGGATTATTTTTTGAATGTGTTTGAGCAAGTCCTTGCCTAAAACAAAATGGCCCTTCTGTTTCCCTTGATTATAAATGGCAGGTTTTATGTGGTGAACTGGGTTTTGTAGTTCTTCCTTGGCTCTACGATACTATATTGGAAACAGGCGGAGTAACGAATGGGCTATTGTGATTAAGTCCATAATTTTAGCCTTCAGTGGACACAAATAATTTATGACACAAAGAGATAAGACTGAAATACTTGTCTTGCCGGTTTCTAAACATACTTATTTAATTAATATTAATTTATTGTAATTAATATTTGCTCTGCATTAATAGGCAACATCAGAGGGGAATTAGTTGCACACATGCAGTTGTATTAAAGTATTTAAAGCATAAAGTGGAACATTTCTGTTAATCTCTGGAATAAACATTCCTTTTCCTCTACATCACGTTTATGTACGATGCAGAAATTAACTGCTTGATCCCTTCTGAAGAATAAATGCATCTTATTAACCCATAATCTCCCAACTGACTGCCGTTATACACTAGAGGTAGGGTTTGAAAGTAATCCTTGCCCTACCTTAAGGCTGTGGTCGTACCGTGGCAAAAGCATTGAGAGGCAAGGCTTAGACTGGCTTTTTTATGCTGTGCTAAACTCTTCGACCCCAGGGAAACATGGCCATTTTGACCGTGTATGCTCATTGAGCAGGATATTGTATGCTTGTAGCACTGCATGTGGGTCGAGACGGCTCGTCTCCACAAGAACAGGACCATTTGGCTCTGAAGGTGGCCATTGAGTGACAGAATCTTAGACAATTAGTGCCTGGAACTTCAATATTACAAAGCTCTGTGTGCATTCTGGCACAGGATAGTGTACCTTGTCCGTCTGATGCAGTTCTGTAAAGGAAATGGTTCCCTTGTTATTTACGGACATGCTGTATTGAACAAAAACTGTCAGCTATTTGTAAAATGCTACGGAGTACAAAGACAAGCCAATAAAGATATATTGGTTAACCAGTTGCACTGTTCTGTGTTTTGCATACCAGTGTATTAAAAAAAAAAAAGGTAACTGCATACTTTGGCCAGCAGGGAGCGCTCAAGGTCCATCTTGACTCTGCAGCTAAAGCATACGCATGAGCAAGTGGTCGCTAACCACGTTCATAAAAAGCAGAAAGGGATCGGGGCGACTTTAATCTTCCCGTCCCCGTACCTTTCTCTGTCGGCGGCCCCCTGCCTGTTTGGCTGTCACGCAGCGCATCGCGGCCGTGATGGGTGGGAGCTGTCACGGCGCCGGAGCCTTTGACGCCGGCCTGTTTGTGCCAGCCGTCATCACAGCCGCAGGGTCCTGTCAGCGCCCGACAGGCCAGCGGGGAGGGGCGGCAGGCGCCATAGAAACGCATTCATGTCTTTTCGCCGAGCGCTGTTTTATATTACCTTTTTAAAAAAAAAAAACACCTTTTTTTCGCAAAATGTAGCTGCTCCACGCGGTGTATTGCATGTTGTAGCCCGCGTTTGAATAGGCAGCGCGTTGCCACTGTATTCAGTCCTAAGAGGCGGGTAAAGGCCGGCCAGTTTTTTTTTTCCCCTTTGCCGGATACTGTTGTGTCAGCCGACTGAATCCTTAATGGGGTAGCTCACCTGCCTTTATGGCATGACTGTGCACACAGCCAGACAGTTACAATGACTTGGCAGCCCAAGATGAACTGTGCTGTGAGTTTTAGAGTGCTTGTCTCTGCTCTCAGTTCACTGTACATATGAGGCCTGGGCCGTGTGAAGCTTGCAAGACCTTACGGGCATGGAGCGGCAGGCGTGTAGAATGTGGGCTCGGGTCCTCTGGGATTTGAACTCCTCCGGATTCAATAGTACTTGCATGTGTTTTCACTACAGTGCGGAGGGGATTGTGACTCTGCTTCCTGCAGGCATTAAGAGTTGTTTCATAATAGGTCCAAAGCTTTCAATTTCATCCCACTCCATGCATTCAAGTCAGGTACTTGCCAAATAGCAAACTCGGATACGGCTATCATCAGGCTCTCGCCAAACCCTGTTGGGAGGACAGCGAAAACATCTCCATCAAGCAAAGCGTTCACAGCAGATGGTTTGTTTTTCTATTACTTTCATTCCTTCCGGTTCAACTAAAAAAGGTAGTAGAGCAACATCTGTGCCAATCGCAGGAGCTCTGGATATTACTGCACTTTCGTAGACATATGTGCCCTCCGTTCCTAACGTCCTCGCTAACTGGACTGTCCCTTCAGCTGATAAGAACGCACTGACCCCCTCCCCCTAGCCATCGTGCAGACAGAGGCTAACAGTTCAAAAAGCTGGTTCAGAAGGTTCAAAACAGCAACATTGCCCCATTAAAGGTTTGCTTCCTCAGAGAAGCAAAGGAGCAGAATATGAAAAGAGACTACTGCAATCTTAAAGGCCTGGAAATTCACATATGGGCTTGTCCTATCTATTTTCCACACTCGAATGAATCTTTTTTAAACCAGCATAGTATGCAGAAAGAAAGATAGTGCTTGAATAACAAACTATATGAGCCACATACACCCCACCCACCTTTTAGATAGGTTTGCACATAAGTTCATTAAATCAAATGTCAGATTCTGGCGACTGCTCATAATGTTGTGGGAATATGTTAGTGGACGCTTTGGAACTACCAGGACTTCTACATAAATGGTTCCTAAAATGTGACCAGACCATCTCAGTCCCAATAGTACACAAAGTAAACAAACTGTAGAAGACTGTACATTGCCACATATTTGTAAAGGATATATTTGATCCTTCCAAGTGTAAAGGATATTTATTTTCCATCCGTTTGGCTCCATTAGATTTTGCCCCATGCACACTTTAATCTCATGCATGTGCCCAACTAGTGTGTTAGCGTTTGGTTGAAAGTAACCCACAGCACAGCTATGCCACCAGATTGTTACAAGAATGCAATGGGAATTTTGTTTGTTGATTCGCAGGGACCAATTTACTGTGGTAACATTTTCTGTAGCTCCCAATGTAATTGTGGCAAACTGGTGTCTGTTGCCTCTTGACAGTCAGAACTATAATTACAACTGTTGTGAATGACCCTGTACCTTGGCCAATGAGGTGCAAATGCAAAGGTGAGATTGGCCGTTATTATCCAGACAGTGATATGGAGATACAGTTATGTTAATGCAAGATGTAAATGGGGTCTTTATGTGCGACTGTCTCCTTGAATACCCTTTGGTCTTGGCTGACTCTATTCACCACCTGACTCAAGGACCTACTTGCAGTTGTTTTAATCCTGAAACCTATTAACTCTACTATTACACTATTACTGTGGCAATTGCACACACACAAACACTCTCTCACACACACACACACAAACACACACACACACACACACACACACTGATATTCCAATGTAGAAAATGATTGTAGACTAAAGATCCTGTTCAGTCAAACATGAAGCTGTTGGGGGAAAATTCACCTGTTATCTTGAAGGTGATTAGGAGGCTGTCCTCTGACAGCATCCTCGGACAGGGACCGGCTATTTCTGTATCGTCCTTATTGGAGAGACAGGTGTGAGGATGACAGCAGCCGCAGAGTCGCCGTGGTGTGCCGAAGACTTTCCATCAGCCTTCTGGAGCAGGACGGTCAGGGCATGATTCAGCACGGCATTATGGGGGATGGGATCTAGGCTGGCGGCAGGTGAGGGCGATAGCACGCTTCCCCCTTCACAGTCCCGCATCGCCACGGCAGCTGCACGCAAGAGGACTCCGGCGACAGGTGCGAGGGGAGGCGCGACAGCTTAGGGGGAGGGGGGTGTGTGTGAGGGGTGCAGGAAGATGGACAGAGGTGCAAACTCCTTGGTAGAGCTGGAGATATGGGGCCTGCTCGTGTTTTGGGAGAAGGGGCGAGGGAGAGAGAGACGAGGGGAGACGTGCGCAGAGCCGGATCATCACCCTGTCTGTCACAAGCCTTGCCGTAACCAAAGACGACAGGACACACAGTGGGAGTGTGCTTAGAGCTGTCTCCACCTAATCAACCTCGCTCTCTCTCTCCGCCCCTTCCCTCTCTGTCTCTCCCCACTGTTTCCTTGAATTAATCCTCTGATGTGATGTGACTGGGAGTGGGGAGTGTTTTGATAGATTACCCCATGGCCCATTTTTAGAAGCATCTGCCACAATCTCCCCTAGATCCACCACCTCCATACAGTATTCCTCATGCAGCGTCACTGCTTCTGAGCTCACTATGCTAAACAAAGCCAACTGTTATTCTGCAACTTTGGTGATGATTGCAGAGGCATAACCGAACCCTAAACTACATTCGCAATGATTTCACAGTTAAATATGTGGACCGTGAACTGTACATTTATAGACCTTTAATTGACCCTGCTAGATCTTTTAACACATCTTTAATGTATTGTCTTTTAACGCGGCTCCCTGGTTCAAAGATCTTTACGCTGAATCATCTGAATGGTTCTATTTATAACTCTTACATAAATTTCCCCGATATCTCCGGTGCTTGTAACTTCATTATCCGTGGTCACCAAGAGGAGGATGGATTCCCCTTTTGACTCTGTTCGTGGTTTCTTCCTCATGCCTTCTCCTCGGGAAGTTTTTTCATTGCCACTGTCATCCTCGGCTTACTCATCATGGGCCTGGTCCCAGATCTTTGCAAAGCTGCTTTGGGACAATGTCTAACCACCCCAGGCACTATTTATACTCCCCGCACACTTTCGAAACACATACCCTGCACGTACACTTCACTGACTACTTCATTAAGCACACCTACATTACAGATGTACAATTACTATAGTCCATGGATTATAGTCCATGTTTGTGCGCGCCCGGTTTGTTTGACGCTTATCACACTGTGCGTCACTAGTCTGTTTCTGACCACGGTTGATTGAGAGTTTTTTGGAAGGCATGGCCATTCTCAGCACAGCAGGGACTTGTTAGGTGTATGATAGTGGGTGTTTTGCTGGTGTGACTGTATGAGGCACAGCAGTGTTGCTGGAGATTCTAGCCTTGTCAGTCGCACTGCAGAGTTAGAAGTGGTTTGCCTCCCTAAAATATTCATCCAGCAGCATTCCTGTGGTCAGAAACTGACCTCTGATAAAAAAAAAAAGTGGGTAGTTTAAAATGCGTTTAGGACGTTGTTTTTTTTTGTTTTGTTTTTTGTTTGTCAAATTCTTGTTGAGTTGGAGATGATGCAAAAATTGTGCTCTGGAATTATGCCCTGGAAATTGTCTATGAGAAGAAATTTGGCCTTGTGTGTAAGTCTAAAACCAAGCATTTGATAAAGCCTAAATCCATTTTAAACTATTATCAACACTGAGCAAAGTCTATTTTTGACATTTAGGACCGGCGCATTCCTTTAAGGCTGTTATTTTACTAGTTACATTATGGACACATTTTTTTTAGTGGGCATACTCCTCTTGTTTCAAACCACTAACATTTAAGCCTTTTCCTACCAGAAACAGTAGGTGGTATCCAACCATGATACATTCAGAGTAGCAGAGTGGTTCCTGCTGGGTTTTGTTCATACCTTCTTGTTGGTAATTGCTCTAGACGTGGTTAACCATGTGTGGAAATGGCCTAATCACACACAATAGCAGTAGACACCGCCGAGCTCCTGAGTTGTGAGCCTGTGCCAGATGGCTCCCTCTGAGGAGAAGTGCTTTGGGGAAATGACCAGCAATGACAGCTCAATGGATTGGAACTCTGCCACATCCTGGTCCAGCCCACAGGTCCTTGGGTTTTGTAGAAAAGGTGTCTGTTGAGTTCCATGGTAAGAACAATGCGACTGCGTTGCATGAATTGTAGATTTTGAACTATGGGGGATCATAACCCAGGCTAGCACAATTATGCTCTAAAGACACATGGATTTAATTGTTTATGAGAGGGAGGAGCCTAAACTCGCAACCTGTACTCATATGAGAAGACTATGTTATGTCTGTAGCTACTTACCTAAAGTAGAGTTGTACCTAAAGTGGCGCAGTGGTTCTTTTATGTGATAAAGGAAATTGTAGTAAAACAACAAATTACCCAAGACCATGTAAAGTGCATTGTTTGTCAGAGCAGGGCAAGTGAGGTTACCCAATGGGGGTACCATTAAACATTACATCAGACATTTCTGTCATCCCCTGGTGAAGATGAAATACAATCACTATCCCCTTTTAATGTCCAATTAATATAAAGAAAGAGAAAGGAAAAAAAGTAATTGTCAGTTTTTTTATATAGTGCTTTTTACTACACATGTTGTCACAAAGCTGCTTTATGGGTCCAGATCCCTAATGAGCATGAAATAATTAACACCGCGTAGCAATGACGATTCTTTGGAATGTTCAGAGTGGATCTCAAACCTAACAGAGCTTTGCATCATTTAGCCAGAGGAAACCAATGCGAGCAGCTGATTCAGTGAAGAGATGACAAAGTCAAACGAATGAAGCGAGTGAAACGATCTGGCAGTGAAACAGAGTCAATGAGAGGTGTTTAAAAAGCGTCAGTCATCAGAGATGAGGATGACGAGCCCGCCGGACCGACAGCCACTTACGCCAGCCTGCTCGTCGTGGTGTAGACACACTGTAAAAGTTTAATGAGAGCGTTTTAAAATTCCAGGATGAGTGACTCACTTGCGCATGAGGAACCGAGCTGTGTTTGCGGATGTCTCTGACACTGGCATTGATTCACAGAGTGCAATTTTTAGGATAAGGAACAAACTAAATGCTTCTCTTTGGTGATATGTGTGTTTGCATATGTATGTGTGTGTGTGAGAGGAATATTTTAAATGAGGAAAAGAAAATAGTGGGACTTTTTAATATTAGATACTGTTTTGTTTTGGAGCTGGAGGGAGAGGTGGTAGGGTAAATTCAAAGAGGAAAGAGTGCCGTTCAACAGAGAGGTGAGGTCTTGCTGAAACCCCAACTTTCACTCCTCCATTTCAGTCTGTCTATATTTAAAAGGGTACAGATACTCACAGGATGAAGAGGCAGCATGAAGAGGTATAACAGTGGGGAAGGCATGCGTATGCAAGCCCGTGAACGGCACATATGATACAGAAATCTGTGTCCACTACCTAAAGATCTGCACAATTTGTCAGTGGAATAGTTTTAAGCACACAGGAAAACAATTTGGACTCAAACCACTTCACTAAACCCCTTTTTTATGAACAGCTGGAAAATATTTTACAGCAGAAGTCCATTACTGGTGATAACACACCGTCTAAATTTTTAGCATTAAGAAACAACAACAAATAAAACAACAGGTGAAATTGTTTTGGGAACCATTCCATTTGAATGTAATATTGTATATGGTCATGACAGGTTCTTAACAATGTAGCAAATGATGTATGAACACCTTCCTGCTCTACCTACTCACTTAATAGCAGTGTGTCAGACCCTTATGGACCTAAAACTCTTTGAAGAATATCTCTCCCTCTCCAGCTTTCCCAAGGGTCATCACCATGGCAACCTGGCACTCCTGCATCCTATTCCTATAATAGGAGAACAGCAGAAGAGGTTAGAGGAAAAGAGAGAAAAATGAATAGGAGAGAATGAGGGAGGTGTTGTTTTAACCTGGTTCTTCATGCCTAAATCTCTGTTTTATGTGCCCATAAGGCATTCCTGCTGTTTTCGCCTGGAGTATATAAGTTCATTGTAGTGCCCTGTCATTCTCTCTCTCTCTCTCTCTCTCTCTCTCTCTCTCTCTCTCTCTCTCTCTCTCTCTGTGTTGTTTTAATGCTGATCCCTAAAGACTTTTGTAATTGCTCTGTGCTCATGAGCACAGCAAGGCTCAAAATACCATTCCATAAAATCAGAGAGGGAGAGAGACAGAGAGAGAGCTATCACGTAACATGTAACAGGTCAGAGCTTGTACTGTCAAGTCTAATACGTGGATTGCGTTCTCTCACTCTACACTGCAGAAATAGTGTCTGAGGTGGGGAAACAGGCAGAAGCCCCCCTGTCATCACAACATCACCTAAATAACACTATGGGCTTAATATCAAAGGAATCTTCATAGTCCAGTACAGTAGAATGTTAGGGTGTGGGTGTTTTAGGGTGGGGGGGGGGGGTTATGACTAAGTAGAATGCTGTCTTTATGCAACTGGAGTGAAACAATTTTTGTTATTTTTGTTCTGTACGCCATCATACTGGATCTGAACTGTGAGGTTAATATGCAAAATATGGAGCTACAAAGTATTGCAAAAAGTCCTCACCCAAAACTACTCCTTCTGTCTCTTTATACGCCCAAACTTCCCACTTTTCCAAATCCTGCACTAGCTCTGCTACACCAGTCATGTAGTTATCTCTGACTGTCTCTGACCTTTCAGAGCCTTCCTCCGACAGTGTGACATCAGCCTCCAGCTATCTCTCACTATCTTCGACCTTTCAGTTTTGTTTGTACCTACCTCATTGGAACTCGAAATTGCTGCATCCAGCGAGGACCTCTTGCCTATTAGCCGGCTTCCTTAGCTTTATCGGCTCCACTCTGTTGCCTCAGGTCAGTTGTTAGTGTCCATACCACTTAACTCCTAGTCATGGCCCCTCTCGGTACATTTGCACCAGGCCTCACCCGATGACCTCCCCCCCCCACTTGGTGCATTAGGACTGGGGGCATCGAGGCCAGTGCTCCCCCAGCTCTGGCTACATCCTCGTCTGAATCTTACCTGCCTTCAATCTCTTGTGAAGCTCCACAGTGCCGGTCTAAGCTGACCCCCCCCCCCCCCCCCCCCCGCAATCACCCCCTAAACCAGCTAACTCCTCTGATTTCTCAATCAATCCCAAATTACATTCTTGCTCTGATTGGCAACCTTACCTGCCATACCTGCTCAATGGCTTCCTTTTGACTGGCCTACCCATCCTCACCAGTGCGCACTACTTTCTGCTACCTTCTTCCAAACCTTCTTCCTACTAATGAAGGCTTGAAGATTGGCTGCTTCCACTCCCCTCTGTCCCCTTTTAACACTCACCGCATTACCCCCATCGACTTGACTACTTGCAAGTACTCTGGCGAATAACCCCAAACCAACCATGCTTATTGTCAAGCTTGCTCATGGTTCTTTCACCTCCAGAGCTGTACCTAGCGCTGGACGTCCCTCTGCCATGAGACTGCTGACCGTGACATTTTTCTCATCACACATTTTACTTTACTGTGTCATGGCCTATCAACTCGTTGCCCTCTCAGGGTCCCCCTTTCACCTTAAAAGACCTTCAATTTCTCAGCATCTTCTTGAAGTGACCTCCTTCCAAGTTTCCTTCACTATGAATAAGCTCATCCACAATGCCGCTGCTGTGCCTGATTTCATGGCCGTGCCCTGTTGCACCAAACTCCAGCTCCTGTGTCACCTGGCAACTGTTGTGTGACATCATCATCCCCCAGGGGCAGTTCTTCATCTCTTATCACTTTATCCTCGCCTTCTAGGCCTCCTGCCTGCATGACTCAGTCTTCCTGAAAATTCAGATTTAGCTCATCCTCCACGCCTCTGCAGTGGCTTTTCCTTCTGCTACCAGGATGATGTCTCTTTCCCGACAGACTTGCAGCTTTTTGCCGACACCACGTGTAGTACAGCTTCAGGGGTTTCTACCATGGACACTGGTTTTAATTCATTCCTTTAGCAGAGGATTCTCATCTGCCTTGTGGGAGCTTTATCGTATCATCAGGACCATAATTCTCTGGGGGCACCAATGGTCTAAAATTCAGAGCATCTGTGCCACACACAGACGCACATCCAATTCCAACTCCTCAAAGCCCACTTTCCTTTTGGTATCTTTCTTTTTTTTTTTGGTTAATTATTTTCATTTTGGGATTTTTCCCCATTTTTTTCCCCCAATTCAGATATAACCAATCCCCCCTGTCACACAATAACTGCCAACCAAAAAGGAAAAGGGCTGTCATGTGCTACACCCAGGGCCAATCACCACATCTTTTCAAGTTGCAGCTTATGCAATGTCAAGGGGCGGAGTAACACACTCAGAGGATGGCGTTATCTGTTCCTTTCTTATGCATGAGCACACAGATGCCCATGATTAGCCAATGTTGCTTGTAATTGACAGGGGAAAGTGAGCACGCCATCCCTCCCTCCCTGACAGCACAGCCAATTTTGCTCTCTCAGCATGAATGGCTGTGTCATCATCAGGGATCAAGCTAACAATGTCTCTGTGACAAGGCAAACACTTTTCTGTTGCATCTCTTAGGAGCCCTTCTTTTTGGTTTCTGTAGCTTTGATGCCCCAAAGGATTCTCTACCTCAAATACATGTGACCCCGCCTGCCACTCTCAGATGTAACCATCTTCAACCACAACAAATTATTTTTATCTCTCAAGTGCAGCAACCTGATCATCTAGGGAAAAACACTCTAGACCTTTTCCTCCACTTCCCGTTCACTCCAACCCCTGTTATGCCATGTCCATCTTAGAATTGGTCAAAATGCCCAGCCAACCGATTTTCTCTTTACCCCCAAAAGTGGCTCCATCATCAACCAGCTGGTTCCATCACCATCTTCTCTAAGACCTTTTCATGAGTGGTCACCCACCTGATTACTTCTCTGACTCTTTCAGGATTGGCCCAGCACCCTTTCGTACAGATAAGGCATCCCGGATCACACCGACACCTCAGATGCTGGTCCTCCCAGGCATACCATGGTTACATCAGCATCAAAAAGATGTTCTTCTCCCTATTTATACTCCCAAACTTCCTTTTTTTCTCACAAATCTCATGCACCTCCCCCACTCCCATTTCCTCTCTGGTTCTGATACCGCTTGCACTCTCTTTCTCTCTCTCCATATCTTTAGTAGGGGGTGCTGGCTTCTCCCACCTATGGAGTAACTCACCACTTTAGCCCAAGGTTCACCCCACCTCCTACAGTTTCCCGATCACCTCTATTCCAGCCCCTATTGAAGGCATGGTCTGCAATCACAAATTCACATTTAAATTGAGTCACTGCTAGTGGCTGACTCATATTGGAATCATAACCATTCTTATACAGTCATCTAATATTGGGGGATCAAATCAACAGCACCCAATTGATATATTATCAAATACAATTGTCATATAATAGTTGTCTTTGCAAAAGATTCCTGAAGTTTGTAAACCATATCTCTCTGGAGATGATCTGCCAAGACTGTAATGCAGTCATATTCAGTTTCTGTTTATTCTGGGGACTTCTTGCCTTTATTCTTCTTGCTTTTATCCAGTTTATTCTTTAATCAGTAAACGTCATGCTCTGATACGTTAAGGTCAAGTCCACAACACTGGGCTGGATAGGGGCTGGAATAGAAGTGATTTTGAAACTGCAGTGGGGAGAACTCGAGTGAACTTTGGGCTAGTGTTCTGGGTTGTAAGCTAATAAGAAGTCTATAGTTCTCGCTGCCTCTTCAGAGCCATGACCAAACACAACCCCGAAACCAGCTGATCACTCTACTGCCTTCTGAATGTGGCTTCAGGAACATCAGTGCCCATACTGCCAGACTGAGGACACAGTTATTCACTACAGCAATAAAGCTTGACTAGACCTCAGGGACTTCATCCGTACTACAACAACAATCATCACAGACCTACGGGTGATCTGAACATTCCCTAGGACATTCTTAGTGTATTCTAGTGCATCTCAATCAATAATATTATAAGCCTATTTTTGAATTGCTCACCGTATATTATTATGAACATTATGTGTATTATTCAAAGTATAGTATAATGTATATCATCACTTTTGCACATTGTCCCCTTTAACAGCATCTGAAGCTGCTAACATGATTGATGACCTCACTACTGCCCATTGCTATATTGCTTTGTTATTGTTCACACATGACATTTATGCTGGAACCTTGTCCAGGTCACTGTCATTTAGTACTGCATCATTCCAGCCCCCCAAAGCCTTCTTCTACTTCATCTCATATTTACACATGCATATTTCATATTTCATGTACGCCTATATGCACATATGAGAGTGTGGCACCTACGTACTTTCACCACTGGACTACCTTGTATATATTTTATATTATCTTCTATATATTTTATTTCACTACCTTGTATATATATTTAGTTTTCTCATTTACTTTACTCCACTATATAACTCAGCGGAGAAAGCACACTGTATTTCGTTGTACCTTTACAATGACTATAAAGGCTATTCATATTTGTATTCCTATTCGTATCCCATTGTATGACCCTGAAAAACTACACCAGGTCTCATCTGTTCACTTTTCCATAAACTATTACCCAGTCTTTTCTGCACCTTGAAGCTCATCAGAGGTTTGCATCTTGTGCCTGTAAGCCTGTAAGTCTTTAACATGCCTTTGCTTGGTTAATGAAATCAATCGTTTACACAATTCTTTTTTTTTTTTTTTGTGATTATGAAAAAATATTATTTGGTACTCTACTAAGGCACTTCTGTGATGTACCGAGTCACTATCTACTGCTAAGTAACACTATTTTATTTTGACAAATCTAATATTTTGGCTATGTTTCTGATTGGTTTGTTTTGACCCAGTTTAGCCTCATGATGGCCCAGTGTGCAGGTTGTGACCCATCTTTGGTTGACAGAGACGTGACAGAGACTCCTAACCATCTGCTGGAAATGCTCAAAACTCTTATAAGCTCGTATGTGTGAACTATTGACAAATTTGTCAAATATTTCCTCAGAATGGGTGGACAGTGTATAAAAAGGGTTATAATTCCTATGTGTTTCACATAATATGAATTTAAATATCGTTCATTAATCCTGACCCCACAGTCAGTGTTTCATTTTAAAACTAGTGTCATAGGGGTTGGAAGCAAAATAACAAGAACTGTGTTAGAGTCTGCACTCTGCCTGGAAAAATGTGCAGGCATGGCAGTAATAGGGAAATACGGAAAGAAGAAAGAACCCATGACTGGATGTGACATACACTTTTCCCATCTGAATTCAAACAGAAAGACGTTGCTATGTTGCTGCCTATGGGCTGTTGTATTTTGATCGGAGAACTTCACTGTGTCTGTGTGCGCCGCTTGCGGGAGCCGTTTTTTATCTCTGCATTTATGAAAATAATTCCTGACAAAAGAAGGTGAAGGAGAAAAAGGAAGACGTGGGGAGAGAGAGAGAGAGAGAGAGAGAGTGAGAGAGAGAGAGAGAGAGAGAGAGAGAGAGAGAGAGGGAGTGAGAGTGAGAGGCCAAGAGAGTTCCAGTGCTCTTTCCCAGTCTACCATCTCACCATGAAGAATAGTGCTCTGTGCTGTCAGGCCGACACACCTGGTCTGCATTGAGATGCATGATGCTAACCCCTGACCACACACACACACACACACACACACAGTCCCAACAGCTCTGCTCACAGGGCCATGGCTCTGAGCATCACTCTGCCACATCTTCCTCATCAGCATGCACAGGCTGTTGCCACAGATGTCAGGTTCTTCCCTCTCTGCGGCTGCTGCCCCCCCCCCCTTCCTCTCTCCCACTTAGCACATCGTCCCATCGCTGCGTTCTCTCTGGCTATTTGCCTCAACCTCTTCCCTGTTACTAATCTCTCTCTCTCTCTCTCTCTCTCTCTCTCTCTCTCTCTCTCTCTCTCTCTCTGGTTCTCTTCTTAACGCATGACTACACAGCGTGTGTGTGTGTCGTGCCATCCCAACTTTATGCCTCGCTCTGCATCATACCAGGCATCTCTGCATCATACCAGGCATCTCTGCCCACTCCACAGCTTCTCAAACCGACTCAGAGCTCATAAAGTATGGAGCCGAGCTGAGAGTCAGCCAGGCTGTGGGTGTTAAAAACCAGGAAAACAATCAGTTGTACTGTACTTTGGATTTAACTTCCACTTCTTCCCAGAAAATGTAACATGCCGCCTGCCCCATCGACACATGCCCGCACATTAACATAACCTAAATTACACCAGGGGTGTTAGAAAGGGGAGGAGATGGCTTTAAATTGTGGAAACACGTGGCCAACAGTTTGTTCTTTATCAGACTGTACAACCTGATGAATGCTGCCCTAGCCTTGATAATCTCCATTGATTGCAGACTATTTGAGTGTCATGTCTGCATTCTCCTTGTCTCCTGTTACAGCCATTCGCACAAATCTTGATCCTAAAGCGTTCTGACATTGTTTTCAGCTTCACAAATACGATCATTATGGCTGTAACAAGCGGCAGCCCTGGGGAGGGAGCGTCACCGTAACATTAATTAAACATTTGATTACCGGTCTTTTGCAAGCTTACCCAAGGGTGGAATTGGATGCCGTCCTTTACTTTATTGACGGACGCTTTCCAGCAGAGCTCAATTCGATTTGAAAATTGATAGGACTATGGAAAAAAGACCAAAAAAAAAAAAAGTCTCTTACAGGGATACAACTAGACTTCGACTCCCCCTAACCTCCACCCCACAAACAATCCCTCCCCCTAACGAATTTATCGCTTTTCTGAGAGAGAAAATCGATTCTACTGTTCCCATTGCACCCTTCCCTTAAAAGGCCTGACTGCAAAGAAAGCAATTTGATTATTTTCATAACTAGCTGAAGAGGACAATTCCCTGATTTGCTCCAGGCATAAATTCATATTTATGTTAATGCCTGTGAGTCACAGACCATCAGCTCTCCAAGGAAATATGTATGAGTAGGTGCCAGGCAAAAGGTCAGCGTGTTTCACAGAGAGGTCAGGCCTGGTGTATGTAGGTGTTGCTTTGTCTGTGTAGAAGTGGTTGACTGCTGTCTGAACATTTTTGTCACATTTTCACCTTTATCTGGCACTGACTCTCCAAGAGTTATAACTGTGTGTTTAGCGGTGTGACTCGTGCTTAACACACAAGTGCACCTCATGGTAAATATTTGTAGTGTTGTATTCTAGAAATTTCAAGAATTTCTGTGTTGATACTGTAGCGTTGATACAGAAGAAGGGTGAAGAGAAGACATTTCTGCTCAAGAAGGATTTCTATATCTCTGTGAAGAATCCATTAACAAACCTTACAAAGAGCCTAAACAAGCAGAAAGGGAAAAGCTATGCCTGGGAATATGTGTGTGTGTGTGTGTGTGTGTGGGGGGGGGTAGCTAAACTGAAAACACATCACACATATAGTGACACATTTCAGTAAAAACTACAGAAACTACAACTACAATCCAACACATACACATAGTTCAGTTATTTACATTAAACATTAAATTTAACTAAACGAGGTTGCATGGCATTCTGGGACACCTCGTCATCTTCCTGATTGGTCCACACCTTAAATCCATTGGTGGATGCCACACAGCCCTCCACCACAAGTGTCACCTGTCCTGGTGACCCACCAAACCCCAACAAACAGTCTGTCCGCACCCAAAGTCCTGCCCACTATCCTGTCTGGCATAAGTGCTTGACAGTGAGCGTCCCCGGCCCTCTCTCAACCACAGTCCATTTGGCCTCCTGGCCCAACACAGCTCTTCTCTCAAGGGGCAGGGGGACTTCCCATGCCTTCTCACTGGGGTGGGGGCACTCCCAAATGAAGGCGGTGAAGCTGAAGATGGCAGTGGAGTTCCAACAGCAGACGTGTCTGCTTCTGCTCCTCCTGGTTATTCTGCTCCTCCGACTCGTTCTGCCGCCATAGTTCACACTCCGCCTCCTGTGTCATACAAACCTTCTCCTCACTTGGTGCTGCTGCCTTTTGTGACTTTTGCTTTCTCTGTTGTCAGCTGCATTGTCAGTGCTGATGAGAGTGCTACTCGTGTGTGCTGCCCACAGCCCTTGGGGATCTTTAAGCTCAGCATTTCCATCCTGAGGTCGAGCGCGGCCCCGGTCATTGAGTTAGACCGTTGTCACCTCCCAGTGATCCAATGTGCTGTTTGTGGGGTGAGGGAGCATGCCTAGTTATTGTAGAGGCACTGACAAGTCAGTGTCAGTGAGGACTATGAGCTTTTGGCAGCTGCTGGCCCCTCACTGAACATCCCCCTTTCCAGGTCCCTTCCGGTTCAGGTTCGTGGCATCGACTCTGCTGCCACTACTGCAGAGGCTGCTCTGCACATCATCTCCTCATGGAGCTCCTTTACCACAGTGTGGCATTATTCACCCTGCCGTTCTTACGCTGAGGTCAAGTTCTGATTGGAGGCTGGCCAGTTCGATGATTTGTACATGCTACCTCAACAAAGCAGCACATTCAGGAACTGTCGTAGCACTTCTCGAACATTAGGTATGCCTCCCGAGCCATCAGCCATCCACTGGGGGATCACCTATGAAGCTTTCGCCTCTCCAAGAGCAGCTGCCTGACTGAGAACCCTTCCGGCACTTGTCTGAAGCTTCGCTGAAGGACCATCGTAAATGCCATTTAGTTGCCGTGCTGTTCCGGCTGGAGATCTACAAACATTTGTGATGATTTTCCCTCTGGTGCTAAGCATAAGGTGACAGCTGCCATCCGGCTATAACGGGGCCCTTGCCATTGCCATGCTCTGTGCTGCTACAATCTCTCTCTCACACTCTTCCTCAGCCGGCTGCGCCACTAGCGGCTGGCTAGACTCATCCAGTAGGAGCCAGGCATAATGTTTTGGGAACTTTCCTCCGGGCGACTTCTATTTCACAGTCCGCATTCGAGTTTTTTGATTCACCTCTTGATTCCTTCCTGCCCAGTGGCTGCATTCCACTCCTGACATCAATGTGGCGTTGATGTGGAAGAAGAGTCAAGAAAAGATGTTTCTGCTTAAGAAAAGGATACTTTATTGTGAGGGTGCAGCATTTAACAAGGCTCACAAACAGCAAAAACAAGCAGAAAGGATGGAAAGGTCACAAAACAGAAAAAACATCACAATTACAAGTTTTCCCACACTAATGACTATAAAAAGAGGTATGAATGCATACACACAGTTCAATTAACACATAACATGTAACTAAATAAAGTCCCAGGAGAAAACACACAATTTTCTGATGCCACATTTACTTAACACTTTGAATGCATTAACGTTTTATACATACAACTGTATAGAAACAGTTCAGTACACTTGAATATTTGTTATACATCATAATATGGTCATATATTCTGTATAAACTGTATAACACTGTCACAACTCAGACCTTACTCATACTGTAGGTACATGCTCATATTCTTTTCTTAGATATATATTCTATTCAGTTGTATTTTATAATACCTTTGTTTATTTATTTATTTATTTTGTTTAGATTCTGTCTGTTTAAAAGGCAGGGGATGTTAAAAAAATGAATCTCGAGAATTTGGAGCATTTGCAGAAGTCAGAAGTCAGAAACTGAAAATAGAAATGGATAGCTATGCACACAGATAACAGATTACTTAAAGCTCAGAAGTCCATAGTTCTGTCCACCCAGATAATTTCACTTTTTTGAGGTAACCCTTTGCCCTAATAAATAAACAAGTATACTTAAAGTACAAAACTACACAGAATCAAAAGATTTAGTACTTGATGTTATAATAATATAATGTTCAAAATGATTAGAGTGTAATATTTATATTAATGAATGAAAAATAAGTAGCTGTGGCATTGAAATTGTTAGGTTAATTAAAATCCTGTCTTTACACAATGCTTGTTATTCAACCCAAGTGTCGGAAAATACCACAGCAGACAGCTCTTTGGCTTTGTTATTGCTACTGAGCAACTCACTTTTACATATCAATGTGATGCACTCGGCAGAAAGACAAATGATCTAAATATGTATGACGCAAGCCTGAAGCTTGGTAATCAGAGGAACACACAGGAACACACACAAAGAGAATAGCTTTGAAAATACAACCCCATGGCATGATGTAATAGGCAGATTGGATGGTTAAAGTTGATTCAACTCAGGTAAGTAGAAAATCATCAAAAAATATACCTAACTCAAAATAGTGGATTTATGTATGGGATATATTCAGATTTGTATACAATAGACTTTATTTATTTGGGTTAAAACAAAATGTGATTACAATGTGTGATCGGATGGCGGGAATACATATTTTCAACATGACTCAGAGTACTCAGAGTACTGAGAGTACTGAGTTACACTGAGACACAGAGGTTGCAGTGGGACCTGGAGACACTTCACTGACACTAAGTGCTACCTGGATTCATGCCAGTAGGTCTAGTCAAAGCACCTTTGCCAGTGCCTTTTGGACAGAAACAGCTTTGCACTCTAGAGGAGCATGCATAAATCTATGCAGTAATGTCTATTAGCGTGATGGCCTTGGCCTACAAACAGAGAACACCTATCATTGACATGAATAAAAAATTGTTTCTTGCTCAAACTAACAAGTGTGTGCATTATAGCATTAGAGTGTGTCTAAGACTTCTATCATGTTATGCTAAAGAATGATTTTTGAGTGTTAGTGCTCAAATGACGGCATGGCTAATACTATCAAGGCTTCATTTTGGCACAGTCCTGCTTTGTGGTGGGTGACTTTCAGCAGAAACCTTGTCCAAAGTTTTTTCCTGTTTCTAAACAGAGTAACAAGCAAATGTAATGCTCTGTCCTCTTATGTGAAATGTCCCTGCAGTTTTAATTTAGCTCTTAGAAGTTGCCTACCTATGGTTGAAATATCTGGAATCTTTGTTAACTTAAAATCAGGGTTGCTAAATTCATGCTCTCTCTGTGAAAAGGTTTGTACAACATTTGATTATGCACTATAATTTGGGTTTTCTGTTTAACTAAACACAATTACAGTGTTTTTAAAAAGTTAGTTGGAGTTTGCAAATCCCTTACAAGATGCTATGTAAAAATTAGGTTTAAATACAAAAATACAAATATAATCTCAGTTTTGTATCAACAGTGAGTATGTAGATGGCTTACAGGTTAAATAGAGTAGAGAGTAAACAGACAGTAGTAAACATTAAGCAGTCAATTTTAACATTATTGGCAGTGTACATCTACAGTGCAGCAGTGTTGATTATGTACATGTGGTGCAAAAAATTTTTGGTATTTATACTGTTGATAGTTTGGGAACTACAAGGCACCAACAATTCTGACAGTAGTACAAGTAGAGCAGAATTCTATTGTTACCTGGTAACTTATTTGTGCAGTGCACTGAGTGTGTGCATGATTTGTTGTAGTTCAATGTGTGGATTAAGTATCTGGTAAGGGATGTAACAGCTCAACAATTATGAAGGGGTTTTGAGGGACTGATTCAATGACGTTATGGGTCTGGGGGAAAAGGTATTCCTCCCTCTGCATGTGTTTGCATAGATAACTGGATGGAAGGTGGTTCAACAGATGATGACATGGGTGCATGGAGTCTACAGATGCTGACTGCTTTCATGAGGCAGTGAGCACTGTAGATGTTCTTCAGGGCTGGGAGCAAGCACTGGAGATGACCCACTGGAGAGCTTTCCTGTCAGCTGCTGTGCAGCTGAGATCCTATACAAAGACACAGTATGTGAGGATGTATCTATGGTGCAGTGGTAGAAGATCACCAGCAGCTGTTGGGGCAGTCACACTTTTTTTCAGTGTCCTCAGGAAAAACAATCATTGTTGTGCTTTCTTGACAAGCACACTGATGTTAGTGAACCATGTGAGGTCCTCTGAGATGCAGATGCCCAGGAACCTGCTG
Source organism: Electrophorus electricus (assembly GCF_041902795.1). NCBI lineage: Eukaryota > Metazoa > Chordata > Actinopteri > Gymnotiformes > Gymnotidae > Electrophorus > Electrophorus electricus. Next base: position 28,918,437 of record NC_137502.1, on the reverse strand, counting down.
GTCACCCTTGACATTAATGAAGACTGGAGCATACTCATCATTCCTTAACCTCTTGAAGTTCATGAATTGTTTATTGGTCGTTGTGGTGTCGAGGGACAGGTTGTTATCTGCACCTCCACTCTATATGCTAATTTGTCACTGTTGGCAATAAGCCTAATCACTATTACGTCAAACTTTATAATGGTGTTGGTGGCAAATGTAGGGACACATTTGTGTGTGAATAGAAAGATGTTTTTTTGAAACTGGTTTCTGCCAACACCACTGTTTAGGCATACAAGCCCTTACTGCTTTCTAACTGTTTATCCGTTTTTTCCTTGGACTTGGCTATATTCTACATGGAAATTGGCAACTTCCGCTAGACATCAAAGACTAGTGGAAATCTACATCCAAAGAACTACCTAAAAATGTAAGTAACCTTAACATTTTTCTTTTTCTATCAAGGCCACTTCCGTTGTTCTTCAGTGTGCAGAGTGCAACATCTCTGTCGTCTGATTCTAGCGCTGATCCAGATCTTAGAAAGTGTTAGACCTATCCAGGAATTAGAAGTACAAGCTCTGGATGCCTTAGACAAAGTTAACAAGCCATCAACCCCTGCACTACAGCCCTTGCAGCAGTAGTTAGCTGTATAGCAAGGGCCGGGGTGCAAGCATAGGTTCTCTAAGCTAGTTATTCATGTAGGAGCTAATGACATATATCTTCGCTAGTCAGACATGACTAAAAATAATATTGCAGAGGTGTGTCAAATAGTGAAGGCGATGTAGTATGCTCTGGTCCCATCCCAATACGGTGCAGCAATATAGCGTACAGTCAGTTATCTTCGCTGAACTCCTGGATGCCCAAGTGGTGCTCACAAAACAATGTGTGGTTTGTAGATAATTGGGATGGTATCCATACTACCAGGGAGGGTGCTACTCTCTTTTCCTGTAACATAAGCCATAGTCTTATGACAGACCTAGTAAATCTATGGCAATCCAGAGCAGAGGCCAGGCAGCAGACAAAGAGGCTAAACCAACCATCTGCTAGTTGCTATGTGATGTCACCTGAGGTTCATCATATTGACACTGTGTCTGTTTCCCAAGCTAAGCAGAAATACAGAAAACAAAGAAAAGGTCTTAATAACCTAATTAGTATTAGAGTAACTGATTCACAGAACACTGCCTGCATCTTTCATCTAAAGCTGGGTTTACTAAATGTTGGCTCCCCAACATTTAAAGTGCTCATGATAAATTAAATCCTAACAGAACATAGATTTAATGTACTTTGTCTAACAGAAACCTGAATCAAGCCAAATGAGTACATAGCTTTAAATGAAGTGTGTCCTTCTGGCTACAGCTATGTACACCGCCCTTGTTTAACAGGCCGTGGAGGCGGCATTGCAGTTATTTATACTGACACATTAGGCATAAGCCAAAAAGCTGGTTATGATTTCGAAATTATTTTTACTAGCATAAATGATGCAGCCAGTCATAAGAAGCCCACTTAGTCTCTTCCACTAATCTGCATCTACAGGCCACCAGGACCCTTTTCAGAATTTATTAACAAGTTTGCAGATTTCCCCTCTAATCTAGTCACTCTAGTAGAAAGAACCATTATTGTTGATGATTTCAATATTTACTTTGATAGAGCCCAAGACCCTCTGAGACCTGGCTTTAGTTCTATATTAGAATCAATTGGTTTCAACAAATGTATAAGAGAACCCACACACTCTGGTGGACATACACTTAATTTAGTACTGACATATGGTGTAGACATAGAGCACATAGTCATACTACCCAAGTCTGATGCCATCTCAGACCATTCCCTCATTTCATTTGAACTACATATAATTCACAATATTATGCACCTCACTACCACACCAGATGCAAGATCACATCAGCCACTGCATCTAGAATTATTGTGAATCTCCCAGACTTATAATTTGTGACTAGGATACCCTCAAACCCCATAGAACTTGATCAAATGACTGAATGCTTAGAATCAGTATTCCACTGCACACTCAATGACATTGCTCCACTTAAGTATAAAAAAATAGGGACAAAAAATTAGTGCCTAGGTATAATGATCACATTCACAATGAAAAAAAATATTCGAAAAATATAATGTAAATGAAAAAATGTACAATGTAAAATGTAAAAATATAATATAAAATATAATGTAAGCTTCACTAAGCTTGTAGTTGTAACGTGTGGTGGCCCAAATGCCGCAGAGCGAGGGGCAGGACGCACAGACTCTAGCGACTGGGATGTACATTTATTAACATAAAACACTAACGGCACTCACAAGATTCTCACACGAGGAACATGAAACGGTTAACGTTAGACAGATACAAGAAACAAGAGTACATTTTACATTAACACGAAACATCCACACTTTATGCCTACAATAACCAACACCCAGCACACTTTGATACGGGTTTACATACATTTAGATGAACAGGGTGCAGGTGTGTACAGGTGTTGTTACAAACAAGACAGCCCTCCCACTGCATGTGGCGGGCCAAACCACATGACTCAGGGAGGCGAGCGTTCCGTGACAGTAATCTTCCAGCTTGCATGGAAGGAGAGCCGTCTCAAGTATAGAAAGGCACTTATTACTGCTCGAACAGCTTATCTCTTGACCTTAATAGAAAATAACAAAAATGATCCTAGATTTCTATTTAGTACAATTGCACGTCTAACTAGGAATAAAATTGACACCAATGCTCGGATTACAACATCCCATAATAGTAATGAGTTCATGAATTTCTTCAGTGAAAAAATGAAGCACATTAGAGATAACATTCAGCGTATTAACATGACATTGGGCAGCTAATTAGAGATCAGAACAACCAAGCCAAAAAGACTCTAGAATCCTTTACACCTATCCAATAGTCAGAAATTACATCTCTGATTTTGCACTCCAAATCTTCTACTTTCTTACTAGATTCACTGCCCACACACTTTCTTAAGGAAATCCTACCTGAACAAAATTAAACCTTTAGTAAATTGAATAAACTGCTCCTTGAATATTGGCTATATGGCTAAATCATTCAAATTAGCAGTAATCAGGCCAATTATCAAAAAATCTAACCTCAACCCATGTCAGATGTCAAAATATAGGTTGATCTCAAACCTTTTGTTTATTTCCAAGTTTCTAGAAAAGGCTGTAGCTCAGCAGCAATGCTCATACCTTAGTCAGAACCAGATTTATGAACCTTTCAGTCAAGGTTTAGGCCTCATCATAGTACAGAAACAGCACTGATTAAAGTCAGGGTTGATCAGGGTTGTGTCTCTTTGCTTATATTGTTTGATCTGAGTGCAGCATTTGATACTATAGATCAGAACATTTTACTATATAGAATTGAAAATGCTGTTGGGATTAGGGGAATAGCCCTTTCCTGGTTTAAATCTTATCTAGCCAGTTGTTACCAGTTTGGTAACATAAATGGAGACTTCTCAGCATACAACAAAGTTAGCTATAGCGACTCACAAGGATCTGTTCTAGGTCCTCTGATTTTTAATTTTTTTCTATATATGCTACCTCTAGGTGACATTATACATAATCACTGTGTTAGTTTCCACTGCTACGCTGATGATACTCAGCTGTATGTCTCAGCCAAACTAGGGGACATATATCAGCTTAGTATTATTGAGGAATGCATAAAGCATGTCAGACACTGGATGTTGAGAAACTTTCTCTCACTTAATCCTGACAAAACAGAGGTGCTTCTATTAGGCCCAGCTAGATCCTCTCTCTAAAATTACTCAATGAACCTCAATGGTCTCTCAGTCACATCTAACAGTTAAAGATCTTGGAGTAATTATGAATCCCAGTCTCTCATTCAAAGCTCATCTAAATAATATTTCTATAACCACCTCTCTCCACCTCATGAACACTGGAAATATTAGGAACATACTCTCCTCATACTATGCAGAAAAACTAGTCCATGCATTTATCCCTTCAACATTGGAATACTGTAATGCCTTAATATCTGGCTGTACCATTAAGTGCCTAAACAAGCTCCAGCTAGTTAAAAATGCAGCAGCCAGAGTTCTTACTAGAACTAGAAAATTTGATTATATCACTCCTATCTTTACATTTGGTCCCAGTAAAATTTCACACTGATTATAAAATATACCTTATATATATACCTTAGAGAACTCCTAGTACATTACAACCCACCATGTCTGCTTAGATCAAAAGGTGCAGGCTCTTTACTAGTACCATGTATAAGAACCTTTTCCTATACAGCTCCAACACTATGGAATAATTAAGCATTTTATTAACTACTTCCCATCTTAGGTAAAGGTGTAGATCTGGGGGTCCATGGGCATTGAGTATTATGGTAAACTGGGATGTTATCTTGCTGTCACTTCACCTCTGTTTTGTCACTCAAGTTTGTTGACTGAGAGCAGTGGAGTGCTGATGGTCCAGGGAACCATCATGGCTGTGGTTCCTTCTGGTTCTATCCTTTTAGCTGTGCTGCCATAGCTAGATCTGCTGGAGTCCATCTTTGCACATTATAGTTCCTTAATTTACACACCCTTGTACCTGGACATGCCTAATAATCTATTTTCTCTTTCTGGCGAGGTGCACCTACCCCTGATGTCAGGATGTCATTTAGCCTCAACCCGTCTCAGCTGCCATGGTTCCTCCCACCACCCCTTGATGCTCCCCTGCTGTAGCCCAGCACACCTCCACCCAAGCCAACTACTTCTCCATAGCCCTTGATGGATGTTCTCTTGCAGGATTTTTCTCCTTCACTACTCATTTTGCTCCTTATTGTCTATATTGTTACTATTGTTGTGATTTTTGTCGGCTAGAGGAGGATGCCCCCCCCCCCCCCCCCCCTTTGAGTCTTGGTTCCTCTCAAGGTTTCTTCCTCATGCTCTTAGGGAATTTTTCCTTGCCACTGTTGCCCTTGGCTTGATCACTGGGGGTTTGGATGCAGACATTTGTAAAGCTGCCTTGTGACAACATCGGTAGTAAAAAGTGCTGTATAAATAAATTTTAATTTTAATTTGAAGAAGCGTGCCAGCACACAGCTATGTGGTGTACTGTTCCTCAGAGTGGGGGCAGGTGAGGGCCTTCCTTTGTCTTTTATCTCAAATCAAATTTATCTAGGTCTAAAAATATTCCATACATATCAGTCAGTTGATTTTGTTTAAAGATTAATTTAGAATTACTAAGGTAAGTATTTCAGATCATTTTACTCCAGTCACCCCTCCTGGGTTTGCTGAACTTAGAAAATATAATTTATTCAGATTTGTATATTATACATTATATTCAAGGACCATACAATGTATTAACACTTTCCCCAAATTCCAAATACAAATATCCTCATTTACAGAATTTATTTGCAGAAAATGACAAATAGTCTAAATAACAAAAGATGCAGTGTTTATAGAACTTGAATAATGCAAAGAAAACATATTCAATTTTAAGCAACACAGTACTAATGTTTTAATTAAGAGTTCAGAAACCAATATTTGGTTGAAGTGTGAATTTCAATCACACTTTTCGTGCATTTTGACATGCTCTCCACCAGGCTTTTATATTGCTCATTTAATAAGATTTCATTCAGGTAATAACCTAATCAGTACCTCATTATGCTGGATGTGTTGGAATTCAACAGACACTGGAATGGCATGGCTGCTGTAGATGTAGACCTGCTCAGTACCATGCAGGCTACTTCTGAAATTATTTCAGCAGTGGCCTGAAGCTGGATGGCAAGTGAACAAAAGAGTTCTGGGAATGCTCCATTCAGGGGAGAAATGTGCCCCAGTCACCCTGCCGTTACCTGCAGTAACATCTGAGTTCAACCTCTCCACTTGGCCTTTAGACTCGGAGCCTGATGTGCAACTCACTTTAACTCCCAGATTTTCCAAAAACACTTCACAGACCTGACATAAATGGCCACCTCAGACAGATCCTTCACCAGTCTGAAACAGCAGTAGAGATGATGGAACAGAGCTTTCACAGTGGGTAGACCTGGAAGAGTGATTTGTCATGAGTAGAATTTTGGTTTTATCTTCTGCAGCAGGGAGCTCAGTGTCAAAATCTTTGCCTGGGCACAAAATGAGCAGGAGGCTACACAATGTTGCATCAGTAGTGCCAGGCGAACTTTTTGTGTCCTGGTTAGACTTGGATGGCCGTACCCTTCTCCTTAAGCTCACTAATATCTAAAATTTCTCAGTAGGTCCATCAATTTGTATGGGGTCTCTGGCTGCTGCATCCATGATACTGATATATCCCATGATACAGATATAACAACCAAGCAGGTGGGCACAGCAATGTAGCCTGGTTGTAGATCTGTGGGTTCCAGTTAATAAACTCTGAACAGGGTACTTGGTACCTGGTCTGTAGTAAACTTAAAAATAGTGCTCATATGACTTGGGCATTGAGCTTATCTAGTATATTCCAGATTGTGATAGTCTGTGTAGATCATGGAAAGATGATGGAATTCCTCAAGCAATTGCATCCCCTCTTCCAGGGCTAGTTTGAGGGCTAGGAGCTTCTGGTTGCCTATTTCATAACTTCTTTCTGCAGAGGGGAGTTTCTTAGAAAATGGCTTAGAGCATATGCCAACTGCTGAAAATAAAAATAATCTAGAGGACATCATAGAGCTCATTGCACCTAATCGGATTGAAGGCAACTTAGTAGGGATCCCAGATCTTCACCCACAATCCAGCAAAATCCCCAACTCCTATCCCAGTGGTGTCCACTTCAACCACAAGCAGCTTAGATGGATCAGCATGAGCCAGAAGAGATGCTGACATGAAATGGCATTTCAGGTTGTGAACTTCTCCTCTGCAGCCAAAGACCAGGATAGTGCATGTGGAGTGCATGTGAAGAGCACAGTGAAGCATTTGTAGCATGCCATGGAAGACCTCACTGATGAAAGTCTTGAACACAGATCACACAAGCCGTGGGGTATAACCAGTTACTTGTAGTGGGCTGACATCATAGAGAAGGCTGTCTTCATGATGGCATTTGCTCCACTAACCACAGTGGTATAAATGTGTTTCATGCAGTTGCTCATGTGTAGTAACAGTAACATCACTGAGGCCTCAGTAGACTAAGGTTGAGGTCCTCCATCCATTATCTTTGCAATCAAAGCTTCATGCAAGATAGAAGGATAAATAAACCTCTATATAAGGGCCTCCTTAATGTACCCTTTCATAGAAGCCATCCTCTGTATCAACAGGTGACATATTGGCTCATCTATAAAGCTTCTGCAACTCTGCAATCTAGTAGACTTGGAACAGAAATTTCATTACTGTTTCAGATCTAGCTGTCTGGTTAACGATATTCCATTACAATCCATTGTGGATTGCAATCTTCACTGTTCGTCAGATGTGAATATTGAATATCTTAAATTCCTTAGTGTGCTCAGTGGTAGATTTTCCTTGTTTTAGGTGAGAGTTATCCTGACTCTATACCTCCCAAAGGATAATTGAATACAGACAGGAGGAGTGCGATTAATTAATTACGGGACTTTTCTCCCTGTTGTTCCCAAACTGCTGCTGTCCAGGCTCTTGCTTTGCCCAGAAAAAAGTGAAAACATCTTTGGACTGTTCTGTGGGAAAACTGGAGGGGTTATAAGATAAAGGTAAAATTGAAGCAAAAACATTCACAGTCCAATGGTTTACTCTTATACTTTTTGGTTTGGACAGCACAGAATCCCAGAGAACAACAGAGAGACTCAACACCACCTTTCCTGACGCTGTGGATTCAGATGGTGCACAGAGAGCAGTGAGCTGGCGAGTAGAGACATATACTATAGAGGCACCCCTTCTGATGTTTGATGTTCTAACGTTTGATTTTTCTAGTGTGGCTGCAGCAAAGGAGGCACACTGCCAGGGCTGCACCTTTCTATTTGACATCACTATTTCTCTAGTTAGAGAAACACGAAAATTAGGAGCATGGAAGAGGAGAGAATTGAAATGTTGCAGTATGTAACCAGACATTTTTTAAGTATACAAAAAATGAGACTGATGAGAATTAATTGCCTTATTCATGGATCAATTGCTTTAGTCTATGAATCTCCACATCTGCACTTGCATTTATTTGAAGACAAAAAGTATTGAGCTCTCCACAGAGACAAAAAAAAAAGAATACAAGCAAACAAATTATTAAGCAGTTTTGTAATCTTAAAAAAATTACTCCGTGCAATGGTTTCTACATGTTTCAATCTGAGTTTAATATGTGTTTGTACTTAATCCCTGTAACATTCAATTTAAAATTACTTTTCAAGTGTAAAAGGCTGTAGAAAAAGAAGTAAAATTTACTTAATCAAAATGGTGTTAGAACTTGTTGTGCATGTGTATTAAGGTAATGAACCACTTAAAAAGATGAACTGAACCACTTCAAAGAACAAGCCAGAAGAGCTGGTAAATGTAACAGAGCTGGTAAATGTAACAGAGCTGGTAAATGTACTATAGGATTGCAGACATGAATATCGACTTATCTAACATGATATTCCATTGATCTCTTATTCTTTTCATCAAGCACATTAAGATAGCTTGTTAGCCACATCATACATAATGTGATTAGCCTATCTACGTAGCTAACATTTTCTGAGCATTGATTGGTGGTCAATAAATATGAGGATTTTTTAAAGGGGATATGGGTGTATTTGCTCTCTACCTGCCATATATTTTTGCAAGCCAAACACCAATTCTTTATGTTACCAATTCTTCACTCTGACTGCAACAGAAGAGGCACACTGACCAAGATACATGGAAAACAAATATTCAGATATAACCTACCACAAAATTGTCATCTCCCTTTTTTGAGTGCCAATTTGGAAGGAAAGTTTTTCATTTGATGTGGAAATTCTGCAAGTAGAAAATAAATCTTAAAGTTCACTTCCAAAAGTAAGGATACATGCTGGATGGTGTGGCTGATGCCACATTTACCTATACAGCCTATCTCAAAAGATACCCAATAATGGCAGAAGTAGAAGCACGTGGTTTAGAAGTATCCCTACCTTCAAGAACCAGTTTCATTTTCAGGCATGTCCAGAGAGCTACATGGTACAAATATAAAACTGCATTGCAAAAACAGATGAGGATAAATACCTTCCTCTACATCTCATTGTAGAAATTTAAAAAGTCTAAAGAACTTGAGACAAATATTGCTGAAAAATGGCTAATAACTTCCTATTTTTTCTGATCCCCTATTCAAAATGAAGGATTAGGGAAACTCTTATACACTAAACCACTGCAGCTCACAAGAAGCCAAATCACAATAAGTCACACACACACACACACACACACGCACGCACACACACACACACACACACACACACACGCACGCACGCACGCACGCATGCACACACACACACACACACACACACACACACACACACACACACACACACACACACACACTTACTTATTGTCATATATATACTTATATATACTTATTTTTTAAAAGCTGTAACACTAAGCAAGATGAGGCAAGAACGATACAAATGTAAAAGTGAATGTTGTATTATGAGCTTTACCCAAATCTGGATAAAGCTCCAACACCCTGGTGGACAGACATATCAAAGACAGTAGAACTCTGAAAACAAATCTACGATCACTCAGGGGACCCAAAATACATGGACACTGAACCTGGTCTCAAGCTGTAGCAATGTGACAAGGACATACAAATAAAACACACTCAAACAAAGAAAGGAAAAACAAGTTTTCAATACACCAGTGAAGGTAAAACATGGAATAAGTGAACACAACAAGTGGCAGTGAATACAAAGCAGACCACAGGATGGAGATGAGAACAAAACCACAACAAAATGACAAATTTTGGTACATGGTGCTTTCACTATTTTAGTGAGATCTAAGCTGGACATTGCAAGATTACAGAAAGATGTTAAGCTTTACATATAGCTCTCATGCCTTGAGAGCAATAAGTAACATAGGGGAGTTTTCTCAGTCACATATGACTTATAATGACGATCCAGCAAATCCAAGAGTTCAATGAAGTACTTGTGATGTGACATGATAACGTGCCCAGCTTATGAATGTGATTTATGCCTCCAGTCTTGTTTACAACTGAAAGTAGAAATATATACTTCAAGTTTTTTAGAAACCTTTTCTTGAGTTTGATGGGACTAAACTGTCCCCAAAAGTACAGCTTCTAGTATTTGTTGCTTTTCAATTTAAGTAGCCCTAGTTTGTAGCTGTAAACATGCTGGGCTTTTTATTGTAATTTTATTTTGTACAGTATATTGACTGTTGTATATGGAAGAGTAGCCAGATAAATCTTTGGTATGTCAGTGACTTGTTAAATTTTTTTCTGTATATGAAATAATTTCATTTTCTTTCTCTAAAAATGTATTTAGCATTTTTATGTTGATAATAATTGTACTAAAGGGGACAATAGCTCAATAGCAAATGTTTTGCTTTTAGCAGTGTAATTGTTAAAGTTAACTGACATTTGGTGTAAAATGACATTGAGTTTTAATCAGTCAGCTTTTGGTAGTGGCTAAGGATCCTTAGCTTCATGAGAATGTGATTTAAAAAGGTTTTGCACTTTGCACATTTTGAGTTTTAGTTCATTGTGTCTGCTTTGGGAATGGTAATTGTGAATTTATGTTTATTGTTATGGGAGAGAAATGTTTGATGAGCATGCATAGTTATACTGGGATTTCTAAAAAAAAATCATGACTGCTGCTACATTGATATTTCAATGTCATATTGTATTAAGATATACTTTTCTACGTTAGTGCTGTTTTGTGATCGACTCAGTCAAGAAAGGACATCTTAACAGCATATTTCCGTTGTGTGTGTTTGGGTATGTGTGCATGCTTGTCAAACTAACACAAAAAATCATACTATATTTTATTACCTAGTACATGTTATGCTCAATTTCCATACATATGTATTACAAATAATATAGTGTAACAAAGAAACTGTGAATTGACTACATTATTTTCTTACGACGTTTCAGTGGAATAAATAAACTTTTAAAACAATATTGTAAGTTTTATTTCATGAAAACCATTTTGTACAATTATGTAAATATTTTTTAATTTACTTGGAATTAACATACATCTTAATAAGACAAATGTTAGACTGATTTGCTGTACAATCAGCTTAAACATTCTGACTAGATTTTAGATTTGCAAAATAGATTTGAAAAGGGTGAAAAATATAACATTTTTTTGTACAGTAGCCAAACTGTAATGCTACACATTGTAACCAAAGTTAATGCTGCACAATGTTTTATAAACTGAACAAAAGGCAGCATTTTAAGTCATCAAATTTGTATTCCTGACAAAAGCTACCTTAGGTTTTGGTTCTTAGATATCATGCTGCCTACTACAATATTTCATTTTGTGTAATTCTACAGCAGCATCATATCAATTGTTCATTAGGCCGTATCACAATGCAGTGTGATACGCCTCAAAAATCTTCATCTATCAAAACAAATGCACTTAGCAGATTCAATACAATAATAATTAAAAGTTAGTTTATCCCATTTATATTAGAATGTTTTGGTATAACCATGAACTAAGAAAATAGACTAAGAAAATGGAATTTATGACTTTAGACATATTGAAGGTTATTGTGACGTTATCAAGACATTGAAGGTACATGTGGATTATAATACTAGCTATCTGACATTGAAATATTGTTTCTTTAGCAACAAAGATGACTGAAGTGTAAACTATACCCAGGCAGGAATGATTGGTAATGTAATAGCTTGCTTACTAGACCACTAAACCAGGTAAAATGCTGCCTTCATCTTTTACAGGTAAAATGCTACCTTCAGCTATTACAGGTGTAAAATGTTACCTTCACCTATTACCAGCAGTTAGCCGTTGATACAGTGCATAAGAAGTGACTTAGTACATGGTTAAATCACCTCAAGTCTTCTGGGCAATGATCTTGCAAGCTTGACATTTCTCCCATTGTTCTTTGCATAATTGTTTGTTCAAGATCAGTCTTGTTGGATGTGGAGCTCAGGTGTTGGAACTCTCCAGCTCAAGAGGTGGTGTCTCCAGAGATGTTTTCTTAAGTTCAGGTTCAGATTCTGGCTGAGTTGCTCCTGAACTTTCACAGAGTTTTCCTCAAACTCCTGTGTTTTCATGGTGGGTTGCTTCAGGTTGTTGTCTTGTTGAAATGTAAAACTTCATCCCAGCCTGAGATCTTGGGCACAGTGGAAAAGGTTTTCACCCAGGATATACCCAGGGTTATATTTTCTGCATCCATCTTTCCCTCTGTCCTGTCTATTCTCCCAGTCCCTGTCAAAGACATACCAACAGCATAAGGCTGCCACCAGCATGTTTGACTGTGGCATGTTATTAATGAGATAGTGTTCAGTAACTAGTTTCCTTCATACATGCCTCTGGGAATTGTAGCCAAGAGTAGAGAATCTTGATTCTGATGAGCTGAGAATTCAGGTGCCTTTTGTCACATCATGTGGGCTCTAATGTGCCTTTAAGTGAAGAATGGCTTCCTAACAACTCTACTGTAAAGGCCTGATTAGTCGAGTCTTGCACTGATGATTGTCCTTTTGTAAGTTCATCCATCTCCACAAAGGAACTTTGGATCTCAGTGCCCATTTGATTTTCAGGATACTTGTTTTATAAATTGTATGACAGTGAAAACCAAGCCATGAGGTTGAAAGAATTGTCTATGGATCCACAAGACAACATTCTTTGTCCTCGATTACTCAGTTTGACTAGGGGGCTAAATCCAAAGGTTTTTTTTTCCCCTAAGAACTGTGCCTTGACCCAGTCCTGTCTTGAGGGCCTACAAACAGTTCTTTGAACCTTGTGGCTTGGTTTTCACTCATACAGCATCAACTATGAGACCTGCCTAGGTGTGTGCCTTTCCTAATTATGTCCATTCAATTCAGTTAGACACAGCGATACGTCAAGCACCCTAGCCGAGGGACACACCCTCTGCCGCACACACACACACACACACACACACACACACACACACACACTCACACACACACACACACACTCACACACACACACACACACACACACACACACACACACACACACACACACACACACACACACACACACACACACACACACACACACACACACACACACACACACACACACACACACACACAGCACTCCTTCCATAAGGACCTAAACCTTGCTATCCTCTTTGATTTATCCCCACTGTACTCTCCTTTGGTGCTGTGCATAGTTAGTCTTGTGCCTCCCAATGGAAGATGTCTTAAGTCTGTTTCTCTCTCCTGTGTCTCCACGCTTCGAGTATTTACTGCCGGCATGTTTTTGTTTAATTTAAGTGATTCCTAGCCAGCTCTACGCGGTTCCCCTGCAGAATAAAGAAACTTCTCTTGGACACCCACGTTGTCCTTTCCCCCTCTCAGTATCACAAGGTGAGCAATTAGTTTTAAAAGCATTTCAAGGACCACTGATAGGATACATCAGAGCTTATCTGCAAGTGTCATGACAAAGGATCTGAATACTTGTATAAAAGTAAACTTGTCTTTTATTTTTAATACATTTGCAAAACATTCCAAAAACATTTTTGCTTTGACATTGTGGAGTACTGTGTGTAGATTTTTTTTTACAATTCATCTTCATGATGAGTCTGAAACATACCAAAATATGGAAAATTTAAAAGGATGTAAACTTTCTGCATACTCTGTATATGGGAAGTTTCAGAATGACAGCAAACTTTATCATTCTGACACCTTTGCCAGTATTTTTGAACCAACAGCAACCCGTTTGGCTCCTCATCAACCTGAGGCTCAGACAACTAGGTCTGTCTCTCCTTGATTTCACCTTTTGTCATTGCAAAATGTTGTTTATCTTCTGTTATTTTTTTGGTTTAGCAGCAAGAGTCAGAGCTCGTGTTTGTAACTTGTATATTTATAAAATCTCAAATTTTTGACAAGGGTAAAAGTTTAAGATTGCGTCTGTGGCTATTTCTGTCGCCTAATGACTAAGGAGCTGATACTTACCACTTAGGAACTCTTTCTCACTAGGTATGAACTTAAAAAAATTGTTACAACCTGTCCCTTCAGCAGTTCTGTGATGTATTACTCAATCTGGAAAAAATCTTTTGGTTGACTTTAACAAATGAATGTTACGTTAATACAATGTTTTAACATGCACAGTGTAGGTGAGCATTATTGGTATTCTCCCCATGTAAAACAACACCTTTTTTACTAACGGTAGTTAACTCTTGTCATTCATAAGATGCTTGTTACTGTGTAAATAATCTATACACAAAAGCACGTTTGGTGTCTCACATGGCTCTGATATAAAACTGCTGATGTTTTCTTCATATTTACTGCCACTGGTTACTATCCATAAACATGCAAGTTTGTGAACAGGCAAAGACAAATATGTCTGGTCTGAAAAGATCCATGAAGTGTCATTTACAAGCTGCTCTTGATGACCAGCCACTCTTTACATTTATTTGGATTCTATGATGATGTTGTGGGTGGAATGTGATGTCTCAGAGAGCCCTTGGGACAGTGGTCACCCTCTGCCTCTCCCTTTTAATTCTGCTGCTGCAGATAAACCTGCTAAAACTGCATGCTGACCGCTGGCAAATGTCCACTGAATATGGACTGTTCGTGCATTACTCCTCTTTACACATGTAACGACATCTTTCTGTTTAATTGCATGTTACCGTGGAGACGATGCCAACACTGGACTAGACCTGCTCATCAGTGACAAAACATCCAAGATGACACCAGAAAATTTGGCCAGGAGATGAATAGATGCTGCCCTTTCCATCCTGCCCCTCTGTCCACCCCAGTGGACGCAGAAACAGCGCGCCCACCCTGGACCCACAGAGCCACACTGAATCTACTTGGACTAAACATAAAGTAATTAAGCATGGCCTGTCCTAGGAGGACACATTCCCCCTTTTGAGTCTTGGACCTCTCAAGGTTTCTTCGTTAATTCCACCCAGGGAGTTTTTCCTTGCCACTGTCACCTATGCCTTGCTCATTAGGGATCTGGACCCATACACTTGTAAAGTTGCTTTGTGACAATGTGTGTTGTAAAATGTGCTATATAAATAAAATCGACTGACTTTAGTGGCCAGTCTGATAACCTATGGTATCAGATGCCACACTGAAATTAAGTAGCATGAGCTAGAAACACATACTCTGAAATGACAGGAATATTTTACATTCCATGTTCCACATTCCAATTCCATGGTGTGAACATAGCTGTTGAGCTGCCTTTAGATCTTAGAGAAATGTTCACAGGCTTATCAAATGTCTGATAGCTGTTAATTTTGAACCAAATGTGTGTATAACCAGTGCTGAGAGAAGGTTAGCACAGGATTTCTAACTTCACATAGTTTTTCTTTGAGTAAATGCATAGGTCTTGACAATAGTCAGTTATTGATAAAGCTATTTAATTTTTGCCCCTGTCACATCAGACATTTCATGTATTTAAAAAGAATTAAAATACATAGCTTATCTTGTAGCTGTCAAGCCATTTCCAGACCAGTAAAACACCAGTAAAACATCAGCAAGAGAAAAACATTTGAAATATTTCAGAGAATGAGACAAGCTGTCAACTACACCAAATTGTCTGGAGAGCAAGACCCAGCAAACTTTACGCATCAGCTTGAAAGAGTGAAGAGGATAACACATATTGACTTATTCTCAGGTGAGGGCCATACAGTTGACTCCTTAGGATAAAGTGCTAAAGGCTCCATTGAAAGTGGGGGATAAAAGCAGTATGGGGGAACAGATAGAAGGGATAAATCTGGCTAATGGAGACCGTTCAGGGCCTAGTGGTTCTGAATGCTCTATGGGACCGTGAATGCCATCAGCGCCGTAAGCACTCTCTGTTCTGGTGAACTGGAGAGAATTCGAACACCTCTGGGCACTCTCTTAGCAAAAAGTGATGAAACTCTTCAGAGAGTTGAGTGCAGGGAACAGAGCTGAGCAGCCTCAAATGACACCTTCTTGTGCCTTAATTGATGTTTAGTGTTTTTTTTGTAGATGCAGTGTTAAAAATGTTGAAAACATTTAAATGTCCATTTCTCCTTGCTATCTGAGAGCATGCCTGATGAAATATATTATCCTAATTAATAGCTATAAAAGGAGTTCACTCAAGCCTTGACCATATCAAATGGCAATTCAGAAAGAAGCTGAAATGGAGAGTACTTATTGGTTTCTGAAGATATTTCTGTTCCAGAATTGACAGGAGGCAGGTGCTGCAAAGTCATTATGCGCTCTCAGAAGCAAGCTATAATAGAGCAGAGATTATTATCTTCTGTATTCATCACTTTGGAGCTGATTGCATAATCACATTAATTTCACTATTGCAATTTAAATTCAGTAGTGAAACGTAAAGTATTTGAATGAAGGAATAAAACGTCAGTCCTTTCAGTAGCTAATCCTCAGGCACAGGTGGGGAGGAAGGCTATCAGTCTCTGTAAACAGGCTTTTTTAAAAGAAGGATGTGGCCTTGCATCTAAATAAATACAATCTCCATCGCTTAAATGAACATAGGCACTTTTTACGCCGTCAAGCATTTTTATGCTACTCGGCACAAAAAGGATGATATTACGAGGCCAGCAGAAGACTATTCATTAGGCTATCCATCACTTCCCACAGCCCTATTCTGATTTCTGACTTTAGACTTTCGACGGTGTGACAAATTGACAAGATAGCAGTAAAGGCATCCATAATACCATAACTTAGAGCGGGCCGGGAGCTTGAAACAATAGTGCATTAGCATACTCGTTTCCTATCCATCAGCAGGCTGAGCTCCAGCTACACAGCCATTCATCACCAGTGCTGCTCAGACAGCTGTGTGCCTTAGCAAAAGAGCAAAAGGAGAGAGAGAGAGAGAGAGAGAGAGAGAGAGAGAGAGAGAGAGAGAGAGAGAGAGAGAGAGAGAGACTGCTGAGCTGTGACTACAGTTGGCAAGGTATACATTGGCATACACTGAGCCGTGAACTTTCATACGGTGGTTAGGGTGTGCTGGGTAAAGCACAGTTGTGGGTTGGTGTGTGTGTGAGAGAGAGTGTGTGTTTGTGCATTTGCATGTGTCCGAGTGTGTGTGTTTGTTTTTCAGTGGTGCCTTTCAGTGTTGCGCATTATTCATTCACATCTTACAATGTAAATAAGACTAAATATGTCAAATCTTCTGTATTTTGAAAGGGCCTTTCTTACTTGTTTTTAGTGTAATATCTATTCACCGATTGCAGTGATTAGTCATACACTCTACTGTCCAAACATGCCAAATCCTGTTTCTGCAAAAAAAAAAAAAAAAACAGCTATTCTGCACTGTAATGTAATGTAAATGCCACTTAGTAAAGACTTTAGAGCCAATTAGCTGTGCTGAGCGATGTGAATGTTATGATTTTTAAACCTTTCTTTTCTTTTTTGAGTAATTGCTTCTCATGACTTTCCAAAATATCCCCGTGCATATCAGAGAGACATCTATTTTCACAATCCTCAGCCTCCCTCGTACACAGCCTGCTTATAATCTTTACAACAATGACATTTACACCCAGCAATGAGCATTACTTTGTTGAACATTTTTCAAGACTCAGCTGCCCACCCCACACAAAGCTCACGACATTTTTACCGTTCCTGAGTTGTAATATTTCCCTCATTTGCATAACGATGTCCTATGTTTGTGATAAAGCCCAGCATCCATCTTGGCAAGCCCCCAGTGAACAAGTTGCAAATTTGCAGGGAATTAGAATGCAAATGGCCTGCAATCCTATAGGAGAACCCATGAGAGTCAAATAAAACAAGAAGTAACAAACAACTGATCATCTATGGCTGATGCGGCACCATCATGACAGCATTTTCCCAGCTAGCATCCATCCTGTCAGCCAACACTGAAAAGAGTGTGCTTGTAAAAGAAGAGGTGCTGAACTAAATTGTGTTTTCCTGGTATGGTTTGAGGGAGAGTTGTCCATAAAAATGTAGAATATGGATAACTGCTGGTTATTTATATTATGCAGAGGTTTCTCTCTGGGGCCACCAAGACATTCTCCATTTTTTCCCTTCCAGCTCCTTATACATACAAACCAAGTAATCTCCACCTCGACAGATAAACTACAGCTTATCAACAGAAAAATACCTAAACAGGTAAGTCAAATTTATTTATACAGTGATTTTTACAACACATGTTGTCACAAAGCAGCTTTACAAAGGTATGGGTCCAGATCCCCAGTGAGCAAGCCTGAGGCAACAGTAGCAAGGAAAAACTCCCTGGACAGGATGAAACATTGGGAAGACCAAGACTCATAAGGGAACCCATCCTAGGGCAGCCTGGCTAATGAACGGTACATGCTTTTTCTGCTGTTTGGATCCATCCAAGTAGATGGGTGGATATGGCAGCATCAGCACCGCGACATTTACAAGCGTCCTCTTAGATGCCTTGTCACTTAAAAGGTCTAGTCCAATGGTGGCTTCATCTCTGCTGTAACATGCAAATAAAACAGAAAGATGTAGCTAGATCTATAAAGATGAACAACGCATGGACTGTGTCAGTTGTGAGCAGAGGTGCGTTGTAACGCAACCCACATTTACATTTACATTTACTGAAGTTCTTTTTTGAACAAATTGTACTTTTAAGAGATGTTTTTAAAAGAGTGTACTTTATACTTTTACTCGAGTACATTTGCGAGGTCAAAAATGTACTTTAACTATGTTATATTCGTCAAAGTTCCGTCCGTTACATTTTAAAATAATTTTTACATTTTGTTCGTTTCGCCACCACCTGTCAAGTAAAGGAAGGTTACTGAAATCACTAGAAATGATCTCTGAGTTCCGCCGCTTTACTTCAGTAACAGGCAGATTTTCTGGCGTGGGACCAAATGGCATTTATGAAAAGTAGCTCGCAATATATCCTTTTCTTTAAGGATCACTTATCTGTGTGTGAAATCGGTGCTATCTCCCAATGTGTATCATTAATATGAAAGTAATTTGTGATCCGATATCAGTGATGTTCTGAGAAAAAAAACCAAACATAATGGCTAGCCAGCTACGTAGATAAACTACAAGCAGCAGAAAAAACTAGTGGCGTGCAGCAGTGTTTTTCAAGATTATAGAATGTTCAAGGTTATATAAATTAATGTTTGTTATTGATTTTATAGGTCCTTATTTATATTCCTTTCGACCCCATGCAGGCGCAGTTGTTGGCTAGGTAACGTAGACTATCTAGGTAGGTAGGTAGCCTAATTGCAAGTTAAATATAAAGAACTGTAAGATGTCTAGTAAGATACCTATGGCAAGAGCTCGGAATATTCCCGCAGATTGTACTAATCACAAAGTGATCACCAAGTCCAATGCGATACTTGTTGCTTATGTTATATGCACAATATTTAGCCGATATGAAAAACCTCTACGTGGGACAGAAACAGAGCAAAGGAAAACAGCTGTTTATTATGTATTTTTGCACGCAGTTTTTTTAAATTTATTTTTTACCCATTATATTTACATATGTATGTATGGCGTTTAGCAGACGTGCTCTACCGAATTGCTTTTAGCTGTCTACATAGAACAAATAGTTTAGAACTCACATATTACGTATAGTAGGCCTACAAAAAATCAGTACCAAGGAAAGTGCAGCTCCTCTGTGCTGCAGACTATAGCTGGACAGTAAAGAAATTCATACGCCTGTACAAGACTGTACATATTTTTATGTGTACTAACAGCCTTATGCATGAATAAGTCTTTTTTTAATTTGTAAATTTCACAATTTCACTTAAAAACCATGCCTGAGAGAGACATCTTTAAAACATTTGAATTCAGTATAAAAAGAATTACGAGGACCACACACACACACACACACACACACACACACACACACACACACACACACACACACACATATATGTGAATGACCACAGTCCTGAGAGTGACCATAGTCCAGAGAGTGACAACAGTCCAGAGAGTGGCCACAGTCCTGAGAGTGACCGCAGTCCTGAGGATGACAACAGTCCAGAGGGAGACCACAGTCCTGAGAGTGGCCACAGTCCTGAGGGTGACAACAGTCCAGAGGGAGACCACAGTCCACAGGGTGACCACAGTCCAGAGGGTGACCAAAGTCCTGAGGTTGACCACAGTCCTGAAGGTGACCACAGTCCTGAGAGTGACCATAGTCCAGAGAGTGACCACAGTCCAGAGGGTGACCACCGTCCTGAGAGTGACCACTGTCCTGAGGGTGACAACAGTCCAGAGGGAGACCACAGTCCTGAGAGTGACTGCAGTCCAGAGAGTGACCGCAGTCCTGAGAGTGACCGCAGTCCTGAGGATGACAACAGTCCAGAGGGAGACCACAGTCCACAGGGTGACCACAGTCCAGAGGGTGAACACAGTCCTGAAGGTGACCACAGTCCTGAGGGTGACCAAAGTCCAGAGGGTGACCACAGTCCTGAGGGTGACCAAAGTCCTGACGGTGACCAAAGACCAGAGGGTGACCATAGTCCTGAAGGTGACCACAGTCCTGATGGCTCTCTGAGACACTGCATTCCACCCACATCATGGTCACAAACCAGAGTGAACACATGAAGTAGCTAGACGTCAACATCAGCACCTCAGATTGGCAGAAAACTGTACGACCAAGGACTCCTGATGCTGCACTTTTATATAAAATAATCTAAACAAAAGCTTGAGTTAGTAAGTAATCCTTTAACTTACATTTAAAAATTGGCTGAGTGTCTCATAGTAAGTTAAAGCTGAAACACTGTTCCATAACTGAGGGGCTTTATAAGAGAAGGTCCTTCCCCTGACTGTAACCTTACTAATTCTAGGAGCTAAGAGAGACCCTGCATTTTGAGAGTGCAGTAGGCAAAGTGGGTTATCATATACAGTGAGTTCACTCAGATACTGTGGGGTCGGACCGTTTAGTGCTTTATACGCCAACAAGAATATTTTAAAGTCAATTTGAAATTGAACTGTGAA
Organism: Electrophorus electricus; assembly: GCF_041902795.1. Taxonomy (NCBI): domain Eukaryota; kingdom Metazoa; phylum Chordata; class Actinopteri; order Gymnotiformes; family Gymnotidae; genus Electrophorus; species Electrophorus electricus. Next base: position 28,897,548 of record NC_137502.1, on the reverse strand, counting down.
CCAGTGCACAGCTGAAAAAAACAGCACTGATGTGGTCAAAGTTTCTAGCCCTTATAATGACTCTGGCTGCTGCAATCTGTACAATTTGGAGTTGATTTAATAACCTTTTAGACAAGGTGAGGGTCTGTGAGCACTTGACTGAGAACTAAACTATAATCTATGGGGCCTTAGTAGAGATACTTGCCATCTTAAATTGCTGCTTTAAACAGAACTCCTACTTTTGCATTAACACTTACAAAGTTAATTTAGGTCCAGATTTCCACAGAGGATTTACAGTCGGAAATGTGTATGATCGTACTTGATAACTCACTTGTCTAACAACTGGAACACCATTGGTACTATTTAATTTAGCAGGAATTTGTTCAGCTTGAAAACCTTTGCTATAGAATAGGCCATTTCTCAGTTGACCTCTGCTGTATAAGTAACTTTAAATGCAAAAAGTAAAAGATTTGCACGCCATAGTAAAAGTCCCTGTTTTGGTTGTTGTTGTTGTTTAATGATAGCCTATGGGGCTCTGTGGCAGTGTTATGCCCGCAGGAGTTCATTAAACCTAAAGAAAAATAGATTCCACGTTGATGTTGAAGCCGAATCCATGGATATACGCATGCATTACAGCTCTCAATCCTGGATCTCTGAGGCTTTGAGTATTGCTCAACTGAACTGTGATCTGTGAACACCCCCAGGGAACACACACACACACACACACACACACACACACACACACACACACACACACACACACACACACAAATCTATCTATCTATCTATCTATCTATCTATCTATCTATCTATCTATCTATCTATCTATCTATCTATCTATCTATCTATGTCAGTCTGTCTAGAGAGAGATTGTGAATAATTTTGAAATATAAATTGATTTACATTGCGGTGTCTTAACTTTGCCATAAGGCTATACCATGCTGCACCATTTCTATAGGATGAAAACATATTAGATTCTGTTGTTGATTCTTGACTGAATGTAATGTGAAATTTGACAAAGTTAAAGGTGCATTGTTACAACTGCCATTTGTTTTTAGCACAGACAGTTTGAATGTGTTTGAGCAAGCGTGTTTTGCTCTTCCATCATCTCTGCTTTTTTTCTCTGTCTAATGTCCCCCAGTTCATGCATCATTAAAACTCGATTAGATTACTGGAGCCACAAATATTGCAGTGGCAAAATCCAAATCACATGTGGCAGATGCTGACTAAGGTGGCCAACTGCAAATCAAGAGCAAAACAGCCATTATAATTCAAGCTTTGAAACTCTGGCCACTTGTTATTGTACCCAGGCAAGTTTCCATGCCAACGTAATTGGACATTAAGTGATGGGGAGAGAGGACATCCACCCGGCAAACGATGATATCTGACCATATGATAATAATTGAATCCCAGATAAATAACTATGCCTTTAGCTCCATATCTGACTGGAGCTCAGATGAAAAGTGCATCATAGATATAGTTATAAATGTATGGTACAGTAATGCTGTGCTGAATGTATGTTGTTTTGCCGTTGTGATTTTTCATGGAAGCCTGATTCGTCCAACTAAAGATATCTCCTCCATCTTAAGATCTTCAGATGTCTCAATGCTTTGGACTGTTTGTATCATGTCAAGCACAGTGTACACATTAAGAATACTCCTCTTTACAAAGCATCATTCAGACTGCAATAAACTGAGTGCCTGCACCTGTATAAAGCAGCTACCAACTTGATAGCACAATGCAAAGTATTTGATCACCATTGCTTTTAGCGTTACAGCAATGTTATATAAAAGTACCTTGTGTTTTATTATGGATGTATATTTGAAATTTTCTGTGAAGGACAAGCACAAAATACCCATAGTTATGTATATAATGCTGCCCTCAAACCTTCTAGCACTGAAACATGAACAATGATCAAACCAGGTTTGTTACATCAAATATCAGGGTACAGGTGGCATTGTTATATTGTGCAAAAAAAATAAATTAAAAATCTTGTAGGGTGACTGACAGTGCCATTGTTTTCATTTCGTTTCATTTCTTCGCAAGTGTCATAGTACCCTCTGGCTTTTGGTAATCTGTCATTGTGTCAGTTGGCTGACAGGAAAGGAAGCCTGAATGATTTTCTCTCCTTAAAAGATCTTACCTTACACATCACAGTGTGTTTTTAATGGTCTACAGGTTGCGGTAAGAGCACATAATCATTCTTTAAGTATGTGACGTTACCCCTGAAACGAGTTAGCGAAACACACACTATTGCAGTCAGTGTCTGAAAGTGGCTTGTGTCTTATAGCGCTCCACTTGTAGTCCTCAGAAATGGACCTCCAATTTCTCCTCTGTTGAGACGTCCACTCTTATGTCTATTCTAAGTAGACAGAAATGCCATTGCTCTGCTGTGAATAAACTGTGTAAAAAAAAGAAATAAATCTAGAACCAACAGGGGGAGCTAGTGCACAAGAAAATCGGCAGAGAACTTGGTTTCTCTCAGGAAACAACGTGCAAAAGTTCAGGCAAGCGCTCAATCAATACTGCTTCCAATACTAGGTTTGCAGTATCACTGTGGCTATGATACGTATATCATTTAGAGCAGACCTTTAAGCTGGACGATACACCATGTCTTTTGAAAGGAGCTGTATGCATGTCTTAATGGGCTCAACATCTAGAAGAACGTGGTTTAGGATGTATTGTAAAAGTCTATCACGGTACCGCATCTTGCTTTCATAATTGTAATCAAATAAGAGACAATTTTAATATGCAACTCAGGGTTGTTTTAATGAATTGATATGCTCTGGGCCAATGGAAGGAACAGTGCAGGTCAGGCTAATGCTCTGGGGTCTCCAGTCACAGTTTATGAAGGACTTTTCGTCATCATCTCAAAAATGTGTTACAAAACGTTACCTAACATGGAAAAGCAACTACAATCGCGAGAGTGCTAAAAACGCCTACAAGTTTGATTTTTTTCGTTTAATTTAGTGGGCTGCTGCGATCAGTAGAAGAAGAGCCAACTTCTAGGACTCTGTCGCCATTATTCACTGACTTGGTTAGCGTTCTTTCCAAAGGTATGGCCTGGGGAGCCTGTTTCTAAATAACGTTTGTATATCCTTCAGAACAAAAGTCTTTTCTCTATTTATGGAAATATTTTGTTCAGTACATTTTAATGCATTTATGCAGTTCCCAAGGAAACATTAGTTTGTATTCAGGTTAGTCTGAATACAATATGAGTTATGATAAAAATATGGTAAACCATTTAGCTACCCAGGTAAATGAAGCTCTTCGCAGATGGGCACTGAAAGCATAAGCCTGATTCTGCAGATAAGAACATTCTAAATGATTATAGTATGCATATATACTTTCACATACTGAAGGCATTTCAGCGGTAGGCCATAAAAAATGTCTCACCACAGACTTTTCATACATTTCCGAAGCACATTGTTTGTTCCAAATAAAATTGAATACCTTAATGTATTTCCAGAGAAAATATTGATTTGCTTATGGGTTAGACCAACTTAAATCTATAAAGAAATAAGATAAAGCTATTTTAGTTACATAGTTATATGGAAGGCTGCCAATGAGAGACCAACACTGAAAACACAATAGCAACCCTGCCTCTCTGTCTTCAGATATTTCCATCTGAGTGACCAGCATCCAGGAGCAAGGCCCCCTCTAAATTGAGAGGGATGTGGGTAGATTAATTTAGCATCAGAACAGTGGAGCAGTGTTGTCATTCTAAGGGGTGCAGGGTCTATGTCTTTATTTTCCCTCTTCTCCCTTAGATGTGAGGGCATGATTTCAGAGGAAATCTCTTTGCTCCTACAGGGGTCACGGAGCACCTCTGCTAACTCAGCCATCATCTCCTGGCCACATCCCCGAAAGTGCCATGGATCCAATGGTGATCTCCGATGAGCTGCCAGACACAGGGCTTGCGCTTGTATGGTGACATGGCCCCTCTGAATCTCTGTTCTTCCCTTTCACCTCATTGATTTGGGCAGTGAAAGCGAATAGCATGGGTGGCAAGATTTGAATAAATAAGCACACTAGCACTAGCCCACATCTCCACTTCTTCAGTTGCATGGGGTTGTCTGTGTTTGCCTTTTGAGAAGATAATGAATTGGTCTCTCTTTGCACAGATAACTTTTTCTTTTAGTGTTAATTGGCAGTTGTCGTGACCTTGAAATAAAATTAAAAAGAATAAAATACTCCTAAATAACGCGACGCACACCAATCTGTATCTGCATAAGAATCAGTTTATGTCTGAATAGGATATAGTGACTCATGACTAGTAAGATGTGCATGTAAGTGTGTCACTTCATTTCAATATGGGGCAATTTAATTTACTGATTACATTTATGACCATTTGCAATTGCATATGTTTAATTTATTCCCCAAAACCAGCTGCCCTATAGACAATTTAAAGCAATGAGTCAGTGTGGGAGAGTAATTTCTGCACAAGGGTCCCTTAAAGGACGGTGCTTCATTTGTGATTCTTTGCGTGGATGTAAATTGCCATTTATCTAGAGATTTGTTTGTGGGTGACAGTGTGTATTAAACATCCCACGTGAGTTTTATATGTTTGTGTGTTTCACCTGGTGCTGAAGAATAAAATACATGGTCAAACTGATCTGAAACTATTCAGATATGTTTTAGATAATTGCTCCATTTTCTCTTATGGTGAACATTTTCCATTTAAATGTCCCACTGCCACTTCAGGACACTTCAAATGATCAGAACAAAGGAGAGGCTTGAATGGGAGTAATCGTAATCGTCATCATTGTCTGTAGCTCATTAAAACACTGATTATGTGCGTCTCTGCTGAGTAGTAAACTGCTGTACTGAACAGGCACACAGACATCTCATGCAGTGTACTTAATGCCCACCTTTACAGGGCAATTATAGGCAAAGCTGGCGGAGCTGCCATACCAGCACACGTCTAAGCCTTGGTACAGATTCGACCACACCATGTTCCTCCATCATATTACCTTATGTTAAAAAACATTTTACATTTAAAGGTGAAAACAGCACTCAACTAATTTTAAAAGGAGTTCAATAATAGATATCATTATCATTACAAACATTAATAAAAGGTTGGAATAAATCCTCTAAGCATTGTTTAAAAACATGCTATTTCATCAAAGACACTTTCAAATTAACAGGCAAAAGTTGTAAGAACTGAGGGAAGTCCTTTTCTTTTGTGTCTACAGAACTTTTCATTTTGTTGCTGTTGCATGTTTTTGTTGCGCATTAAAAACAACCCCATTCTTTTAAAAATATTGTTCTTTTATTTCCGTTCTTTGTCTTTATGGTTTTCATTATGCACTGACTATTCGCACTGAAGCGGCTGGAGAACAACAGGTATCAGAGATGAGTAGTGTTCCGTCAGGCATTTAGGCACTTAGTGCAGCCATGGGTGCTGTACAGCCGAATGCAATACAAGAGTTAGGAGTGTACAGCCGTTGTCTCAGCACTGAGGAAACATGCCTCGTTCTATTTTAAAGATGAGCATAACTGTGTATATGGTAATATGTAAGGATACTATATGACTATAGATTACGTAAATACCGTTAATATAGGAAATGTGAGCCACGTGCCGGTTTGCAAGCAAATACTTGGAACCGAAGGAATCAGTATTACTTAGCTAGCACATATGCTAATGGGTTTAAGAGCGTGGTATGAGCATTATAAGAGTAGGCTGCGATGTTTGTGAGTGTCAGTGTGTCATAGGAGTGAGATAGTTAATTAAGTTGGTTGGAGCTTGTATCGAGTGTTATATTTTTAGTGCAGCTAAGGGGTCCTGTACAATGGAGTGCATTGTAAGAGTTGTGTGTACAGCCATTATTTCAGCGCTGATGAAACGCGCCGTTTTGTGTTGACAGCGCCAGTAAACAGTGTAATCTTCGTCTGTGTGTAGGCTTGTCATTTCTCATCACATTTGTAACAAGAATACCGAGAGGGTCCCAATTTGACAGAATTTGACAAGAGGTACACCTGTAGTTTTACACACGGCGCACCCACATAATCAAATCATTACCTCTATGTATTATTATAATAAGTCATAATGCATAATGATTGTCTTAACAAACATGTTTACAATTTTGCATTCTTTGTTGAAGATATGGTTTAAATGGTCAAGATCATATATGGAAACATGTAAACCCCTAGGGAACAAGAGCATATTTGTCAATGTGTTCGATCAGGGGTGGGTTTGACCGCTCCTGCTATATAAAAAAATATATCGGTCTTCGCACTATTTAAAATTAAAAAAAGAAAAGAAAAAAGTGCAATATACTGCAATATGGCCTGCTGAAAATACATTTTTGTATTTTGGATTTCATAAGACCTGAGGCTCCCTTAGTCCACCGAGGCACACAGCGCACTGCAGAAACAGCACTGCTGCTACACTACCTAGAAGCTGGAGTCCTACAAAGATGGGTGCACATGCATAGCAAGGAAACCTCAAGCAAGTAGTTTCATGGAGTCAGACGTGATGATGCCTGGGGACACTACTGAAACTGTGTTAGTATATTGTGCTGAAATCTGCCAAAAGCAAGACTATCCAAGGGCTTTCTCACTGAAACCTTTTCCTAATGTGGCACAGAATGTACTTTATAACACAAGAAAAACTAGATTTATTCAATTAAAGCCCTTAGGTGACAGATTTATTTATGTATCATTATTGTTAAGTCTTCAGATCAGTTTAGAAAATAAAAATAGTTCCTATCCTAGCAAATTTACATACACACACTTAAATTCTCCCACAATGGTTTGCAGCTATATACACTTGCTACGAAATCACATCTGACCTCATAAGATTATCAGGCAAGTGACAAAATCTATAGGGTGGCAAATTTGCCAAAAACCACTTAGACATTCCACATCAGTACTGGACCAATGTTCTGTGGACAGAAGAGACGAAAGATTAACGTTTTTGTAAATGCACATAGCATTATGCTCACTGGCACTGAATATAAAAAACTCATACCATTAAACATCAGAAACTCATCCTGTGAACTCAACTGTAAAGTATGATAGAGGGAGTATAATGGTTAGGAGATGCTTGGCAGCCTTAGGGCTGGTATGGCTTCCAATCATTTAAACCACTGAAGGTTTTATGAGGAAATTCTATAACAGAACATTAAAGGAACATTACAATACAACATACCAAAGTAAATGAACAGAATGGCTCAAGCTGAATACTTTTAGATCGACCAAGTTTTAGATTGACCAAGTCTTGACCTGTATCCTGCTGAAATTCTGTGCCCACCTCATAAGCAAGACATCTCCAGATTAGACATAAAATAAAAGAACAGGATACATGAAAAATATCTCTTAGCTGTTGTGTAGCTGTTGCCATTGAATGATATAAAACGTGTGTTCACAAACATTATAGCGCATATATATTACTAGAGTAAACCTGAAACAATTACAAATGTTAAAATACAGATCTGGTTACAATGCATAAGATTTATTTACATAGTACCTTTCACAAACCCAAGGTTACGTTGCAACAACAAAGGCAAAAATACTGTTGAAATGAAAGACTTCAGAAGAGACTAAAAAGACCTATCCAGTTTCACAGAGAGAGCGGTGGAGAACTCCACTGTTTAGGCGCTACAGCACTGAAAGATCTGCCACTCACAGAAGAGAGTTTAGTGTGAAGGACTGTAAGAAGTCAATTGTTGGATGATCTGATGGAATGATGGGGGTTGAAGGGATGGAGGATCTGAGGGAATGCAGGGGGGTTGAAGGGATGGAGGATCTGATGGAATGATGGGGGTTGAAGGGATGGTGCTTCTGAGGGAATGCAGGGGGGTTGTAGGGATGGAGGATCTGAGGGAATGCAGGGGGGTTGAAGGGATGGAGGATCTGAGGGAATGCAGGGGGGTTGAAGGGATGGAGGATCTGAGGGAATGCAGGGGGGTTGTAGGGATGGAGGATCTGAGGGAATGCAGGGGGGTTGAAGGGATGGAGGATCTGAGGGAACGAGGGGGTCGTAGGGATGGAGGATCTGAGGGAATGCAGGGGGGTTGTAGGGATGGAGGATCTGAGGGAATGCAGGGGGGTTGTAGGGATGGAGGATCTGAGGGAACGAGGGGGTCGTAGGGATGGCGTCACTGAGTGTGAGTACTAGCCTAAGGCCATACCACGCTACGGAGATGAGAAAAAGCACATAATGTGCGCCTCAACAGTGAGGCAAGAATCAAACTGCACGCCAGGTTTTCTAACAATGTTCTAGGCCTCTGATACCTTGTCTATATCAATGGAGTAATTAGACATTTCAGAACAAAGGTTTTCTGGGCCCAACTAACAGTACCTCAGTTTTTTCTGTATTTAATTGTAGGAGGTTTTCATTCAACCAGATTTTTAATTAGGTCATTTAAAGTACTAGGGACTGGGGTGGAAAGTCAGAAGTCAATTCTGTGCTAACATATATCTGGATGGCATCAGCGTAGCAGTGGAAATTTAGATTATGGCTTTGGATAATCTGACTAAGCAGTATTATATAAATAACCAAGAACTGATCCTTGTTTTATTACAATGCAAAGTAGGACATGCTAGGACCTGCATTGATTAATGCAGCAAAATCAGGCTGCAGTGCTCTTGATTGACATTCCCAAAAAGGCATGAGACTGTTGCCCCAGAGCACACTGCAAAGGGGTCACCTCTGTGGATGGGAGCATTCTGGTGATATCGTATGCAGGGAGGGAACTGGGACCAGTCATTCTAGCAGAATCATCCCCATCTTCTGATGGGCTCTCTCCACATATGCCTATTGGTGTGTGGGTGATAAGAAAGGAATGAGCTAGTCTATTTGGGATAAATGGTCTAGGACAACCATGATGATTGCATAACGCTCAGGATATAGGAGTCTAGCTGATAGACACATGGGTCCATGGGTGCTAAGATGTAGGTGTAGCCAACAAAGCTAACATTTTGTTTTTCTATATGGACTGATGGAATGTTTCAGAGCTCTCAGTAGCAGTGGGAGGAGCCCTAAGAAGGTTTTAAGCCACTGTGAATACAATATTGAAATAATGCTGTGATTTATAGATTGGATTTTGCAGAATAACCAATTATGTTGTCAAAAGAAATCGAATCTATTAGGACTGAAACAACAGGAGAGGACGTTTGGCATTCTGGGATGGTGCACGACAGCTGAACAGCTGATGTCTCTCCACAGTGTAGTTAGCAGCACAGGCTATGTTTATAACATCCATGTCTCCTGGTTGAACTAGAGGCTACAGAAGATTCAAGCCTGGGAACTACTGAGAGTTCACTCAGTTGGGAAGAACTCAGGTGACTTGCCATGGCAATAAGCCACTGAAGCAGCCCCATGCTCTTCTTCATGCCCCTCCTGGATTGCACCTAGCTGAGCAAAATCTCTGCGCTGCTCACCAAGCATTTTTCCTCACTCAATATTGGCCATCACAAAATCCATATCAATAGCACTTTCCACTTGGTGTGTCCATTGATGGTGATGCCTACTGTAACGATGATAAGGGTACAGAGGTGCGGCTTGCATGTGAAGGGTGATTTAATGAGGAACAATAAGGCTGGGGCCAAATGGGCACAGTATCAGACGGAAGAAGGAAATTCCAAAAAAAAGGAATATACAAAAATGGCAAGGGAAAAAAGCTAAGAGCTAGGCTAGAAACATGATCGAAGAACAGGCAAAAGATCCAAACACAGAAGCAAAATATTGGAATGAGGGTAGAGAATATAGGAATGAGGGTAGAGAATACAGGGATGAAGGTTAGTAGCCTGTGTGGAATCCCAGGATGTTGCAGTGAATGTGTGATCATGGCTTATGTAGTCAGCCCATGATTAGCTGCAGGGCCCAACAAACACTAGAGAGTAGGAGAAAGCACATGGGACAAAGGTAAACAAGGTGACACTCTTGTGTTAAAAGGCTAAACCTGCTGACAGACTTTTGGTGAGGAGAAATTTGTTGATAGGCAATGTTTCTACAGATACTTTGATATTTACAGATGGAAAATAAAGATATTATTTTCCTGTATGGGAATTTATTTACTGTTTTTCCAATAGTATAAAACAGACTTTTTTTTCCCAAGAGCAACCAGATATCTTTCGAACAGAGAACCGAGCCAATGTATGTGCTATTTCCTAAAACAAGGCAAATATCCTTTTTCCGTTAGTCAACTCATCAAGAATAATTAATTATCTTAGCTCAATAATTGGCAATTATCAGCAGCCTAGAAACAGATATCATCACCCTCTTTCAATGAAAAGAGATGTCAGTGAAAGGCGTACAAAGTTTCATTTATGAAAGCGAGATAACATCTCACAAGAAGGCATTCTAATAAGGACTGTACATGCCAAGCACTTGCACAAGAGGGCCTTAAAAGTGTCCAGCTTTGCCTATAAATTCAGTCGGGTAATAGTAGGGTTTGATGACTGGATATTGACTTGAGGGTAGAAAACAATGTAATACGATAAAATATCTTTATTGTAATCATGAAAACATAAAGCTTTGCAGGGCAGTATGTCAGTGCAGTCGTATTTGAATTTCAGTATGAGGGATTCTCCATTAATCACTCCTGATACTGCTCATGTGTGAGAGGGTCTGCAGCCCTAAACGGGAGGTTCAGAATTAACTGTATAATAATCAACAAAGCATCGTTGGCAAAAAGATCATCCTAGCACGGACCCACATGATGTTCAGTAATCACCAGACCTTCAGAGTGCGCCGCGCACAAGCTGTTATGGTCACTGACACGGAAATACAAAAGACTGATATTTGACCAGTTCTGTTATTGTGGAGCTCTGCTGTGGTGGTGGTTTGTGACATAAGTATTGTTCTCCTTGTTCGTAAGCCTGTCTGACTTCAAACAATAAGGAGTGAGAGAAAAAAGAGAGAAAAAGATACCTGCCATCTGGAAAAAGAATGAAATTACTTGGAATGCCAGAGATGCTATGGTGGCCAAAAGTGCTGAAGATGCATGCAGCAGATATGCTAACATTTTTCGGTAACAACTTTTCCAAAGTTGCAGTGAGTGGGAAAGTCATTTCAGAAATGACTCCTTCACAATGAACTCATACAGTAATTAAGTACAGTAGCCTTCCTGTCTGATCTTTATTGTGTTAATTAGCTTGTACAATAATCCCTAATTGTGTAATCGCTGTAGAGCCAAAATGGTGTGCATTTATTTGACCAGATATGGGCTAATGGTTCATTTGCTTCCATAGTCCTTGGGCTTTGTGACGATCATGTGAGAAGAAGCAGCTTTCATCTGCTGAGGACCCTGCAGTGGCAGAGACAGCTGGAGCATCTGGCGGGCCCTGAGTGTGTGGCATTAGCTCATCGCACCGCAGTCCCCACTGTAATCAGCTATTGACGACCCGCAGAGAGCCACTCGGCTTGCACAGATCTACTTCCCACTCCCCCTGCCCCGGTGTCAGCAAGGCACTCTGTGTGTGTGTATGTGTGTGTTCTCTCTCTCTCTCTCTCTCTCTCTCTCTCTCTCTCTCCTCTCTCTCTGTGTGTGTGTGTGTGTGTGTTCTCTCTCCCTCTCTCTCTCTCTCTCTCTCTCTCTCTCTCTCTCTCCTCTCTCTCTGTGTGTGTGTATGTGTGTGTTCTCTCTCCCTCTCTCTCTCTCTCTCTCTCTCTCTCTCTCTCTCTCTCTCTCCTCTCTCTCTGTGTGTGTGTGTTGACCAAGGTTAGTGTGTGTGTGTGTGTGTGTGTTCTCTCTCTCTCTCTCTCTGTGTGTGTGTGTGTTATCTCTCTCTCTCTCTCTCTCTCTCTCTGTGTGTGTGTGTTATCTCTCTCTCTCTCTCACTCTCTCTCTCTCTCTCTCTCTCTCTCTCTCTCTCTCTCTCTCTCTCTGTGTGTGTGTGTGTGTGTGTGTTGACCAAGGTTAGTGTGTGTGTGTGTGTGTGTGTTCTCTCTCTCTCTCTCTCTGTGTGTGTGTGTGTGTTATCTCTCTCTCTCTCTCTCTCTCTCTCTCTCTCTCTGTGTGTGTGTTATCTCTCTCTCTCTCTCTCTCTCTCTCTCTCTCTCTCTCTCTCTCTCTCTCTCTCTCTCTCTCTCTCTCTCTGTGTGTGTGTGTGTGTGCCTCCACCGCACACATTATGATTTGACTGGAGTGACAGGGCTGTGGTGATGCCAGTGCCTTCAGACCTGCGCTTACTGTGCATCAGAGCTCAGAGAGGGGTGGGACCTACTCGGCTCTCCAAGGCATGTCATTTGTATTGGTGAGCAATTTGTCACACAGTTGCCATTACACGAATTCAAATCGCGTGTGCTTCCTGTGTCAGAGAGGAGTCAGTGAGTCAAACGCTGGGTGGAATGCATGACGAATAAAAAGGAAACTTCTCTCTTGCACACTCTCTGGTGCTTCCTTAGAGACTTTGTAATTGTATGCCTGTGCAAGTCTCTTTTTGTGTGGGGAGGAACATTCTGCTAGAAGACAAACTGTTGCCTGGAGCAGCTCTCCACAGTAGCTTGCATTTAGTTAGCTGTAGTACTTCCATATGTGGATATAAAATGGAGGCACACAGAGCCGACTAGGGCATAACGACAGCCTCAGAGTTTAAATGGGACCGGGAAGGACTCCTGCTGTCAGTAACATATGGCTTCTGTAGTTTTTCCACAGTGTTTTTGTTACTCAGATGTCACAGGCTTCCAATAATATAGATAGGATCAAAGGCTAGCTGTTAACTACATAAGATCAAAAGGCTAGCATATCTACTGGTAGCAAGAATTAATGCTCTTGTCTTTCCAGGATTCCTATTGATCACATATAAACAAAGAGTCTCTTGTTTCTAGAATGCGAATCCATATGTTGTTTAAAAACTGGTGGATTGGTGTGATATCTAAGTTGTATGGTCGTGAAAGCACAGCAGATAATGAATTTCGAGTGTGAAATGAGATGAAGGGTTTGATCTTTGCTAAGAACACTGTACTACTTTCCAAAAAGGAGATGAGTTGAAGGTTCATGCCCTTGTGATACTTGCATATCTACATTTAGTCAAATCTGTCAGCTAAATGAAATCATATTGAATTTGTTTGCAATTTTTATAACATCAAAATTCTTCAGCTGTTTCACTGTTGGTCATAATTAACTCCAAATATCATTGTTGACATGATTTTATCAGAAAATGTTTCAGAGAAGATCAGTGTTACATGAATGCACAGCAAACCTCTACAGCTAGTTTTACTTTCCCTGGATGCCAAAGCTCTCTGTCTCCTGGATCTTCAGGTCACTCTTATTGCTGGAGAGCATCTCTCTTGGTGATTATCATGCTAGCAGTTGGCTCCTCTTAAATTGCAGCGCGTGTCCTGAGTTTAAGTGAGGCACCCTGCTCTCTGAAAGCCCACTAATGCAATGCAGACGCACTGCTCCTATTAATCACTTCCCCTGCATGAGGTGCTTCATTAGCAAACCATTCCTATAATGAAAGGGGGGGGGGAGGGGCAGCGGCTCGTAACCAGCGGCAAGCCGGGCGCTGAATGCAAGATCAATCTTTCAGGTGCCAGGTCTTGGGGAAGAGCACAGTTGCACACCTCCACCTGCTGAGCTTGGCCTGGGAGAAATACAACGCGTCCGCAAGGAAATGAACCCAAGTCTTTGGCATTCGCTCCAAAGGCCGTGCGGCTTGCTGTGCCGCTGGCATGTGGACCATGTGGGGTAGAACTAAGGGGAAAAAAACGTACGCAAGCCAAATAGTGACAAATGAATCTAATCTGGTAACATGAATGTCTGGGTGACAAATGCCCATGGCATACCTGAGTGGTGAAAGTAATTATACCCAAATGAAGCCAAGGCCATGTCGAGAATCTATTGCCTGCACCCATATCAGAGGGACTCTCTCTGTGCTGAGAAGATGACGTCAGCTACATTGAGACAAATGAAAGAAGAATGCAGGAGTTTGTTGACAAAGTCAGAATGTGACACTTAACGACAGGCAATGGCCTGCAGCTGGCTTAAATGTATGTTATGGCAATGGCAGACGGACCTCCATAACTTACACAACAGATCTGTACATTTAGATGAACTCCAGCACGAATACCAAATTTGATTTTGCATGAGACCTCAGCACTATTATTTTGAAAAATTCCTCTTTGAATATCCCATTCTTCGCTAGCTAAAAGGGGAATGCTCAGGGGGCAAGAGTAGAAATTTTGCTCCATGAAGTCTTTGCCTTACACTTGTTAAACCCATTAGTTGCTGCTTTCTTTTAGCACTTCTTTGATAGTCAGTTCAACTGTGCAGTGTAAACATGTTTTTCTCATACTCTCCCTGGTCTACCACAAAGCAATTAACAAGCATCTTCTGTTGTTCCCAGTTTCACTCATGGCCCCAAACCACAACAGTCTGTGCCCATAGCCATGTGTCTAAAGAGACTGCAGGCGTAGATATGGAGAGACACTAGCCGTACAAAGGTGGGATTGATTTTTGCTTGCCATTCATCGTAAGGCTGTGGTAGTCTATTGAGAGCAGCCCACTGAGCCTTAGTTCCACAAAGTTGAATTACTGTGGCAGTCTCCAGCTCGCATCAGAGAATGAAGACAGGAACAGCTGAGGAATGTTGGCTGTCTGCTCATTAGGACTATTTAGTGCTTTGTTAGTGCTTTGTCATTAGGACTGTTTAGTGCCTTGTGGTTCATTTCACTGTGCTTTTTTGACTGCTTCTCAGGATGATGTCATCTTGGACCTTCTTTTTTTGTTGATGTTGAAGAACATTCCGAGGAACCATTTTGTTTTTTTTGGGATCTTTGTTTTGACTGAGGAACATTAGTTATGACCAAGGATGACTGCACGGTGTCTCATGCTGTAAGGAAATATTAGTCTTGGATTATTAATCCAGTGCCACTTTTATGGCCAGTTTACACCTAAGCAGAACAGAAAGGTAGACTACTAATTAGTTCACTTCTTATTGTTGTAACATTGGGGATTAAAATGTTCAGGAGCTGACAAGGCCAAAACAGAACTAGATAATGAGAGAACTACCTTACCCAAACCAAATCACAAGAAACAAAATCAAAGTGAACAAGCAATAAGTACAAGAAATTATTTCATATCTTTTATAGGAAACGGTATATGAGAGCCAACCAATGAAGAACAGGAAGCAAGTTTGGGAAGAGGAAACAGGACGACTGGCTATACCTGGAACATAGACACACCAACAGACTGGAGTTGTATCAGCTACCTAGAATTTTCTGCTGTTTACAGTGTTATATTGGACTTTCACATTGTCTGCTGATTCAAAGCAGGGATTTGAACAATCCTCCATGCTGGCCTCCAAGGTTTCTTGCCTTAAATCTACTGTAAGGATGTAAGGCCTATTCCATGATGAACAACCTTCATACAGATTATTTGTTACAGGACATGAAGCTGTTAAAATCTTGAGGAAAAAAAATGATTCAGGATTATTGTCTACTTCATCTTTTTGCTGTAGCCTTTACTTCTTTTGTGTACTTGTATTACCGTGCTCTGTATAGACTGCATGCATGAATGTGCGTGTGCAGGACAGTCGCGTATGTGTATGAGCACATGTGCTGAGGTAGGAGTATTGATAAGCAGATTACAACATTCTACTTTTTTTTCCGGTCCCTTTACTTGACATGTCTGTGCGCCGTAGTAACAAATGTGCAGATGTTAAAATATGAAATGTCCAAAAAAAGGAAAAAGGCAGATAAAATGTGTCCCCACCTGCTCCTTTCTCTCTTCTTGTCACAGCCATTATCACTGGTCAATCCACACAGCACTTTCATCTTGTTGCGACAACTCTGCTAGGAAGTTTGCCCTCAAGGTGGTAGTCATGGCAACAGGTACAAACATGCACCTTTTCGCTGCCCTTGCCTGTGCTTTGCCTTGGCCTATAATGAAGTAGACTCTAGCAGAGTTCAAATCAATATAAAGTAGCAGCGCCTCACTGTGCTAGCTCCTCTCGCGCTTGCTTGAGATTCATGTCCTCGGGTCATGTAGGCTATTTGGAAATGCATAGAATAATGGGAATTAAGCCAATGCCAATCCCTTTGGCTTAAGTGCTTTCTCTGAAAGAGCGATGGGACAGACTTGGGAGAGAGAGAACGGAAAAAATAGAAACCTCCAGACACATTGGTAATTTTCAGACGCTCGCTCGGCAGTCGGTCCAGAGAAGAATGAACGTTGATGCATCTGCTCTTCAATAACATGCAGGAGCAATTTAGCGGAGGTTTTAGCAGGGGGAATGTTCTGGGTATTTCTTGTTCCAGTTCACTTCACAGGTGCAAAGAAGCCCACACGAGGAAGACAACGGCCTGGCCCCAGCACTCAAGTGTTTGCGTACACGGCGCCCCCCTCCCACCCACCCAGAAAAGCCTGCGGCCTAGCCATCCTTTCCATCTTGCCAGACTGAGATGCTCCCATAGCTGTTCTCAATGGTCTTAGGCTGATTGAATCCCCATGTGAAAAGTTTGGCCCATTTGTGTCTTGTGTTTGTGTGAAGGCGCTTGATTGGATCTCTGGAGGTACAGCTGGCTGGGAGTTCTCAAAAGGACTCAATCAGGGCTCTGTGATTGGTGAACTTAACCTCCCTGACCTTACCTGAATGAGCGGGTCTGTCGGCGCAGATGGTATCTTAGGCAGTTGTGATGTGATTACTCGCATACATTCGGTGCAAGAAGTCTACCACAGCAAAATGCGAAAACACAAGAAAACACAAAGACAGGATAAAGGGTTTTTGCAGCTGGGTATCTCATCCCCACAATGTAGCAGGAGAAGATAGGCTTCTTTGGCTCAACATGATGAAAGAGCTGAGAATAGAGCTGAAGGATGCATCAGGTTACATTAGCTGGGCTGGTATTATTCACTATGTGAATAGCAAACCTAATCTTTACCAAATAACAGAGCAACGTGGACTGTGGGAGCAGCGGGCAAATCATGAAAAAATCAGAAGCACATTAATCAAAATGTTTGTGGTTTATTAATCACAATGTTTGTGCAGATTAGTCTTGTATGAAATGAAACTGCATTAAAACATTACTCTTCATTAGTAAAGGTTGCGGTGTATTTTGTTTATTTCATCATAAGAATTGTATATTATATTATGTTTAGTACAGATTCATAGTGCCTCAGAAAAGGAAACAGGGATTTCCATTCATGTCAGCGTTGCTGGTGTAGTGGAGTTCTTGCTTGAAAGCCAGCAAAAGCCTTAAATATCTCCTTTATTCTCTCTCTCTCTGTCACATTCCTATAGCTTTTACACCCACCTTGAGGCTGTTTCACTGAGCACTAGTATGAGATGATGGGACATGGTGGGCTGAAACTAAAGTTGAAGACAGCGATCGAGAAAGATGAAAGAGTCCACCCCGACTATTTGACCAGGGCTGCCAGTAAATATAGTGTGAGGAACTTGGCAGAGGGTTCATTTCCTTCAGGCTCTTTGAAACAATATTCCAGTCAACTCAGGATTTTGGTCTCTGCATCAGCAGATAGACCAGCTCAGTACTTCAGATGGTTTGTGGGTTTCATGTCTTTCTCTCTCTCTCTCTCTCTCTCTCTCTGTCTCTCTCTGTGTGTGTGTGTGTGTGTGTGTGTGTGACATCTAATAATTGAAAATCTCTTCCACCTGATCAAAATGTATTTGTTTGACAGTATTAATGATTTCTTAGTTTACTTATTATTAAGGTGCTATCTCTAAGAAATTACCTACTCTAGTATGTTGATTAATTACTGTTCATTGCTAAGACCAACTCTGTCCCAGAATGATTAAATGCTACCACTTTATTCTTCAAGTATGCATTATGCACAATCGGAAATACACAGCATCAGTATGAGAGATATCATTGCTTCTCCTAATGAAACCCCAAATTCTTCATTTTTTGTTGACTTCCCCAAGAGCTGGAATTAAAAGATATTCTCTGATTAAACTGCAGAACTGGAAAGATTGTGATTAGTTTTTTTTTTTCATCCAGGTATGCATTACCTCCCTTTTCCAAACAGTAAATCTTGCTTTTCCAGATGAACATCTTCTGATGGGATCCCAATCAACTAGCTAACTCATTGTGTGTGTGAGATGGTCGGTTGTAAAGAAAACATATATAATTTCAGATGTCTGTTCTGAGCTGAGATACATCTCCCTGCTGTGATGCAATCATAGCTCTCACGTCTGAAGTTGAGAATGTGTAGAAACCGGTTGATTATCGTGTGAAATGTTGGACACTAACCACTGAGGCCAAAGGTTATTTTGGAGAAACCTATCAGGAGATTGGATTCTTGTCATTGAGCATCTGTGTGTCCTTTGGCTTGTGTAGGGACAGGGCCATTGAACAAGGGCCTGATTACCCCGGTCAGCTCTCTTGGGTGGCTGTTCGTCTGTACCAGCTTTTTTCTACTGCTAAGGCACTCGTGCACATAGATATGGACGGACTAGAATGGCTCCTGAGATTAGTGTTCTTGACCAGAGGTCTTCGACTCTAGACATTGACTCCAATTTCCAATACTGGATTTTGTAATCACTGGAGAGCAACTGAGGAGTTAGTGCAACTAATTGGCGACTTTGATGTAAAATAAGCATGGAAAATAGGTAGGGCCTGGATATTATGTGATATACATTAACTACCTTTGACAACAAAATCCCATACCTGATTTTTGGGATCTAGAGTAGTGTAAAACACAATATCTCATTGATTGGAATATAACAAAAAGAAGTCCTCTAAAGAGTAAAAGTTTTTGAAGGGTTTTGTTTTGATTGGTCCATTTTATTCTAAACAATAAGAGTGTCCATAGCTCATGCAATAAATATTGATATTTTAAGTGGAAGCTCAGGTAGACAGTGGCTTAAGCCTGCCTTATTATTGCACTGAATGCATGGGAAAGTGTGTTACTCCCCATCTGTGATAAACTTTAACAGCGTAGCTCCTGGAGTTTCGTTTCCCAATAGCTAATGAATAAATGATTAGGTTGTGTACTAATTAAACACTTGGAGTCTGGCCCAGTTAGCACAGTTTAGCAACAGAGAAGTACACTGATTCAAAAAAATCACGGTGGCGGCATTCCTGTGAGTCTCATTCTTAGTAGTCCATCTGCAGTACAAATATGCACTTATCAGATATCAAGCTCAAATGAAGCTACTCGTACATGGATTACCATGGAGCAGGAAATACCCCGTGTCTTCCTGTATGTCTGGCTAGAGAGCAGCTCTTCCTTGCTTCCAGAACATCACCAGCTTTGCCAAGGTCTGTCCCTGTCTATGCTAGAGCATCTGTCAGCTATCGCTTTCTTATAGGAGGACTGCAGAAACAGTGCCTTGGCTTCTTTTCCACTGGCTCGCATGGACAGCATGGTAAATATATATTTGTAGCCTAGTTCCATTAATGCTGTGTAAAAGCCTCCGTTGTAGTATTAAATGCTAACCTGCAGTGATTTCCCCGTTGCTTTTTCAGAGTTTATTCAGAATGCAGTTAATTTCGCTGTAGCCTACTTATAATTGTTATAATTGAATAGCGATTTATTCTAAAATAGGCTATTCAATGTTTCTAGTTTGATAAATCTATATTATAATTGAAATATATGTGAAAATTCAGTTTGCCCAACCTTTGGTTAAAATTTTATATAAATAAAATATTTCAAATGGTAATTTGAAAGCTCCTAACAAATGCTTCAGTTATTGGTAGTGCACTAGACTTTATAGCCATACAATGCATGCGTGTGCAATGTCATCAGTTTGTTACTGTGAGAGATCTGTAGGTTTAAAGATGTCACGTCTCTGTGTAAACGTAAGATCCATCTGTTCAGTAAACGGCAGTGCTGTCATTTTAAACTCACTAGCCTCCAGCCCAAATCTCGGTCGGTTTTAATTAAGATCTTTCTTTTCTGCACTCACAGAATGCAGGAATCCTGCAAGATGTTGCTCAGTCTTCATCCAGAACATCGTCCAGTGGCATCCATGCCGAGGGCCCTATCGCCTCCCTCCTTCCACTCCTAGACCACGCTGTTCCCATTCCGCCCTTTGAACCCCCTTCCCCTGGTGTCCCGCTTGCATCCCGCAGCTCCTCTGTAATGACGGGTACTTGAGGCTTTACTCTGCTCTGCCTCCTCTCATTAGTGTCGATGATGGACCTGATCTCCCATGACTCCCATGGCCATCTCCCTCGTGTCTGCTTCCACCTGACACTCACGGGGCTATATTGGTCCCAGCTCTCAGGGAAGTGAGTCAGAGGGAGAGCAGGTCCGATATTTCTCCCTCGCGGACCCCGGCTGCTAGGAGGCCATTTCAATCGAGTGCATACTTGTGGTCCTGAAGGGGGCATGGCACCGCATCAAAGGACAGGAGCTGAAATTGAAGTAACAAATGTAGCCACTGCTCTATAATGTGGCCTGATCTCAGCTGAGAGAGAGAGCTGTCGTCTAGAGCATCTTCTGCACCGAGACTCAGGGAGAGATGGATGAACACGCAGAAGCAGAATGTGCCTCCTATTAAGTCCATGCCCTTTAGAGCACTATATTGCAGGTATTAAGAGAAAACATGTGCACGGAGTTATATTATACTATTCCACAGTGCCAGTAGGAGGACTGATAATGCACAGCTTTTGCCAAGAAAAGGCACCCCACACTTGCACTTAACACATCACTTTAATCTGAAGACTGGGAAAATGTGACCTTATTTGAAGTCAATTTGCAGCTATTGTGCAGTTTTCACACTTTTGTCAAGCAGATGAGGGGGGAAAGTGGGCTGAAATGGGGAAAAAAATGAAAAAGCTTGTGTGCATGTTTTATTTCAGAATTGCCCTGTTGCTTCTGCTACACTACTGCAGCACTGCTCCAGCATGGGGCACCTCTGTCTGTCTTTCTTCTTGCGTTTCCCCCTCTTTCCTCTGCTCGGACAGAATGCCTGTTTTCACTCTTCACACTGCTGTCACCCTGGGCAGCGATTCGCTTTGTATATCGTGGTGGAACAGGGACAGTGTGATTGACAGAATGAACTATGAGGCCCTCCTGGCCTAATCTGAGAGTGAGTGAGTGAATGATAGAAAAAGAGAGACAGTGAGGGTGTGTGTGTGTGTGTGTGTGTGTGGCTGAGTGAGCCAAAAGGGGAACTTGACCTGACCTCAGTGCAGGGGAGCTTGGTGTTCAGTCTGACTCTCATCACATTTTAATAGCCACAACAACAGCATGTGGCTGAGCTGCGTGGAAGAGTCTGCAGTGTGACTAACAAGGCTCAAAATCTGCAATGTGGAGTGCTGGTGTGTTCGCTCTGACCTTTGCAAACCCTTTCCTCAGGTTTACAGCCCTGACAGAACAACTGGTGACGGCGCCTCCCTCCATAAATGATAAATGATGCAAACGTACCATAACCGTGCCCGTACCACCACAAATACGGTTATGGATGACATTTTTAACATCTGTAAAACACACAACAGCGAGCTCACATCTGCCCTTAAAAGTTTCCAGTGAATTTTTGGGTCACTCAGACCTCATTTACTGTCTCAGTTGTCGTGCTCTCCTGAGCTAAGTCAGCTTTGCCCTCCTGAAGGTGACCCCATTACATTGGAGAGAGGCTAAAATGGCGTGATATCAGTCTAAAGAGGCAGCCTGGTTTCCACAGGGACGATGGGCCTCTCCTGTAGCCAGATTAATGCTGCTGTTTCTTCCTCTTATCTGTAATGGAATTCGGAGGTCATTCCTAACGCTCTTTACGTGAGCTCTTCATGTGGTAACTGATCCTCACAGTCCACATGTCTTCACTCCAAAAACCATGTCACAGAGGACAGAACTTCAGAGCCTCCTGCCCCTATTCACACGCATCGGACTAATGCTACCAATTAGTTCATCGTAAAGCGGTAAATATGTAGACTTAAATAAGTCTACATCCTAACTAGCTATTTGTCCAGCCAAACTCTTCATCCTGTCTTTGGGACAGCAAGGTTACAGCTGTGATTTCTCATACCATGTGCTCCCTAACCTTGCCTTCCCTTAGGATGAAGGCAACATCACTTAAAATGTCCATTAACGATTCGGCCAGCCCGCTCAGTGTGCCTAATCAGTTTTTCACCACTAATCACAAACTTCTGCAATGACATTTTATCTTTCAAAGGTGTCAACATCGCAATTCCCCTCTGGTGTTTTAAAAAAATAAATTTCCTCCCTCGCAATCGAGCTCCGGCTTATCCTATTGGAAAATATGCTCCAAATGCAGCGCTGCCAAAATAATTCATGAATATCAATGGCAGAGTCGTGGCCTGGCTTTGATGTACCCTTTGAATGTGGGATATTTGTCTGGCTGTTTGGGTCCGAGGCTGAGGCCACTTCCCCTTCATGTCTTGCTTTAGATGTACCGTCCGCTCTGAGGCCCCCATGCTCTCTTCCGCGCTCTCCCCAGAGAGCTTCCTTCTGCCTCATCTCCTCCTCTACTTGCAGTGAGCCTCCCTGGGCTGGAGCCTTGCCCACTCTCTACTCTCTCTACTCTGTAGAGAGCAAGAAACTCTGACTGTCATGAAGTGAAACTGCACAGGACTTTAAACAGCTGACTCTGAGAATTAGAATCAAGTCCCATTACCTACCCGGTATTTTAAATATTGTACCATGTTGCTTTTTGGACTTATTGTCAATCAGGCGTCCGACTCTTCAAAAGAGATAAAAGGTACGGATAAAATCCCCCAAGCAACTGCTTTGTGTTACCGATGTAGAAAGTGTAGGACGATATAGGAACTGCCTTTGGCACTTGTCTATTTTGCTTGCTTTGTACGTGAAGTATTGTGCCTTACTAAACAGTATGCAAGCCCCTCTTCTCCAGAGCGTCGCTTCACCATTTCAATGATTACTTGACAAGGCATTTTGTACTAGCTGTGCTGCATTGCAGTCTGGTTGGCTGTTGTTGCTGATTACCGAGTTAGTACAGAGTCCGGAAGAGCAAGACTGTCTTGTGAAAGGGAAAGGAACAAGAACATAGTGATATCAGGTCATGGAGTCTGGCTGCCTGTCTTCCTAAAGACCTCCTCTGATTGGGTCTTTAGAGGCGAGTCTCGTAACAGGCCTCTGACTGGCCGGTTGGTGTGCATGGTGCATAAACCTAATGTTTTGTAACATTATTTCCATAATAAAAGCCCCTGCTGCTTTAAGTACCCACTTTTCCAGAGTAAAAGGCAAACAGACATCTGTTATGATTCTTTTCCTTTATGACAGGGATTGTCATTTATCACAGGCTGCTACAGTGTGTTGCTTCAGAATTTTTTTATTTATATAGCACTTTTTACAACAGATATTGTCACAAAGCAGTTTTACAAATGTCCAAATCCGAGCCCCCAGTGAACAAGCCTAGGGCAACAGTGGCAAGGAAAAACTCCCTAGACCATGAAGAAGAAACCTTTAGAGGAACCAAGACTCAAAGGGGGGGGGGGGGGGGGCATCCTCCTCTTGCCGACAACAGTTATATAATAACTACACAATAATAACAATTTTAAGAGAAAAATAAATAAAATAATAATAAAATCAAAAAATACGCAATTAATTTCTAGTCCAGTTTTCTAGAAGTTTTAGTCTTGTCCTGATGGTGTGCACATGTCCGAAATCCATCCCGCAAGAGAACGTCCATCAAGGGCAACAGAGAAGAAGTTGGATTGGGTGGAGGTGTGCTGGGCTATAGCAGGGGGCATCAGGGGGTGGTGGGAGTAACCATGGCAGCTGAGGCGGGTTGAGTCTCAGTAACATCATGACATCAGGGGTAGGTGCACCTTAGCAGAAAGACAGAATAGAATATTAGGCATGTCCAGGTATGAGGGTGTGTAAATTAGGGAACTATAATGTGCAAAGATGGACTCTGGCAGCTCTATCTATGGCAGAACAGCTAAAAGGAAAAAGCCAAAAGGAACCACAGCCATGAGGGCAAACTGGAACATCAGCACTCCACTGTTTAGTCAACAAACCTGAGTGACAAAAGAGAGGTGACGTGACAGCATCATAACATCCCAGTTTACCACAACTCCCATGGACCCCCAGATCTACACCTTTACCTAAGATGGGAAGTAGTTAATAAAATGCCTGACTGTACGGTTTTCAGCCTAGCCTTAAATATTGAGGCTGTGTCTGAGTCGTGAACATTTACAAGAAAGTTATTCCATAGTGTAGTAGATTTTCTTATTCTTGTTACTAGTAAACAGCCTGCACCTTTTGATCTAAGCAGACATGGCGGATCGTAATGCACTAGGAGTTCTCTAAGGTACTGTGGGGCAAGGCCATTCAGTGCTTTGTAGGTCACTTCAGTGTGTTAATTCTTCAGTGTGCTAATTCACCAATCCAAATTAGAAAGTAATACAACAGTTCCTATTTACATTCATTTAAGTTTATAAAATTTGGAAACTGGCCAAGTGTATCTCATGCCGTTGACATTATAATCTATTGTGTTCATAGATTTTCAAATGGTGGTGAGTTGATATTCAGAACTGATTTACACCCTTATTCCACAAAGGCGTTTATTGTTTATTAACATTTTAAACATTAGAGGACAGAAGACCCATCTAGCCTTGAACTATGGTTATTTAATAACTCATGCCATTTGGTTAACAATATTCAGCAGCTGGGTGAGAGGACCCAGGGAGAGATGTGCCTCTGAATACCTTTGTCACCTTTAAACTCAATTACTTCCACAAAATGTTTTCTGAACTCCACCTGCAATGTAAACTTGATAAGTCATAACATGGCAGAGTGGAACAAGCGTCTTGGCATTCCAGCTCCTTCCACACACAACCACATGCGTTTATTCCCTTTCTGTTGCAGTCTCTGACATCCCTGAGATGGGCAAAGTACACTGAAAAGTACCCTATACACGAGTTACAAATACTATACATTTTCAACAAATGTTTCAAAATAAATTACAAATATCAATGTTATGTTTTTAATTAAGATTAAGGTAAACTGTAGTTCAACCTCAGCAAAATACACAATCTGCTTAGTATATTTAAGTCAAACTAAGAACATTAACTACTGCATGCATAGTACTGTAGGATCTTGGGTCGCAGAATCATTGAAACATGTAATTAAAATAACAGAATCACTTTATCTCTGTGCAGTGTGCAGTTAATGCAGTTATATGGCATGTTAGGTCATGTGATTGGCAATGAACTTCAGAAATTATATATTTTATATATAAATGTAATTAAATATATTTCAAATACACCTAATTAACATTCCCCATCTCTATGCCTTCCCACAGTGGCTTGATGCATGTTTTTTCCTCAGTCAAAAATGGAAGTCATTTGAAGCAAGAGCCCCGTCTCACCTCTAAGGGAACAAGTATTGTTTTATAACTCCTGCCTTCACTTCAAAGCAGCCCTGGCTTAAGGGGCTCCCGGCTAGATAATTGAACTCTGCCGTTAATCACACAAGACCGCCCCATTTAAGAGCACACACGCCAAGCAGCCAGGCTAAAAGCAAGATGGAGGACAGCCGGATACAAGATTTAAGGCAGAGAGGAGAAAGCATAAACATGATTAATACTAATTAACTATACTTGTGTTAAGGTGCCCCTTGTAAGTAATTATGAAGTGGAGGAATTGCTCTGTTTTTGCCTATAAATAATCCTGGCAGCTTGGTAGATTTCCCTCAGGATCTCCACCCCCCCCCCCCCCCCCCTCCCATTCTTCATTCTTTTTTTTTTTCATTCTCATGTCTTGCAGCTAATCATGCATGGAAAAATCACCGGTGTCTAATTTACTCCTGTAGAGTTAAATGGTCTCAAATTCAGTTGTGAAGGAATAAATTTAACTTAAGGGCAAAGTCATTTGAGACTGATGATTGGCTGAATGTTAATGATAGCCAGAAACAAACAAAGAACAACTACAAAAAAGTAAATGCATCTATTTAATCAAAACCAGGCAAAACCAAGGGGACTGCACCAGAATGACCCTTAAGTGTCAGACGGGAAGAGGGGTGTTATTGATTACACTCAGACATTTCATGTCAGGAGAATTTTCTGTGAACAATCATAACCTACTAACCCAGTGGTGAGGAGGTACACAGTAAGTCCTAGACCTCAGTACTTTTGCACTAATAGAATTTTTATAGTACCTAAAATTTTAAACTAATATAAAATAATATCTAAATATAATAATTTTACCAGATCATTTTCCCTTTTGAAACTATGTTTCATTTCAGTTTCATACTTCAGTTTCCCACATTTGCACCCATTACATTAGTGCAACACTATCACTTTGATAAGTAAGCAGTGCTATTTTAAGTTGGTGTCAGTGACAAGAGCAATCATCAATTATTACTACATTTTACATTTTACAGTTTGAAATCTTTTGGACAGGAAAACAATTTGGCCTGATTTAGATGGTGCTATGCTATACTAAACTACAGGCTTCAGTTTACTTAAGTACATTTTAGTACAAAGACAATAAGTATGATGCAGTTACAATCTATTTTCTACTGTGGATGGTTTTGTAACTATATTTACTTATCCCTATGACACTTACCTACAACTAACAATGGAAATAGTTTAACAGGCAAAGGTTTAATGTATGCAAAACTCAATAAATGGTTTAATGTATGCAAAACTCAATAAGTGGACTCCATATGGTAATTAATAAATGTGTTAGAAAGAGCTAATTAATTTGGATAGTCCAGTGTAAGTCATGAGAGTATCTGTAACCAACTTTTGAAAGTACCTTAATGCTGAAACAGCCTGCTCATGGTTTAACTTAATAAATGTATGCAGCAAATTGGATACTTTACAGGGACTTGGTATCAGAAATATATAACATTATAACTAGTTCTTTATAATGCTACATAAAGAGCTAAGCGTCACAGGGTTGAGTTCAAGCTAACACAGCCTGCATTTTACAGCATAATTCCCTGTCATTTACCATTTAATTTCCTGGAATTTACAGTGTAACTTCCCTGTATGAATTGACATGTATAACATACTTACGGGTTTCTGCTGGTACTTAAGGACTTAAGGAGAGGTACAGCAGAGGAAAACAAGACAATTAGGAACAAGAGAGAAACAGTTGGGAATGTGCAGCATAATTTTCCGACATTTACCATGTAATTTCCTGCCATTTACCATGTAATTTCCTGTCATTTACGGTGGAACATCCTTGTATGAAGTGGAATATAAACAAATGCTTTTGCACTTTGCTCTCGGCAGTGGCGACGACCATTTTTATGCATGGGAGTTCAGCAGTCAAGCTTCACCCACACTCCAGGGATTTATTCTGCTTATGTCTTTATTGTACAATTTTGAATAAGAACATGTCGTGAAATGGCTCTGTACTTTAGAAAATGAGCTCTTAGCAGGCATTTTGGTCCAGAGCTGCAGTGGCTCGTAACGGGTAGGCTGAAACTGAATGCAAACTTACAGCTGTGGACGGCTCGTCATCCCAGGACGAAAAGCTTAATACAGTAATGTAACGTACATATTTATATCTTTAATTACACATTAATTAGGCACGCAGGGATTTCTAAAAATGTTTTTATTCGATGTTTACACAGCTATCACAAGGTCAGTGCTGTTCTCTTGCTCTTCTCTGTTCTCAGGAACAGGAAGTTCACGTTCTCCTGTTCTTACTATGTAAGTTTACACTTCAAATGTAATGTGTATTTACACTTCAAATACACTGTAAAAACATATATAAACATTTATAAATGCCTATTTTATTATATTACGTTGCTGTGTGGAAGATTTGCAATATTAAAACACCTGGAATGAGAAAAAAAAAATTAATTACTGTGTTAAGCACTGAGTGGCCAATGTTATAAACTAGTTTAGGTTACACACTAAGAACTAACATCTTAATAACTAATGTTAACTTGTTAACAAACAAGAATCATGGTCAGTTTGACTGGGCAGAGTGAGCTGGTTAGCCAGCTAGATAGCTATGTGACTAGATAGTCACAGAATAGATATTGTTGGTGTTGGAGAGCAATTGTGCATGAAATGACCACAATCTAACTAAACTAAATCTGTTTAAATGTCATCAAGTTTATATTTTTGATTTATGAACTCACGTTAGCAAGTTAGCCAACATACCAGATGTATTAATACAAGTCAATAAATTAAACATTATAATCGGTTATATATTACAATGAGGCAAAGATCATCGTAAATAACATACATTAAGTATAGAAAATATTACCTCAATGTTACCTAATAGGTGGATGAAGGGAGTGAGGGAGAGAGGGAAACACAGAGGGGGAAAAGGCAGTGAAAGCCTAAGGGAGAGATTTCTCCGAACCTCCAGTACTCCCACCAGCACTGCCCCAACTCTACTCTCAGCTCCATGTTCACCACCTCCCAAATCCCTCCACCTCTCCCTGCATGCACAGACAGTATCCTGCAGTATTATCTTGACCAAGAACAGGGTTTGCCAACACTGACCAATCCAAAGTAGCCACATACTGGTATTCCCCAGCCATAGCAAACAATTACAGGATGTCACACCTGGTATGATTCACATTCCTGAATAATTACTGACCATTTGTGCTGGACTAGAGCAAAAGTTGACTGCTGTGGTGTGACTACTTTTATCTCTGCACAGCAGTGGTGGGTGGATGAGAACAAGACTTCATAGACCAGTGTTTGGCATGCACTACTAATTACAGAGCTATGTCTGACTTCCTCAAATGCTCCTTAAACCCATGACAGAAACCACCCCATGTTCATGACATGACTGTAGAACGCATGACATCAGGAACCAGGATTGCAAGACATCTTAATGCATCAACACAAAACATTTCCTAAGCACAGGCAGACAACTGCCACACTAGAGAAGCTCCAGTGCCATCAAATCTTTTGTGAAGTAACAATTATATGCACAGAACCTCGCCATTTTTTTTCTCTCAACAGTCTCCCGAACAGTGACAAGACGTTTTTTGTTTTTTATGGTAATTTTGACATTTCGGAATTCAGGAGTCAGGGAGCAGCAGGAGAAGACGAACATTTCATGAAGGTAAACAGCGGGGATCTGGAATGGAACAGAGCATGCGGAATAGGCCAGTAGAACAGGACAGAGCATGCGGAATAGGCCATTAAAGACGGGGAGATCTTTTAATTCACAGTGCAGAAAAGCTGGGGCGAGACCACTGGTAGACAGGAGAGGTGAAGGCAGTAGAACTAATCTCGCAGAGAGCCTTCCTGTCACGGACTGCTCCGCCCCCATAAGTCACGTAGTACGGCCCGCTGAGTGCCGGGGGATCCACGTGTACTGTGTTTATGTGTCGTAGCCACGCTCCCCCGGGATTGCACACACGTGCACAGGATTTAATGTTAATGTCTTATGTCTATTTAAACCCCTTGTAACATTGAGCGGTAAGGAGGCGGACGCATCCAAAATCAGAGTCGTTTAGGCAGTCCAGGGTCATAGAGCCGACACGGAGAGTACGAGGATACATGACTTAACAAAACAAACACACACACGAAACAGGCTATAACTAAGGCTAGGAAACCCGAAGGCTAAGATAAATACAAAGGCACGGAGTACAAAGAAACAACCATAACGAAACACACTCACAAATTAAATAATTCAAACAATAAACAGCAAGGACCAAGGCACACAACAGGGTTTAAATACACGAACTAGAGACGAGGGACAGGTGTACGCAATCGAACGATGTGAGGACAAAACGAAACTATGGAACGGAACTAAACACATGACAAAACACGGAACATGGAAGGGACTGATCGTGACTCCCCTGTCCGTGTGTGCTCCCATTGTTGGTCATTGTCGCTACGTGTGTGTTTAACTAGATCTGTGTAGTCGTTAAATGTATAGTCATGCTTATTGTAAATGTTGCGAGTGCCACCTCTGTCTCACGTGTTTAATGTTAATAAATGTTCTGCACGAAGGAGGAGGTCTGTGCGTTCTGCCCCGCGCCCACTCGGGCCAGCAGCAACATTACACTTACCTTGACACCTTCATATGATCATTTGGATTCTGTCTTTTATCTGCCTCCTGGTTTGAACTTGAAATGGGTTTTATTAATCCTTCTGCAACCTTAGACTGCAAGCCTACCAGTGTGTATAGCCACGCCTTGCTAAATGATCCATTTTTATCTGTTTATTATCGCTATGTATAAATAGTCAAGAAAGGATTATGACATTGCTTGCAAGCCAGACGACTGCACAGTTGCCTACAATGTCACTGATTTTTTTTTCTGTTTAAACAGGCACTTTTTGTTTGGCACATTTGTTGGCAATCGATGTGGGGTTTTTGAATATTCACCCTGTTACATTCATTCTCAAATGCAAATTTTTCATTAAATGAGGCATGTTTTTTTTTATTACAGTTTCACTACAAGTGTCATTTGCTGGCGACAACATTTTGACAGGTTCGACTTCAGAATTTACTGACACTTATTCGACTCAGTTTCCAACGTTCTGAATTCGGGGCGATTGCCCTCATGTAAATGAGATCTTCATTAGGTATCTACTCTAATAGGGCAGGCATATCAAATAGAGAAATGAGAGACTGGCTAGACATGAAAGAGAAGCTACTCCAAGGAACAGGCTCACAAAGACACTGACAGAGTGGAGCAGGTGATAATGAAAACACAGAAACTCAACGAGAAAATGGACCCCAACCCAGGTGACACTAGCATCTCGCACTACGTGAAGGACCTTTGAAGTCATTGAAATTTTGCTGTTGGAAGAGTTCAAGGCTGAAAGTAGTATGCTTTAAGATACACCCACCTCTCTGCTTTTTTTTTTAACTAAAATGCCAGAGCACTATTTTCATTTTGTCCATGACTCATGTCTGTTCTTTTAGCATGAAAGTCAGTGGATAGAAACCAAGACAATGCATTTGCCCTGAACACTCAGGGAGTTGCTATTCTGTCTACAAATTTAATCCTAGTGATGAATGTGTAGGGTTTTTAATTGGGTATTAAACTGAATAATGTAGGACTAAGCTTAATCTAGTCTCTGAGAGATGCTTTCTTGTAGAAATCCGTGCCTTCTCTGCTCAGACGACAAATAAATCTCTGATGAATAATGCTGAACAATGTAGTCTAGGACTTGGTTTAATCCTGAAAGATGTCTTGTAGAAACCCATGTATTTTTCTGTCCAGAAGAGAAATACATCTCTACACGGCCTCTCTTTCATCTTCTTCTAATTTTGTTTGTCATTTTCCTCCTGACTGCTGTAGGGCCAGTTGATGCAGAGCTCTGATGTTTAGGCTGTAAACGTAGGATGATTTGTCTCGTATTGTTTGGTGAACATATGGGCTGCTACAATCTAACAGCCAAAAGCCTTTTGCAGAGAACCCATCTCATGTGTTGCCGTTTTGCTCCTGCCTTGGTATTTAACCCACCATGCTGGCAGCAGCAGAAGAATAGCTCCAAGATATGGAATCTAGCCAAATCATCCCCCAAAAAACCCAAAATGATTGAACCAACCAACCATCCAACAAAACAAACAACAAACAAATAACAAACAAATGATATCACTGATCCATGATCATGATGAGCATTGCAAGAGTTTGCAATGCAAGCTTGTAAATGTGGCAATTAAAAAGGGAATTTATTATTGCCAAGCTTCTAGTCTCCTCTTGCATCAGATCTTGTGGGTTTGGGGGGATGATTCATGTATACCTCAAATCCAAGATGCAACCAGTGAACACAAATGTGAATCTTCGTTATCTTTAATTATTTATCTGTTGTTTTTTGGGGGAGGGGTGGGGGCAAATCGTGTTTGCACAACAATGAACTACTGATGAGTGGTGAAGACAAAGGACAGCCTGATTGGCAGACGCATGTTTAAACAAAGCCTGCGGCTAATCGCCTTGCTTGGCACCACCACCCCACTAGTAGAGCAACAGAAAACAAAAAGATGGAATTTGTCATGAACAAGGAGGTGAGAAAAGAGGGATATGGGTTACCTGTTGAGCTCAGAGTGTGCGTGTATGTCTTTCATATATTTAATTCTACAACATATCCAGCTCTTTACTGAAAAAATGGAAATGGCACATAATTAAATGCAACATTCAGGTCATGGTGTAATGATCTAAATGTCAAATACATCAGAAAGTGAATCACTGTTGTGGAAACAGACCTCACCACCTAAGGTGGAATGCCCCTTTGAAATCATTAAGTAATGGCCAAGTTAAAAATCTTGTTATGCCCAGGGAATGTTTTTCCTTGCCACTGTCGCCACTGGTTTGCTCATTAGGGATCTACACCCAAACATTTGTGAAGCTGCTTTGTGGTAACTTGTGTTGTAAAAAAAATAAATAAATTTAAATCTAAATAAATGATACATAAATAAACTTAAACTCTGACTTTAAAGGATGATCAGTTTGGGATTAATGTAACGCAGATGCCATTAACTATTAAAATACTTTATAAAACTTACCCTTTTAGTCTTGTCAGTTGAGCAAGTATATATCTATTGTTTATTCTTTTTTGTTTTAGGTTTTAATTGAGTAATTAAACAATATGTACACTCTTTCCAGGGGAGATAAAAACCTGAATACAACAGTCCACAGCGTAACATAAAAGGTGCGCACACACATCTGGAAGTTAAGAAGAGAGGTCTTTAATGGAAAGGAGCAAGGGAGGAAATAGGGAAAAAGCAATAAAAACAGAACTAAAGTTCTAAACATGTGAAACAAACCGCTTAGAAACCCATCAAATATTGCATATGAGACTTAGAAAAGCATAATGAGTGCAGTGTATCTGTGCACTTATAGGAGAGTTGATGAGTTGAAAGTTGAATGTAATCAATAAATTGATCTTCTATAAGTGGGATTTGTAGTAAATCAACAAATGTAGTAAATAAAAGCACCATTTTATCAGCCCTAGCACTTTTAGAAAATCATATTGTATTAAAATGTTGTATGTTCTCATTTTGGAAATGATTTGACATCCCCGGAGGGTAAGGAGTTACCGTGCCTTGTGGATTAAGCAAAAGCATCAGGAAGGTTCTGTTTTATTGGCAAGGAGAAGCACTGACAGCCCAATACCATAAAACAATTATCCTGGACAGGATACCTCTTAGAGAACCTTTTCTACCAGAGTGTGCATGACCTTGCTTGACCTGATGTATTGGACTCTACAGATCCTTTCGTGGCACGGTTGGCCCCTGTCTCGTGTCATTCTTTCATTCCTGTTCCAGACCTTGTTTTGGTCTTCACTGTCTCTTTTAAATCAACTGTTCCTTGTTAGTTCTCATTTGTACTTGGTATATATACCCTGTGTTTCCTCAGTCTTGTGGCTGGTCATTGTAAAACCATGCCTTGTTTGTGTTTGCTTGTCTTAGTTACTTTCATATCGCTGCTTGTGTAAGTCTCTTTATTTGTTGTAGACTGCTTACCTATTTGTCATTGTGCGTTTTTTGTTCCTTTGTTTTACAAAGTACCCAGTAACTCTTTGTGTTGGTAGTTTGACCCTGGACAGGTCTAACGACTCTGATTATGGATTTGCCCCTAATAAATCTCCCTCTTCTCAGTGAATGTGTCTGCCTTGTGATCGCTCCACATTACATTTAGTAAGAAATACAATTTCTTTGACAGCACTTAAATAGACATTGCACAAGACATTCATAAAATACAGTGTGTGTGTGTGTGTGTGTGTGTGTGTGTGTGTGTGTGTGAGAGAGAGAGAGAGAGAGACAGAGAGATGATGTGTTGTATGAAAGTACAACGCATCCCTTTTCTTTAACTGTATGTGAAAAATACAAGATATTCCAAGTTTTGTCTTCAATAAAATTAGAAATCCTGCCTGAAACAATAAGACAAAAGTTGTGTGATATACCTGTAAAATGGTATGGACATAAATTAATTTTTTTTCTCCAATTATCAATGAATAGCCCTGTGAGGGGTGAGAAAGATCACTGCTACTGGAAGGAGAACCAACCAACCTGGAAAACCAGATGTGACAGACAGGGACATTACCCACCCCTACACTCCAATACATCACAATTCACTCATGTTTCAGGGTGGAATTCAGGGTGAAAGTCGAACATTCGATTTCGACTTCTCAGCTGATCCCATGTCAAACTCTGCCAAACAAATGCTCATCAGGAGACAGCATTCTGTATGCAGCAGGCTGGAAGAAGTGCCCAAGGTCTGTTTCTTCGATTCCCAGAACATCGATGGGAGACAGAAGGCTAAGGCCTCTTGGTCAACTCAAGGACAATACTGAACAGAAATAGCCATGCTCCTTGCTTTTCCTCCCCAGTGTTGTCATCGTGTGAAGTGTAGATACCGTGACATTACAGAACAAGCGAAGGTTCTGGCATTTTCTGCTGAACTAGTCCTATTCTTTGTATATTTTTTCTTTCATGAATATCCCATTTCTGCCTCTTGACTTTATTCGTGTATGCTGAGGTTTTTATTTTCTTTAAACATTTGGCATCATTCTAGCCCTCTTTTCCACTTGACGTATTATTAACATTTGTTAATGTTTTACTTATATGTGAGTGTCTCTTGTCATATAAGTTCTAACAGCTAGGAAAATTTGCTCCTTAAATTTTAGTGATCAAAATTTCCTTTAGATATTGAGAAACTTATTATTTCTATGGTTACTTCATCAAGTGCGTCTATTTTGTCCTGTTGGACAGTTGCCATGTTTATTAGACTTATTATTAGAAATTATAACAAGTTAACATATTAGAACATATTAATAGTAATAAATCTTTCAAAGCTCCTATAACAGAAAAGGAGGTTTTTGACTGCTTTGTTTAATGTCATGGTCCTGATCACCCAATGAGGGTATATTTTCAAAATTAATCACTGGCTCACTGTATATCATTCCTTAATTTTAGGGGTAATATTAGACCTTTACCTCTAACAGACCTATAGCTTAAATACAGTATAACGATAGGTTCATGTGGTTTAGTCTATGATTAGAACAATTTGCACTAGTCAGGGATTCTGTTTACCTTTTTATTATTTATTTTACAAAAATGACAATCCTTGATTGAAATGGGTGATAATACAGCTATACCTTAAATTCATAATACCTAATGTCTGTCATTAGGTATTATGAATTTAAGGTATAGGTACAGCCTGTTGATATTTTGACGGACAACTTCTTGATAAGTGCATTGTGCATCTATAATATCCACTCTTCACCAATAAAGCCTTGGACATTCATAATATATACATAGTTTGTGTGGCTTTTACAACACAGCAGTGTATATTTTTCTTTACATAAAAACCTGCTTTATTAATGCCCTGACTCTTGTGAGGACCTGTCTCTTTGACTGGGCTCAGGATGATATTTTATCTTATGCATTGTTTAGTTTAAAACTACATTTAGAAGTAGGGCAGACATATCAATAATATGATCAGAACAACGAAGGTGAGAAACATCCGGAACAGTGAGTTTAAGATCCTCCCCCTTCAGCAAGTGATGTGCCTACACATCTTGCTATCGATTTGCTATCACATGGTGTCAGAATGGGCTGTCTTAACGGGCACAGGACATCCTTTTTTGGAGCCTCGAGCGGGGCAGTAATAGAGGTTAGCAAGACGGAGTGGCACACTTGAGTAATGGACCTCTGTCGCCGCAGGGAGGCTGATTAGATTAGCTCCTCTTAATGATGAACAGTGATCAATCACTATTGATCAAGTTTTCTTTTTTTCTATGTTCTGAGGCCTGAGGAACCAATACCCGTCCTCATCTCATCTCCTTACCTCCTTAGTTGTCATTCCGGCCACTGAAGTTCATCTTTCCAACCACCTATCCATCTTCACTATATTTCCACATGATGCTCCAAGAAGCTAGTCGTGAAAATAAAAAATCTGTTTTTACAGGACTTTAAGGGAGGTTTTTTTTTTTAAACTGTTAGTCATGGTTATCAATCTTCTCTGTTCAATAATTTGCCTAATTTTGATGCAACTCTAGGAACAACAAGAAACACTGTTTCACAGGTGAGGCCAAGAGATCTGGAGGTGTCAGACTCATTTGGCAGTTCAAAAATAGACAGCGCTGCAAAAACGTTCCATCTCTAACTGCATCTTCTCATGTGCAGTGGTGTGAATGGCTGTGTGATCTTACCCACACACTTGCGTCGGTGCTAATCTGCCTCAACTCTAAGGACAGTGCCTAGACTGCTTGGAGCTGACAAAATCACATCAGACACATCAATTATTCTTATACACAGATTCATGCTCCCTCCCATATTCTCCACCAGCCAGTTATCTTAGCATTGCCGTTCAACTGCGTATTAATCAGTGTAGGAGAATTGACCAAAATCACCCCCCATGTGGGCTTGGTGTAAGATTTATGTGGCTAATTAGACAGAACAAAACCTGAGAATTTCTCCACCCTTGCTTCCTCCTCCACCATACCCCCACCCTCCGCCCACCTCGTCTGACACTGTGTGACAGACTGCTTCATGCGCCCCGGTAAACATGCGAAGACAAGGAGATGACTCTCCTTCTCTGAGTCGCTTCCTCTGTCTCTGTTCTCTGCATACAAACAGTAACACTCAGTACTGTAATGAATGTTTCTCAGCTGTATAAAACTTGTATAAAACTCTTTTTTCCCCCAAACATCAGTGCATACTCGCAACTGCACACAAAGTATAATGCATCATAGCCTAGTGTATCACAACAAATTAGAATTCTTTCACCAAAAAGGACTGATTATTTGAAGCTATAATATGAAAATAAAAGAAACATAATACAATACTGTGATCATACAGTAACATTTTCCTCAATGAGGACTAAAACAGTATTCTATCACTGCATGCCAGTTAACGTGACCCTTTTTTGTGTCATGTGTTAGCTCTGAACACTGATAACATTCTAAGGAAAATAAAATGTGATCGCAACATACCTGCATTCAGACTGTAACACTCAGTACTGCAGTGCATGTTCCTCAGCTATAGATTTTCACTACAAGGGATAAAAGAAAAATACATATAGCAGTGACTAAAAGCTTAGTATAACTCGTAAGCTATGTTGTACAAAATTAGCATCGGAACCCTCTAGCGTAACATGGTTAGTACGGAAAAAAATTAATATACAGTTAAAACACTTCACTATATCAATAATACCCCACTGATTTGATACAACTATTCTTAAGAAACAACATGTATTGCATCTGCAAGCTGGTGTTTCGTTATTTCTATTTATAATTGTGAAATAGTCCCTGGTGCTTTTTCTGATGGCTTACCTCTGGCACTGCCAGTATAAAACTCTGCCAGAGGACGGTAAGCAGAAAGTGCAAAAAGTACAAAAAGTCAGCACTACAACTGACTTGCAGGAAGTTGCAATTGCAAAGCAAAACCAAAAAATGATGAATCAAAATCAACTATGATAAAAGGTAATAAATATTAGCACCACATACTATAATTTTGGTTGAATTCACATTAATTTATGGGAGGTTGTTTTCAACTCTGTTATACCCACTGCCACTGAATTCTGCCAAACTTATGTGCACAAGACAAATATCAAGGGCACAAAGGTGCTGTACACAATACCAACTAAACAGGATGTCCTAAATCAGACTGTCAACTATCAAAAGTGTCTTATGAGGAAAAAGTGACAAGAGCTAACCTCCCAAGACAACCACAAGCTGTAGGCTGCCTTCTACACCCTACACCATCCATTTCTCATGCACCATAAGGCCCATCACTAAGGAGCTGAAGAAACATGTGAAACAACACAAAATATCCTAAAGTGAGATTAACAGTAAGAACTTGCTTCCTAATGTCTGGAAGCCCGAAACACTTAACTTTAAACGGCCCAAACATTATTTTTAGCATCATTGACAATGTCTTGCCTAGACATAGTGTGTATCAAATCTGTTTACTGGTCTGACAACATGACTGAAATGAGATCCTCAGCCCTATTGGCACTCACACTTACTCTTCAGTTTTGAGAGGCAATAGCACACATTTAGCATCGCCATAGCAGGATGTACATGTCATAACTTTTTGATCCATTCAGATACATTCCATACTATCTAAAAACATGGAGGTTAGGTAAACTGGCTATCCACAATAAATTGTCCTGATGTGTCTATGTGTGCGCATGACTGTGTGTGTCTGCATGTCTAATAAAGTTGCACTAGTGTGAGTGTATGTGAATAACTGCATCTGCATGTCTAGTGGTGGATGGTGCACCGTCTTGGGTATTGTCCTCTCTCAACTCCCTGCATGCAATTCAGTCCACAGGGGGGCTGAGGTTTCCAGTTGTGAGTACACTGTGCACAATTCGCTGCTGCTTCTCACTGGCAGGTGACTGGACGTAAAAGCTGTGCATGTTAATTGTAAAGTAACCTTGGGTTCCTTGAAAGGAACTATATAAATATAAATTCATTATAGGGAGGGCCCTTTCACTCTATGGTTATAGATCTCAGCATGACAACTCTGTTCCTTTGCAGCATGCTTCTGGGCAATCAGCATGGCTTCCTTAAGATCCTTCAACAAAGACACCACATACTTGTCATAGTCAGCCACTACCAGATCATTCAGGATACTTTTAAACATGACATTCACGAGGCGACTAGGGATCCTCCCAAACATCACATAGAAAGGAGCATACCCTGTCATCTCATGGACTGAACAATTGAACATGAAAGTAAATGTCTGCAGTCTTCTTGGCTAGTCATACTTCCTGTCTGGACAAGGGTTTGGATGATATTATCAAAGGTCCTGTTGAAACGTTCAACATTGCCATTACTCATAGGATGACAAGGAGTTCTGTGGGATTTTATTATTCCAGAAACTATGAGGAGTTCACTGATCAGCTGGCTTACAAAACTTGCTCCTTGATCAGAATGAATCCTCTCTGGAAAGTTGTAGTGGTCTTGTATTAATTATGCTCTCTAACGACACTTTAGCCTCTAGTTGAGCAGTTTTACTAACCACATATCACTGGCAGTGGCAGACATACTCTCTCACATCTTGGTTCAATTGTAGCCCAAAGAATCTCTTTGTCTTGCTAGGCTAAGACTCCTGAATTGGCCTTGGTGACCCAGGAAGTCATGAATACCTTTCAGGACTTCACCTTTGGTGAATCTGAAAAACACAAACAGTTCTTGAAATCTGATCTCTGGAGACACAGTAGAGAATCCCATCACTGATTATGAGTTTCTCCCAGTGCTTCAGGTATCTCAGGGCTGACATCGGCTCTCTCACCCCATCACGTCTAGGAGGTCTGCGGCGTTTCTCCACATACATCAGGACTTTAGAGAGGATTTAGTCCTTGAGCATCATGGAGATCTTTGCCTGAGGAGGAAGGCAGGGTCCGTGTGAACCATCTGAGGTAAATCATGCAAAATTTTGACAGCACCTGGTACCTCTTCCAGAAGCACTGAATACCTTTTTAACATCACAAAGAAATTTAGAAAATGGCTCATTCAGTAGTCTGAGTAGTCAGTTTGACTTCACAATGGGCACTCAAATAAGTAAGGTCGTTCTGAGGACCTGGAACATACTTCATGTCAAAATCATATGACGACAACTTAGCCATCCACTGCTGCTCACAGCAATTCATTTTGGGCTTCACATAATATGAGTCAGTGGACTGTTACTGGTAAAGACTGTGAATCTATGCCCCTTGTGCAAGTGGCAGAATTTATCACACACAGACCACTTCAAATCCAGAAATTCTAATTGGAGGGCTGGATAATTCTTTTGGGACCTATGCCATCTTGTGAAGCATCAGATGACAACAAGAAAGAATGGGTGAAATCAGAGTGAGCCAGAACAACAGTATCAGCAAGAGATTCTCTCAGCTTATCAAAAGCCTGCTGGCACTTGGGTGACCAGTCAGTGGGACCTAGCTTCCGAGACTGAGACACCTGTTTCAGCTTTTGAGTGCCTCTTTACTATCTCTTCTGCCCAGATAGCAGCTCAGCGGCCTAATGATAGAGTAGTAATTTGACACAAAATGTTCTGAGGAATCATCCGATACATCTCTGGCAAGATGTCACACCATCCTGGTCCATTAGGTCAGCACTAGTCAACTTCGTGATGCTCTCAACCTTTCCAGGGTCAGTAGAAAGACCATCCTCTTTTATCACATGCCCAAGAAATTTAACAGAGTTCCAGAGACAGAAACATTTATTTGGAGCCAATTTCAAATTATGACTATGCAGTATGGAAAACACCAACTCTAAGCATTCCAGTGCAACTATCTCATCTTGTACAAAAACAAATAAATCATACAAGTAGCATAGTAGACTTCGGAACTTCTGGTCTCCAAAAATACACTTCATCATATACATAAAGCTTGCAGGACTGCTACAGAACTCCACAGGCATGGTAAAAGCTAAATATTTCTTGTCATCCTCATGAAGTGGCATGTTATAAAATTCTGAAGTTAGGTCCATTGTGCTAAACAGAGAACTGTTGCCATGCAGCCAAGCAATCTGCCTGATGAAGGAGAGGGTGTGCATCCTTCAGAGTCCTTTTATTAAGCCACCAGAAGTCTGTGCAGAGACACAAGTCCCCATTCTTCTTCCAGACTAGTACTTCAGGAGATGCATAGTCACTGGTTGACTTATATCAATTATTTCTCACTCCTCCACCTCATTGAGGACCTAGTGTAACTCCTGGTACTGACTAGGAGGTACTCTTCTGAATGGAAGGTGAAACAGCTTATGATCAGAGAGGTGAATTCTGTGCATGAATCCCTTTGCTTCCCAACAGTCAAGTTGGTGGAGCAAGAAAACATCTTCATAGCATAAAATGAGGTCAGCCAGCTGAGGCATACAATGCTCAGACACATCACAGTACTTCACATCCAGTCCAACCAGTCCAATTTGATGGAGTTCCGCATCAGTGTCTCTTGAACTCTTCAAGCTGCTTGTTGCAGAGATATGAGGCCATGAACCGAAGGCAGCAGGTAAGAGGAATAGCAGAATCATCTGTATTCACATCATCCGTATCTTCCAGTGCCATTCATGGGAATATGTCAGCAAGCTTCACATTGCATCTAATCTGGACAGACCGACATTTTAATGAGCTTGAATGGGACCCATCTGTCTCCCCATAGAGGCGTGATAACCCATGCCACTAGAAGGAGCTGTCTAGGAGCTGAACGGGATGAAGTGGGCTCCATTAGCCCAGCGCTGGGGAAACTACAGAGGCCTTTGGCAATTTACACCAAACCAGATACTCCCTGCCAGAGTCAAGACACACAACAGAATTGGCAAGAGCTGTCCCCAATTTGTGAGGGACTATATCACCTCTACAGTTTTGTATAAAATATACAGTCATATAGCATATAAGCACTGAGCTCTCCCTCTCATGGGAGTTCTCTGAAGCACCGGTACAGTCTTTGTGGTATGTGTGTTTAATTTGCAAACTCAAAACACCCTTTCCTTAGAACCAGGATGGAAAGAGTTTTTAGGTGGAGGATTATACCAAAACTGCACCTTATCCAAAACTTGCTCCAGCATACCCATCATACGACTCAACATTTTTTCCTCCAACTGTTGCACATTGTGGGCCAGAGAAGGAGCTTGCTGGGAATACAGAACATGACAGTGAGCCTAGGCAGGGATCGTGGACGGGCATGACTAGGAAGACAGCAGGCATGGTACAGGATGCCAACTAATAGTGTGCATACCAAGTGTCTGGGAACATGAAGGGTCTTCATGAAGCACCACAGCATAGCATTTGAGCTGATGGAATCTATCTTGGCCTGCACTTGCTCTCTGCTCACGGTGGTACTTGTCTATTCTCTTCAGTGTGTACTTTGCAGTCCAGTCACTGATGGGTTTTCATCTTAAAATTAAAGGATCAGGATCAGGACTGTGTCTAACGAGCATACAGACTACTTCCTCACTG
This sequence comes from Electrophorus electricus, assembly GCF_041902795.1. Classification (NCBI taxonomy): domain Eukaryota; kingdom Metazoa; phylum Chordata; class Actinopteri; order Gymnotiformes; family Gymnotidae; genus Electrophorus; species Electrophorus electricus. The sequence goes on along the minus strand of NC_137502.1, from coordinate 28,855,886 downwards.
ATGCTGTCAAGTCAAATCAAATTTATTTATATAGCACTTTTTACAACAGATGTTGTCACAATGCAGATTTACAAATGTCTGAGTCCAAGCCCTTAGTGAGCAAGCCAAGGGCACCAGTGGTGAGGAAAAACTCCCTAGAGCATGAGGAAGAACCTTGAGAGGATCCAAGATTCAAAGGGGCGGGGGGGTGCCATACTCCTCTGGTCGACAATGGTCACCACTCTTCAAACCTGTCAGCACGGCCTTCATCAGCCTGGACAGCAGTTTTGTTCCATTCATGGAGTGAATAATTATCAGAGCTGTCCCCTCTAAATACGACTGGTTCCCTCTCTGACACAACATGTATGAATAGTTGGGGTGCTCCATGCCTAGTGCTATCCGCATCAAAAAGTATGTCATTGCTCATTCCTGTGTGAAATATTGTGAGTTGAACTACACCCACAGACATTAGCTAGGATACAACAGACTCACCTATCTGGACACCTAGCTGACCTACCATGTCTGTGAGATGATGTGGCATGGAGTCAGGAACATCAATACTGGGTGTTGATGCAGACTGGCCCCTCCCTCAAAAGATGCCCCATAAGTGAACTACCATTGGCCTGACCACAGCCAATGCTGCTAGCACTGTTAATCTCTGACCGGAAAAATCCCACCCCATCACTGTGAAAAGTACTGGATATGACACCATTATCATCTAACACACAAAACGAAGCACCCCTCCCCCTTGGGGCAAAAGGACTATATACTTCATGACTCTGGAGACCTGGTGAGAGTTCATAAGACATAGTCACAAATTAAGGGAACCACTTAAAAGTAAAAACAAAAACAATCAAAACAGAACTAAAATAATATGCTGCTTGTAGTATACTCTACTTGTAGGCTTGTACAAAAAATATATAAAATACACATGTAAATCCAACACTGCAAATGTCAACAGCCAACAGTCCCCTTATCAACTGACACAATCTGACCAGGCTAGTTGAACAAATTCAGTTTCCAAATCTTGCGCTGCAACCACATGGCGATCTGCATCGAGCTGATCTTGAAATGCAAGCAGTCATGGCACCAGTGTGACAGGCTGCTTCATGCATCTGCCTAAGGACATGAAGACAAGGAGAAAACTCTTTATGTGGGTTGCTTCTTCTCCTCTCTCTCTTTATTCTCTGTATACAGACAGTAACACTCAGTACTGTAATGCATGTTTCTCAGATGTAGATTTTTCCTCTGGCAATGCTTGTATAAATTTTTTTCCCCCCAAACATCAGTGCATACTCGCAACTGCACAAACAGTATAATGCATCATAGCCTAGTGTATGACAAGATTTTTTTTTTTTCACCAAAAAGGTCTGATTGATTGGAAGCTATAATATGAAAATAAAAAGAAACATAATACAATAACGTAAAGTTTTGCTGATTAAGAGCTTATAAAACAGTATTCAAGAGTTTAAATACTGGGATAAAAAGGGATAAACGGGATAAAAGAAAATACACATAGCAGTGAGTAATATGTTTCACAGCACGTGTGTAACTCGTTAGCTATGATGCCCAAAATTAGCAGCGGAACCCACTAGCATAGCTTGCTTAGAGGGGAAAAATTATATATATATATATATATATATATATATATATATATATATATATATATATATATATATATATATATATATATATATATATATACACACACACACATACGTTTAAAACGCCTCACTATATCGATATAACCACAATGGTTTGATAACAGTATGTATTGGGTCTGCAAGATGGTGTATCGTTATAAAACTCTGCCAGAGTACTGTAAACAGAAAGTACAAAAAGTACAAAAAGTGCGAAATCACAGCTCTGCGACTGACTTGCGGGAAGTTGATTTCACATTAATTTCAGTGAGGTTATTTTCATCTCCGTTACCACTGCACACCAGTAGGCTGGTAACTAATAATGCAGCGTAAGCTGAGCTCTCCCTAAAGGAGAGTAAATTAATAAAATAAATCGATAGCCAACTCCGCGATGACAGAGGAGATCAAACAGTCTGAAAGACGAGCGTCGGAGAACAGCACAAACAGCTCCGCGTTACATTACAGAGTCCAGTGCTCGACCTCGATAAGGATCTCATCGCAGAGAAGCCAAAGTTTTGAAGTTGCAGCGACATTAACAATATGAGGGCACAAAGCACAACTCGGATAATGAAATTGTCTACAGGTCATAAACTGCTGACAGGGGCTTTGTTTTGAATGGCTCGTCACCGCGGACGGTTGGAGAGGATTAGAAGGTTTGCCAGGACAGGAAACCCCCGAGGCCGACGGAAGGAAATGGCACCGTCAATTGGAGCCGAAAGCAGCGCTTGTCAAGGTGCTGCGATGGTCGCAGAGAGGTCGGCATGTCAGCCCGTGCAGCGGCGGCGGCCTTCATGCAGGAGCGCGTATGCGGCGTACTCACTGATTAGTACCTTTCATTTGTCTTCCCAGGATAAGACTAAACGCAAATCTCACAACTCAACATGGATATACCCCATAATCTCACCTACGCATACATAGCACCTTGCAGTTGCACTTTTGGTCATGCTTTATCTGATGAGGGCAGGCAGTCCCTTTCTCGTTGTTGTTGTTGTGGCCGTTGTTCTTGCACTGCACACGCGTTATTTAGATTTATGCGCAAATGAACTTGTGCACCACCTCAGTCTCTTGCCACTCATTTTAACGTCCTGCATGGTTAGCCCTTTCTACTGGTTAGCCCTTTTCTGCATCTTTTATTCATGGTGAGGCATCCGAGGTGGGTACGTGCTCGGGAAGAAATGCTCGATGTGATGATGCGGGCGGCCCCACGCCGAACCCTGACACAGCACGGAACAAAACTGATGATGGCACATTTGTTCTTGATCTGACTGGGCATGTAGAAGGCAGGGGCGCCACTGTAGAAGTTTATTTCTTTTCTTTTTTTTCTTTTTATTTATTTATTTATTTATTTATTTATTTACATTAAATGCGTTTGGTTTCAGGTTAGCGAAACACTTCGATGCAATATGGTTCTTGGAACGAAGAGAATTGGAGAAATAATGTTCTGGCAAATTTGAATTATTTATTTGTTTTTCAAGCAGGCAGTCTAATATCATATTTATGCGTGGTTGCACGAAATAACTCCAGAGATGGATTTTTCTTAGTTAGATGGAGACAAGAGTAATCACGCGTCACCAAAGATTGCTGATAATAACACAGCAAGCCTCAGTGCCAGCTTTGCAAGTGAGAATGGGTCAAAGGTGAAACGCTGTCTAAATGCTATCTCTCTAGACATACAACATTTTAAAAAATCCACTAACACGTGCTTGGCTGAGATAGCTATTGATTTCACGTTCATTTCAAATGAAAACAGAGCACGTGTGAATTTCAGAATGCTGTTGTTAGATTTAATCTAGGCAGTGTGCATTCTGGTCAATGTGGTTCCATTTATTTCACTTTATGTGTGGTCTATTGTTGTATTCTAAGCCATCTCCTTTAATTTCTTGCTCTACACCCAAAAGGGTACAAGTGGGGTTCATTACACTTTATCATTTTCCTCAGCAGTTTTGCTGAATAGATGAATATGCCACAACATTTGCTTGTCTATTTCATATGCAACTTAAAACAGTGGCCTGTTTTATTATGACAGACAGAGAGACAGACGGACACACAGGGAAACTCAAACACAGGAAGGCTGATGGATACTGTCAAGCTCAACCATTGTCAGGTCTTTCATAACAGGTGTGCCCTTTGGTTGCCTAGAAACAGTATCATAGCTACAGCCCAGCCCCAAGGTTCAGCTCTAATGGATGTGTGTGTACACACCTCCATCTCGTTTGGACTTCTCAGTTCTGTGACAGGTTAAAGATTATCCTTCCCCCTGCATATGGGTTGGTCTTGCATAGCCAACACTCAAAACCAAGGTCTGCTGCTAACCTCCGCGACGTGCACCATCAATCAACCACAAGAGAAGTCCGTTCATCACTGTCTCTGCAGGACCCTTTGGTTTTCTCACCAATTACTCATATTAACTAGATATTATCCCCCTGTCCCCCACCCAACTTGTCAGTGAAATAATTGTATTACAGTTTTTAAAATGATGGTTTGTTTTATGCAGATTCCACCCAAGGGCTCTGTGCTTTAGATCTGTCCATCGTTTACAGAAACGTGTAAACGGACCATTTCAGTCGATGACTGCCAACCCAACATGTTATGTTTCAGGACGTTATGACAGCTGTTATTGATCATTGGGTGCAAACCAGACGATAGGCGATGCCTCGACATTCATTTTATCTTCAATCAAACAGGGGGTCAGGTATTAGGTCCTGTGACCCTGCAAAAGGCAGTGGTGGGGTAATGGAACTTTTTATAAGTTTTGAAGTGTTCAGGCTTGGCCAGGCAGGGACCTGAGCTAGTCACAGCAAATGCAGAGTCAGAATTCAAATGATATAGCTGCACACACAATCCCTTATGATACTGGGAAATAGTTCCCATATCATGGTCACACATTCGTCAAAGCAAACCTAGGATCGCTTTATGTGGGTAACACTTTGACTACTTCTAGTGGCCATTTTTATGACTTCTTTTTTTTTTTTTTTACTTAGGCTAGTAACTGTTACTACATAAATTTCTTGTCTGGCAACACAGATCATGTCATAGAGTTCTCTTGTAGATCTTTTAAATAAAACTACACTATATAAGGCATAATACATGTAGTGATTTAGTTTTCACATTGTTATGTGTTATGCTGTTTCTCATGCACTAGATGGCATATGTTCCTGGATGTTCTTGTTCCACTGCAATGCAATATATGCATGTAACATGCATAGCAATGCATAGCAATGCAATATGTGCATAGAACATGCATAGCAGCAGATGTTTTTAATCACACTCATATTATGACAACTTAATGGAATACGATATCACATACAAATGCATCACATACAAAAATTGTGTTTCTGATAGGGTAATCTTGTTCTCTTGGGGACATAATGTACATTTACAAACTTTGTACTATTTATAACATTTCATTGTCCAGTAAATTACCTATTTATCACTCCAGAATGTATCTCCTTACAGTGTTAAATGGGTGGCCCTAAAGCTAGTAGTCAGTAGTCAGATAGTCAGTACCTAGCAATTTTTCACCATCCATAGAGTGTGGTATTTGTGTCTAAGGCTGTAGTTTGGTTTTCATCCTGACAGACAACACAAAAAAAAACAACCGCTGCTGGAACTTCAAGCTCATTTGAAAAGCCCTCATTGGTGGGTTTGTACAGTTGTATGATTCCAGTTCTCCCTGCTTGTGTAGAACACTGCAGGTTTGCAAGAGCAGACTGTCAGTCAAGCATGCTCACTGGTATATTAGGATGGCACCCACACCATTCTCAGCTAGGATTGATGAGCCAATTTGCTTGGCTTTCAAGTGCCATTTTTCTGTTCCGCTTTTTACGGAACATTTGTGGAATATTTATCATTCTAATATTATACAGACATTTTTTTTGGTGTGTAATTTACAGTATGCTCTCTGTGTCTCTACACAAATTCTGTTTAGATTTTAAAACATATTGACAATATGACAAATGTTCTCCTGTAAACATTGCTCCACATATTTTTTGGGGATTCATCTAGAAAATTTGATGTAAGCTCCAGCCAAGATGATACCCTTGAGCTGAGTTTTTTTTCCTCTACCTACTCTCATGTTTGTGCATACTTGAAATGACGCCACAGTCGAGCTCAAGCCTTTAAAAACAGAGCCAAGGCTGCTAATTGCGGATATTGGGTTTCTGTATTGATTTCAGGTCTTCCCTCTCTCTCAGTCAATTCAGAGGCCTACGTGGGCGTCCTCATTAGAAGAAAACTTGCAGCAAGATTGTCAGATAAATTTTATAGTATTGATGCAGGGAGTAGCCTTTTTATACGATGAGCTTTCCCTTCTCTTTATCAGTAGTGAGTTGACCTCCCTACCACCCCTTGTTCTGGCCTTGCCGTACATCTCATCCTCTCCCCTTTCACTCACTTTTCTTTCTTGGTGCTCTGTTTAATATCTCATCTGTTCCGCTGTCTATACCGCAAGATTTGTTTCTCCTTCGTGCGTCTGCACTCATCCCTAGAGTCTCAATTCCTGCTTTTGTCCCGGTTCTGCGTTAATAAATTGTAAATACTTGCACACATAGGGGAGACTGAGTGACTGCAGAGTTAGATTTGCAGAGATGGAGTAGATGTACAGGCCACAAGATTTATGTTCTATTCTCTGTCTCTCTCACTCTCTGCCTCCTTTCTATCCCCCTCTGTTCCTCATACACTTGCTTTGTCACTTTAATTTACTTGACAGAGGTGATTACAACGAAAAGCTGGCATGTTTCCCAATTGGCACCCCACTAGCCTTATGAATATATGAATGTCAGCACCTATCCATTTACAGGTGTCGATCTATTTACCTGTCTGCCTGTCAGGGCTTCTCTGCCTATCAGGGCTTCTCTGCCTATGCCTATCAGGCTCCCTGTGTTAGTTTTTCCTCTGTCACTTCTGTGCTGTCTGTCCATCAATCTGGGTAACGTTTGAATGGGAAGCACACGACACACGCGTGTCCCTGCCAGTGCAGGTTATAGAGCGGAGATGAGGGCTGAGAGGCTAGCTGTCTGGGCCAGTTTATCTGACTGGTGAATAGGTACAGATTTAAGTCCGAGGGAAAATATGGCACCTTAGCTTGAAGCTGTAATGGGGTCACATGGGAGCACAGGGAATGGATTCTTCTAGTGATTCGTCAATCAGTCCGGGCCGAAAATGTGTGCTCAATCGAGATTAATCTGTTTACTCAGTAACTGAAAAAGTTACTGTAAGAATAGTATTTCCTGTTTTAAATCCAACTCATATATATATATATATATATATATATATATATATATATATATATATATATATATATATATATATATATATATAAGTTTTATTTTAAGTGAATATACTTTTTTTTTTGTTTTAAATCTGATTCATAACAAAATTACTATTCCTTTGTGCTCAATTTGAATGTTTGTGAACAAATCCAACTTGTGTTGCCTGCTGGGCTTTATAGCAGGCTTAGACCTGCCTTAGTGTTTGAGGAGGGGGATAACATCCAGACATTGGAACTGAATAGGCTGCTGTCTCAGGTTTATCCTGGGATGTGACTCATGTGACTCACTGGCCAGGAATCCAATCAGATTACACTGTTTTTAAACTTAAATTGATTCTAGTGTAATCTCTGAGTTACATTATCGGTTGGAATGTAATCAACAAATTATAAAAAGGAAATTAGTGCATAATTTTTATAAAATTATGATGTATGGGCCTTGCTGATGCTCTGGTGTATGAATGTGCCAGGAAACTAAATGGTAATTTGTTCAGTTTAGTTGCCCTGTGATATTCATAGAAAAGGCTCTATTGTTGTATCAGTGATAAGAAAATTGCATAAACATGTTTTTAAGATGCTAGTATTGTTATTCTTAGTGGTATAAAAATTAGTGAGCTATGCATGTCTTATGCTTCAACATATTTAAATTATGAAATCCTATAAGAATAAAATATGCACAATGCATACATGTTAACATTTACTTGAAGGTTAAATGAGTATATTCCTCAAAAATAACACAAAAACAGATTCAGCCTCTCCTGAGTCACACTTTCCCAGTGCTCTGCATTCATCATAGTCTTTGCAGTGTAATATTTATTCGAGTGGTTTTCTGAGCAACAATTATTTGAAAAGCGAGGAGGAGAGTGCTCTTAAAAAGCATTACAGTGCAACATAATACTCACGGAGGTCGGGGTCATCGTGGAGGATGATAACTAGGTCTTATTGGCCTTACACTAGTACCATTTAGGCACTGTTGCACAAGCAGTTGGCTTTAATTTCTGCAACTACCAGACATGTGACCTGTAAATAAAATGATTCTGAAATATTTGTTGGTATGTGATACTGTGGGAACTGAGTTTATTCCTGAGAGAAATGTGCTTCCTGAATAATGGAGCATGTCTGATAAAGGTCCATGCAGAGTGAAGTGTTTTGATTCTCACACTTTCACTCACTTTATCAAAGGACAACACCACAGCTTCTACCGCTGTTATTTGCATGACAGCGTAAGCGTGTATTTCTGAGGATCCTGTCTTAAAGAAGATCTGAAATGGGGCATGTGGAGTGTCTGGGTGTGTTTAGAGAGAGCGAAAGAGTGAGAGAGAGAGAGAGAGAGAGAGAGAGAGAGAAAGAGAGAGAGAGAGAGAGAGAGAGAGAGTGTGCACATATGCATGTAAGACATGATAAGCAGTGATATGGCACCCTTGAGCAGTGCTATAGGGCAGCCCTCAGGCAAAGAGGGCTGTGCTAGTCTCTCAGCTCTGGTAATCGTTTGCCATGCACACTTCAGACTGAGAATGAGTTTTGTTTGAGATGCTACCAGTGTGTTATCTTCCACACAAAAAGCACTCCTTTGGTCTAAATTTGGCACATAGGCATGATCTGCAGCATTTATGCTTGTTTTCTACTAAGCTGAGCTTTGCTGTCAAAATAAAAGACGCTTTGCCTTTGACATTGCTTAATTTTTTCCATCTCGAAGGCCCTCTTTACAGGATTCAGAGATCTTATTTAGGGAGTTTGCCATCCAGACTGAAAAAAAAATTTTCTTAGTCAGTGGAGGATACTCTATGGTATAATCCAGGACTAATGCATGTCCAGTGCAGTATAGGCCAACTCGTTCTCTGGCTGGTTGATGCTTTGTGAGAAACACATCTGCAGAACCACCTGAAGTGACCTTATGAAAGCCTGAAACATTCAGGTTTCCTTTTTAGAATATTACAAGGTTGCTGCTCATCAAGGCAGGGTAGTTAACAGGTAGTAAATCCTACCCCCATCCTACACCCAATGAACCTCACTACTGGTCATTCCTTATGAAGGTGGCATGCTTTTGATTCAGAAGGTGACTTTTCTGAGCTGGTTCCCATCAGAAGTGCTTTTCAGACCTTGCAAAAGCTTTAAGAGTCTGTTCAAAAGGGAGAATTAAACAGCCTTAGGAGTTTATTTCCTATAGATGAATGTCTTCAAACTAGAAACAAACTTAATTTGTAGTAACTGAAGCAAGCAAGAGCATTTTCACTGGATCTCATATGAATGTTCTTAGAAAAGTTATAAACATTAAATTCATTTCTAGGCTGTAACGCAGGGTGGCCCGAGTGCCGCAGGGCGAGGGGCAGGACGCAAAGACTTCCACACCTGGGACGTACATTTATTAACATTTAACAAAGAACACTAACGGCACTCACAATAATCACACATGATTAATACAAACAAGACACGGTTAAAATGAAATACAGACGATAAACACGTATACATCTAACGTTTAACGTTAAATGATAACGTTTAACTGTACCATTGACAATAACACACCACATTAACACATTACGTCAACAATGACCAACGACGCTGCACACCCTGACGTGGGTTTAAATACACATAGACAAACGAGGTGCAGGTAGGTGCAGGTATGTGCAGGCGTGGCCACAAATGAAGGTCCTCCCACTGCACGTGGCTGGCCAAACCACGTGCCTCGCGGGAGGCGAGCATTCCGTGACATAGGCCTAACCTTAAACATTTCTAATTTTTCATTCAAGTTGTAACAAAATTCCTATACATTATAAATTAGCTTTAAGCACATTAGTATCTTTCTCCATGATATATTTCATGTCATGATATCTTCCTCTCTGATTGTAATTGGTAATACAGCTGTTTTGGTGAGAGTGGTCTGGGTAGCCCAAACATATCCAGCAAACAGTAGCCAGAAACTGACCAATGCCCTCTGGTCAGAAACTGACCAGTAATGAAGAGTTAGAGAATGATTAACACAAATTGTGCATGACTGACAGACATGTTATAGACTCAGCTGTACAACTAATGTCGTCATCTTTGTTACATCAAAGACTCATTTGAATAGCATTAGAATACATGCCACACACACACACGCGTGCGCACACATACACACACACACACACATACACACATGCACACACATAAAACAAAACTAATTAACTAGAGAATGTAAAGAATGTTAAGCATTTTATTCACTGGACAAATCAAAATGTTTATGTTTGGAGATATGCAGGTAACAAAGAATATTTTTGTGTTGTTGTCAGTGGGAAACTGACAGTAAAAAAGAACATGTTTGACAAAATCCAATTTAACAAATGAGACAATAGAAAATGAAATGAAAATGGAAATGAATGGTCCACTAAGTGCCTACAGCAGAGCGCTGAGTAATCCGCAGTGAGTGGAAGTTTTTTCTAGCGACTGTGCAGTGCATTCATTCCCAAGCTTGTGTAATCTTATGTAGGAACATGTACAAAACACTTACACTATGAGTTAATTAGCCTACCAGCTGGGCAGCTTTTCAATGAAAAAATAAACCGCTAAAATTATATAACCCACTGTACACTCCGCAGCTTGACATTCAGCAGTCTGAATGTCAAGACCAACGCAGTTTACAGTTTTAATCCTTTTTGGAGCAAAAATAATGTAATATAATGCATTACCAATTGTTGTATATGAACAATCTGTTTTATAATCTTGGGAGCAACTAAGACAGTGTTTACTACATACAAAGCATGGATAAAAGTACAGATTACTGAGAAGAACAACTGTGAAATTTGTAATGCGCTTCTTATAGACCCAGCTGTATTGGAAATATCCAGCTCTGAACTTCACCAACTTACTGGGAAAGGTTTCAGGGTGATGTCAAAGTAATTGTCAAATGTTGTGGAAAACCATACGCTAGCATCATCTTAAGATGAACAACCAAATAATTGAGGAGGTTTCTTGGTACAAAAGCTGACAGCTAAAGCCCTGAGGTCTTAGAGCTCCCTTGTTCTTTCTCACGATGAGAAGCTTAGTGTCAGTTATCTATTCTCTAGAAGTTTTAGGAAATTGGTTATAATGCAGGGCTGCAATTTTCCCACATTACATTTTTGGCTTGGGGAGAAAAGTGCAGAGCATGTCTGAGACCTTCTCATTCTACAAGTGCAGAATTATTGGTGCAGAATGGGTAGGTCAACATTTTTTTCCTAAAGAAAAAATTAGGCATAAGTGGTACAATTCTGGCAGGAGTGAAAGACATTGTCGCAGTAGTCATCCTGGTTCACCGCTGTCTGGATTCAGTTACTTTGAAAGGCCAAACTAAAAAGGACACAGCGTGCAAGCAATTGGGGAAAAATCTACCACTTGGCCAAAATTCTGGTTTTTGGCTTCTCGAGAGTTATGTGAGTTTAGCCAGCCCCAATGTTACCTTAGCAGGAAGAGTAATTTCCTTAGTACAGTGATAACAAGTTCCCTGTGCACTCAGAACCTTTGTTTTTTGCTTCTGTGTCTGTTTCTTCTCATGCCCTGATGTTATTTTTGGCCCCATTTCTGTTTCAGTCTCTCTCTTTGTGATTGTGTTTTCATTCCTGTTTGTATAGCATTATTTGTCTCAATGCGTCTCAGTTTCAGTCCCTGTTCCTTGCACTTTGGTGGCCCAGTACCGTATCCTTTCTCAGTGTAGTGTCCAGTCACCCCTCCAATCACCCATTTACTCACCCATCCCTGGTTTTGGCCCTGCATGCGTCTTCCTTCTATCCAGCTCCTGTGGATGGTCTCTTGGGCTTCACACCTCAGGAGCTTTGTTAGAGTGTCACAGTGGTCCTCCTTGATTATCAGTGTCTATCTGGCTTTACTTTCTTTGTTCCGTAAGCACCGTAAGCTCACATGGGTGAGCATATAAATGGGTCATGCACACTATGTCCATTCTGCTTTCAAATGGAAATATTCAATACTTACAGTATTGAATGGTTGAATGGTTGAATGGTTACGGTACATCAAGCCTTTAGAAATGTTTGTAACACTTTCATGCACCATTTGAAAGACTAAACACAGCATCTTTATTCAGATGCTTTGAGAGTAAAGACAGAGGTGCACTTTGTATTGATTTGACAAAGCCAATATTTCCCTTTACTGGCACATTTAAGAAAATCTTCATTCTTGTAAACGATCTTTTTTCCTGTCTGGTCTGAACCATGATCAATCTTCCCAGATAATCCCTGCCTGTGCTTCACTTTACAAGTCAGTGGTTACATGCATGGTCACGCTACATATTAAGAATAATTCTTGCTGATGTAACAGAAAGAGACTAACCAAAAAGATTCCACTTCCCTCCCCATATCATTATCTTCAGATGGAAGAAAACTTTTTAGCATCACCAGTGCTACCTTCAAAACTTTGATTCTTTATGCTTAGCTGTACAACCCAATGCTGTTTAAAAAAAACCAGAATAACTAATTGTCACGGGACACTCCCCCCTCATGAGTCACGTGCTATGGCCTGCTGCATGCAGGGGGGTTCACCCTCGTTTGTAGCCACACCCTCCATGATGGCACGCACTTGCTCGGGGTTTAACATTGAATGTTTGTCTGTCTATTTAAACCCCCGTCAGTGCGTGCCTCATTGTTGGTCATTGTTGATGTTGATGTTGATGTAGATGTCGATGTCACGTTGATGTTTATATAGTCTCTGTTGTTAGTGTTTAACTGTTTGTGTTCATGTTCAATGTCATCACTATGTGTGAATGCCACCAATGTCGTTCATGTTTAATGTCAATAAATGTTTGACCACGTCAAGGGAGTCTGTGCGACCTGCTCCGCACCCTGTGGCACTTGGGCCAGCGTTACAGAATGACTAACCACCACAGGACACCACCTCCCTCAAGACGGACTTCCTAGCGGGAAGACGGACTTCCTAGCGGGAAGTGCATAGGCACATCCCACGCTGCCTCCTGGATCCCAGGATATTGGGGAGAGGACCGCGACCGATGTCTGCATCCACTCCGGAGTTGGAAGGGAACACCCCCGGGAATTTCTTGGGGGGAGCCTAACGCTATCAGGCCAGGGCCAAGGAGTACCAATGTGCTCCACGAGGAGCATGAAGATGGCAGGTTGGTGGAGCCACTGGGATCTCTGGCTGGTGGGGCTGAAGCCTGAGTTCCTTCCCTTCTGTGGACTTGCCAGTGAGACAGGAGGGGTCCGCCCAAAGCCTCAGTGGCAGACTGCCTCTGGGGCACTCCTAAAGTGGTGGAGGAAAGGAGGATTGTCAAGGGAGAGGGTGCGTTCAGAACCAGGGTGGACATGTCCCCTGGCTTGTCTGTAGAGGCCATGGACACATCTACTGCACCTGTGCTGCAACATGGTGCCTTAAGTGTTTTTGTACAGGCACCCCTGTTTGTGTGTATTTGCGCCTTCTGTATGTTTGTAGGCGCAACGTAATGTACAGAAGAGTGTACCAGACTTCCCTGAAGGAGGCAGAGATCCTGCCTCCCTCCCTCCTGTTGAGAGGTCTACCAGGCTTTCGGTTCCTAGCCCACCAGGCATTGCCGTGTCGTGTGTATGTGAGCCTGGGGCTCACAGTCCTGGGATGGACATGTGAGGAGCCACGCCCCTTGGAAAGGGGTTGTGTCACAGGATGCCCCCCCACATGAGTCATGTGGTATGGCCTGCCGCATGCAGGGGGGGTTCACTCTCGTTTGTAGCCATGTCCTCCGTGATGGCACGCACCTGCACAGGGTTTAACGTTGCGTGTTTGTCTGTCTATTTAAACCCCCGTCAGTGTGTGCCTCATTGCTGGTCATTGTTGATGTTGATGCTGATGTAGATGTCGATGTTGTTTGCTTATGTCATGTTGATGTTTATATAGTCTCCGTTGTTAGTGTTTAACTGTTTGTGTTCATGTTCAATGTCATCACTATGTGTGAGTGCCACCAATGTCATTCGAGTTTAATGTCAACAAATGTTTCCCCACATCAAGGGAGTCTGTGTGACCTGATCCGCACCCTGCAGTACTTGGGCCAACGTTACACTAATGTTATATATCATTATATTGATGGCAGGAAAAAATATCCTGCCATCAAACCCATCAGAGGAATTTTAACATCCTTGAATGTAAATGCCAAATTTTGCACAATTTTACTAAATTACACCTGTTTCACCTTTAGTGGGGAAAAGACACACTGATTGATTGCTGCAGACTCCTTGCCTTGGTTTTTTCTAAAATGATACAGCAGAAGAAATTAAAGGTAAATATCTGATCAGGAGTTTTGGTCTTGGTACTCTGTCTTTGGAGTAATTGCAGTAGGACACAGAGACTGCCCGGGAGCGATTTATCAAATTCAGTGCCATTGACCCTGTACCCTATCCAGAAAGTATCTTGCAATCTTTTGAGAAGCAGTATAATAGACTTGTTGATTGGCTTTGATCTTGGGCTTACATAAGTGTGGTCTGCAATGTAGGAACAGTTATCAGTGCTGTCTAAAGGCCAAGGACAGTTTTGAGTAATACCATAACATCAGAGGTGATAATTACCTTTTTACTTGACCTTTGTACGTGGCTCCATGTATGAGACATATCAGTGCTGAACAAGTCCTTAGAAGGTGCTATTTCTTAGCCCTTGACATGACAGTGCATCAGTTAAGAACATATCCCAGCTTTGGAATTTCTATTAAAAAATGAATCCCTGGGAGGGCTGATAAAGCAGGAATCAACAAAAGTGTACTAGTCCAAGCTAATTGCTCCTTTGTTTTTCAGAAGGTTAAAAAATTCATAGCATGCAGGATTTGTTATTGCTCCCCAGGATCATATATTTTCTTTCATTTCAGCAAAGAACTGCCATATTATTCTTTGCCATATAAAGATATGTATGGGATCTCAGGAGACTCCTGCAGTACTGTGGCTTTTTGGAAAATATAAAATATCTTTCTTTCTTAATGTCACCATTATTCCCTTAACTGCCAAATGGTAGTCACATTTTTGCATCCCTTATTTCGACCTCACATACAAGTAACAAATTAGCCTGCTCATTTCGCTGATATGGCCTTAAAGCTAAAGCATTTGTGTGGGTGGTGTGAGCCACAATTATGCACCTGAAAGGTTGCAATCCACTGAACAGCTTCCCAGAAAGCCTAGAGCTAAAGGAGTGTGACCCAGAATGAGAGAACGTCCCTGTCTAACAGGCTGCTGTAGGAAGAGAGAAATCCTTCCCCTGGTGTAATGGATGATCAGATTTGAGCCCAGAATGTTTCATTATCAACGCCCTCAGAGCGAGAGCTCTGACAAACAAGACTGTGGAGGGGCAGAGATGAAAGACATAACTCACCAACCAAAAGGCTGCCCAGAACGCCAAGCTAGGAATGGCTGGACAGGCCTTGGCAAAGCGGCCTGGTTCTCTTTTCACAAGCTTTGAAGGGGATCATCTGTGTGTCACTGATACCTCGGGCCTTTGAGAATTGTTAAGTCTCCTCTAAGACGCCCTTGTTTTTGATGGGTTCACCTTTGTCCTCAGAACTACAGTTCATGTGAATGAGCAACTGCAGAAGCAGTTACTGCAGTCGGGCAGGAGCCATAGTACGGGGTCTCTCTCGCTCTCTTTCTCTCTCTCTCTCTTTCTCTCTTTCTTTCTCTCTCTCTCTCTCTCTCTCTCTCTCTCTCTCTCTCTCTCTCTCTCTCTCTCTCTCTATTGCACATATGTCCATGTCCTTATGGTTTTCCTGTCTGGTGTCTTTGTTTTGATTTACTTCCTTGTTGCGGCTCCATTTCTTCGTTTTGTTTTCTCCACACCTCATGATTTGCACCTGTGTCCTGTTTATCTCTTATTAGTTCATGTATTTAAACCCTGTCCTGTGCCCTGTGGTTTTACTGATTATTGTAATTCTAGCCGTGTGTTAATTCCAGCCACATGTAATTCCTTGTTGTTCGTGTTTCATAGCCTTGTATGTAATATCCTAGCCCTTGTTGTTATTGGTGATTCCTAGCCTTCGTTTATCATAGCCTCTGTGTTATTCCTAGCGTCTTTGTTATAGCCTGCATCCATTGTTTGTCAGTGTGTGCTTTTGTTTAGTTTAGTTTATCATGTATTCTGGGACTCTCCATGTTGGTAAATTGACCCTGGACTGTTACAACGACGCTGACTCTGAATTTGCCCCTAATAAATCTTGCTCTTCTCTGCACATGCGTCCTCCTCCTTACCGCTCACCATTACAATATTGTTTTTAATTACATTTTGAAGCAGAAATTACATAGAAATCTTTGTAGCTTTGTAGTATGGTATTAAACAAAAGCTTGGCTACATATGGCTGAAACCAGTTTTGTTGCAATTATCTCCGTTTTATAATCTTGTATATGATGTCAAAATGTCAAAAAATGAAGTTTTATTCAAATATTGACCCAAAGCCTGCCAAGGCATTTTTGTCTGTTTTAATTTTGTTTTAATTATATTGTAACATGTTCAATACATGTTAAACAGGACATACATTGAATATTCAATACATATTCAAATATTCAAAGTCATGTCAAACAGTCTCCAATAAAACCATGCACAGGTATACATATATTCTAATGC
Source organism: Electrophorus electricus (assembly GCF_041902795.1). Lineage (NCBI taxonomy): Eukaryota > Metazoa > Chordata > Actinopteri > Gymnotiformes > Gymnotidae > Electrophorus > Electrophorus electricus. The sequence goes on along the minus strand of NC_137502.1, from coordinate 28,839,458 downwards.
TAAATCTACATTGCATAGATAAGGGAGTGACATTTACCATATTGCCATACAGCCATTCACAGTAAATTGGAATCATCTTGCTGGACTGAAAAGTCACACTAGAAAGAAAATGGTTTCACTGTGCTCCACTACTCTACTTATTAAGTTCCAGGCGGAGAAAGGGACATTTTAGTCGCCGTTTATATTCAAATAATGAGGTTCCTTAGATTGCCTCTCATTGTACCTCCGATTATTGCATCTGAGATCAAAGAGAGTTCAGTTCATTGGACAGCAGTAAGACAAATGGAAGCATTTACTAATTCATTTTCGTTGATTGCCTCATCATAAGGCTATCCTGGGTACAACTGCCTGAAAGCCTAAGTAGCTTTTGGAGGGGAGCACGATGACTGGTTGATACACTTGGATGGAACATCTTAAGGAAAAAAACAATCCAGCATTATGTGATAAGAAGTATTCAGAAGGATAAAAAAGGCAGAATTTGTGTTCATTTCAAAGTGTGCTGTTTTCAAGTCATTTCTCATGCACCAGCTCTAGTTTATTTTTTTTCAGACTGACTGCAAACTTGGCAGACGTTTTCGAGGCACTGCTGTTTTGTTGATAAAAACTCTGCCAGCTTCTCATTAGGTTGTTTGCCTTCAGCGGTTCTGAAACAACAAAATTCACAAAATGAGAAACTTATGCAAGAGTAGTTTCAGTCAACACAATGCCATTGCATGTTGTTGATATTTCTTGATGTGTATGAATGAACTAATATAAAATGTTCTGGCAGTCAGTCTTGTATGATGTTTATGGTTCTTTGTTCCTTTTCTCTGCAGTCAGCTACATAATAACCCAAAGTATAGAAAATAAACTAGAGCCAGACAAAGACTGCTGCTCTGAGTAAAATGAAGTTTTCCCAATTTGATGGTTATAAAAAGACAACCTCTTTTCAGACGTCAGCACATGACAAAGTAAAGAATTAAGGACACTTTACAGATTTCAGCAAAACTCATCTCCCATCCGCCATAAAGAAATGTGAGTCTGTGGGAAATGGGATATCCTTGAACAGCTGCCGCTGGAACTAAGCCATCCTTTCCCCAGGGCCAGTGAGTGCTCATGAAGTCCTGCCTACAGATGTGGCATCAGTGGAAGTCCTGCTTGTCTCATGAGTTATCTGGAGGCTGTTCGTGAGCACAGTCACAGGATGTAAGCCAAGCTTCACCAAGGATCCATGCGCCACTGTGGCAGAACTCAGAGTCGCTCCGAGAGGTGCTGCCACTTTCCAGGATGCTGAGCCCATGAGCTCAGCTTCAGCACCCTGCTTTGGACGGCGCTCGTCCCTGATGCAGTGAACACATGAGCACAGCTTCAGCACCGCTGCTTTGGACAGCGCTCGACCGTACTCACTGAACACATTACCATAGTTTCAGAACCCCTGCTTTGGACAGCACTCGTCCGTGCTGCAAAGGAGATTAGCCACAGCTGGCTTTTCACTTCCTTAGCAGGGCAGCTCCAAGAGATGAAACTTAGTAAAGCAAATGTACGGGCTTCCTTCCAATGTGGACATCAGAGACACTGAACTGGAAGAGACCCTCAGGACCATGACCTATTCCATGTCAGCCAAGAACCATTACCTTCACAGCATTTTTATCTACTGTAAATAAGCTGTCCCTTTTGGGTATTCTTCATACTGAGTTTGTGTTTTTAATTCACTAATGTGACTTTGTACTGCCTTAAAACTAAGCTGATATCCTGACCTCTAACACACATATTCCACTTGCGAGTTTGGTCCCAGTCCCTGAGTGCTTTGAAAGTCACAATGTTCTTCCGATCCTAAAGAAAGAAAAACAGTTAGCTCCCCCATTAACAGGATGAGTTGGTGATAGTCAAGTCTACATGATAGCAGAAACATGACCCTTTGCTTTGCTGCATATGGATTATAGAAGAACATATGTTGAGATTCATCTAGTGGCCTTCAGCTCAGCCTTCCTCACCGTGAACTGGTACTATGCAAACTTTCACAAATAATAGCATTCCATCTGCAAATAGATCTACAATTTTCTGAAAGACAGGAAATGGCCTTTACTGTTGCAACCATGCTCGTCCGATTGCCTGCCTATCAGCTCTGGTGCACGTCCCGCCTGCACGTTTCTCCTGGAACAGGCTGCACCAGAGTCCACCAGGCTGTGAACTGCCAAAGTGAAAGCTGCCTCGTTAGCCTCCCCCTACAGACTTGTTTCACCCACTCAAGGAAATTACTATTCATGAGGCTCACCCCCTCCACCCCAGATCTGCTTCATTGTGAAAGTTCGAAAAGGAATCACCAAACCTCCCCATTTTCTGTCTCATCCTGTAGCTTAAAGATGGATGAATTGCACTGAATCATGTGCTGGATGCTTTTAATAAAGGCTGCGAGGCAGGGGTGTTTTTATTGCTTCACTTTCATAGCTTAGCTCTTATGAATGTGTCTGTCAGCAACCATTAAAGCCTATCACAATCATCGTAGAGCACATGCTGCATTTATAATACACAGTCTGCCTGCTTGAAATGGGGGGAGGGATGGCAAAAAGATCTAAACAGCAAGATGGATGAGATCATAAATGGACGTTTGAGGAAAAATATCGCCAAAATAATAATTCCACACAGCTGCTGTAAACCCATCATCAAGATTTGTTCTCCTTTTATCCAGTGTGGAGCAGAGTTTTAGTTTGGCAAAGGAGATGGAGGCCTCAAGCTAATTGCCAAAATGCTCATTACCAGTTTTTTTCATGCTCAGCCTGAATAAACAGATTTTTAGAGAACTGTTGTATTTTAACTTAAGCCCTGCATGTGTGCAAAATATATTTGCATTGTGTTATGTCATTATCTGAAATGTTCCTAGTTGTGTATATTAATTATATTTTCATCCATGTGATTTGTTCCAAGTTACAGGATTTAATAAAACATCGAAACATAATATGAAAATCTTTGGGTTCCTTAATTCCTTGCAAACTGACATGACTTTAAATCAGTGGATGACTGTGACAGTTTCTTCCCAACACCTTTCTTTGTCTCTTCTCTTACGGTTACGGTTTTTCAGCACACATTATACAGACGTTCAATCTGTTTCCACAACTCACCCAGTTTATCCTCTTTCTCCATAGTCTACTTATCTCTTGATTTAGCTCCCATGATTACAGCTTCTCCTACACACAATGGCAAATTCTGTTCAGCTCAGCTTGCATTGGTGGATGGTTTTGCAGGCATGATGTCAACATCAGGTTTCACAGTAGAGAATCGGTGTCCTCCCCACACTACAAGACACTGGGTTGTATTTATTGAACATATTTAATACTTACGATTCATTGTCAGGGAGGCCAAGAGTATATCAGAGGAGTAAAGTTGTAGACATAGACCCTGATATCAGTACCCTCACCGTTATATATCAGGAGACCTTTTGTGATTGTCTGGCAGAGCAAATTAGCCTCAAAATGAGCCTGATTATCCTATAGTATAGGCTAGGCATTAAATATACATACAATATATTGCTTTTTTTGTTTGTAAATAAACATTTATCTTATTTGACTGTGTTTATCTCAGCATGAACAAAATGATGATTTCCTGAGTGCAATATCATGGTTATACATGGTAATACACAGAGTCTGAGGTGAGTTCAATTAATGTAAGGGTCAAGTATTTCGTGCCTACTGGGGATCTACTAGGGATTTTGATGCTATTCTGAGTCATAAATAATTTTCTCTGATGGGATGGTGATATGGCAGAATCATTAAAACACACACAAATCCCATCAGAGCTCACCAAAGCCAGACATGTTCATTAAGCTTGTGCCATTTACTGCCCTCCACGGCACTAGATACGAATCTGGGATCAATGAAAAGAAGAAAACATTTCCTTTCTTGGTCACATAGGAACTGATCCCATTTCCCCATAGTTACCAGGACTGACAGTTTTTATTTACGCTTACGTTAAAAACTACGAAACCCACTGATTGGAGAAAGGATTTGTCTCTGATTGGTTTGGATGTCTCTGGGCAATTTCAAGTAATAATGAGTCAAATGTTAAATAGGTCAACTAAAGAAGGTAAAAGAAGTAGGGCCTTTAATCAGGTCATAATTGTGAGGTGTAATTGTTATGAATGTAATCAATATTCTCGAATTTTCTGTCATATCGAGTTGTAATGAATATTGTTAAATAGGCCTTCTGAAAATGACAAATGACGTTGATTTTCTAAATGTCTATATCTTTATAAATGTAAGAGGATTCGTTTATGAGCATAGGGTGGTCAGAATGTTTCACAACAGAGGCCTGCAGACCTGCCATTCATTTATAAAGGCCATCTTCAGTTGTTACTGTATTGTGTACTTGGTGTTTGCAGAAATCACTGAAAGAGAAGGGACAGGACACGCCAGGACAAGGGTCCTGTGGAGTGAGGCCGTAAGAGTGGCCTTCCTCCACTGTGTCATCATTCTGCTGAACATGCATCAGTGTACCACAACACAGCGTGACATCTGGATGGCTCCTCCTACCAATTTAGTGGTGGAAATTGTTTTGTGTTTGTTTACAAACCATACAATCCCTGGTGAGATTAGTCACAGTGAGAAAACTCTCTCTCTCTCTCTCTCTCTCTCTCTCTCTCTCTCTCTCTCTCTCTCTCTGTGTGTGTGTGTGTGTGTGTGTGTGTGTGTGTGTGTCTGTTAGGTGGTCAGAGAAGGTCATAGTAAAATACTGTGCTGTAATGTTTTTTTTTCGACTTTTGCAGGACATCTCTCTGTGCAGAATACTAATAAGCCCTCATCAGTATGGAAGGCTGTGTGGTCATTGATACTATAGTAGATTATGTTCACCTTTAACAAGGCTTCATGTTTTGAGGGCCCTCAGAGACTCCCATTCTGATGCCCGATCTGCTTGACCTGTGGTGTATCCT